>NC_080393.1:346250-692500 GCF_028751815.1 Salvia miltiorrhiza
GGATTTATCTTGGCAGTGGTAGAAAGTATAGGGACTCGTATTTTCTTCAAGCGCAAACAATGTGCTACATAAACTCCTAGGTAAGATGAAGCTATATTACACTTTCCTTACTGTGGATGTGATCTTACTAGTGTTCATTAGTGTTCCAATGGCTTTGACAACTCATTTTTTCCCAAACTGCCATTCAAGTTCTTGTCAAATTCATCGCCTTCTTTCCAGACCATTAAGAGCTGCAAGTTCTGTCAATCAGCTTCAAGCCTATGATAGTTCCACTTGTGTTAGATGGAGAAAAGAAATAGTTTCACTTGGTTTTCCAAGTATAGGTTACCCCTCCTATGTGGCTTGCGAGCTATTTCACATACCGGGGTTTATCCAGTGCGCACCTTGCTAGCAGCCGTGGGTCTCCCTCGTCATAAAAAACAATGCAAAACAGAAACTGTGTTCCTACACCTGCAGTTGCATTTATGTGTTTATTGTCTTTGAAGTGATCTCAGTTGTCCTTGCAGGTTGGAGTGCCATTATCGTTGTGTCGTGTTGAAGGCAACAGTGCAGAGAAAACTAAAGATTTGGAAGATGTTATAAATGAGATATTATTATAGGATAATGTAATGGTTAAATGTGATACATCACTGAAAAGTTGTTTGAATGGGAAAGACTTTTTATGTAAACTCTAGTGGTGTATGTTCTATTGATATATACCTTCCTGCTACTTTTTTAAATCTCTTTCTATACATAAATAAAGAAGGCACACTTAGGTAATAAATTTGTCCCAACTTGCACAAACTTTAGTCTTTACTCTCTCTCTCTCTCTCTTTTTTTTCTTCTTCTTCTTTACTTTCTTGATTTCATAATCGAAATTGACTTGGCAAGTGCGTGGCAAATCAAAATTGAGGTGATAATGCGCGCATCTGTTGGCCACACACGCGATAAGGAGTTAATGTCTAATGTCAAAGATCTTGGGTTCGAGTCCTCTGTGGCATCGATCATTAATTTTTTTATTTAATATTGTTAATTTATCGAAATAAAATAAAATGAGGTGATAATTTTTTCTCAAAGAATAAAATAAAATTGAGGGTGATAAATTAAATAATAAAAACGGTGGTTTTTTAAACCTTTTGATTATTGAATTAAAATTAAAATAAAATTTAATGACGTGAGCCCTCTCGGGCTCTCTCTCGAGCCCAGCACTTCTAAACATGGGCCCATTTCCACAGCCCGCAGCTTTGGGCCTAAAATTGCGTAATCCAATTTTGTGCAAACGACGTCGTCAGCTTGCGAGGGATTAACCGCGGGTAAGAACTCATAATTACACAGTTCGAAAACCTTCTTACCCGCCAAAAAAATGGAGGTAAAATGCTTTCCCACATTCGAAATGCTTGGCGCCAACTTCGTATTTTACCGCCCCCCTCACTCTGATATATACCCAATTTCGCCTCTCCTCATTCCTCAATTCCAGCCACCTTTTCGTTTCCCATTAATAATTAGTATTTCCTTTTCAGTTCAATAGCAAAAGCCAACCTTCACATTTGCTGCATCTTTTTGGTTTTACTTTTGAGAGAAGCAGCCATGGAGACAGCACTGGTGGGGACCCGAATCCATGGAGGCGAAAGTAAAGATGGTGAAATTGATGGTCGGATCTGAGGTATCGGAAGCCGACGTTCTCAAAGCTCTATCCCTCTCCAACAACAACGCACGAGAAGCCGCCGATATCATTCTCGATTCGCCTGCGTTGTGTTCGCTGCAGCCGCATTTAGCAGCGCAGAAAACCCTCACTTCCACCGGTGGGAAAAGAGTCCAGGTAAATTTATCGCAGAATATTGGGGAAGGGGTAGAGGGGTCTGAGGGGGTGCCTGATGATGGTTTGAGATGCGGGAAATGGTGAAGTTGCGGGTGGTTTAGAAGGGGAGAGAGACGGTGTTGTTGTTGAAAAATGTGGTGCGGGTATTGAGCCGATGGGGACTGTGAGGGTGAAAGAGGAAATTGATGTGGGTTTTGTAGAGGCTGAGTTTTCAGCAGAGGAAAAGAGAGATTTGAGTGGTGAAAAAAGAGAAGAGGAAAAGCAAGAGATCGTTAATGGAGCTGAGGCTGAAACTACGGTGGAAGCTGTGAGGGTGAAAGAGGAAATTGATGTAGATTTTGCGGAGGCTGAGTTTTCAGCAGAGGAAAAGAGAGATTTGAGTGGTGAAAAAAGAGAAGAGGAAAAGCAGGAGATCGTTAATGGGGCTGAGGCTGAAACTAGGGTGAAAGAGGAGCCTAATGCGGCCATACATGATAGTATCAGGTGTTGTAAAACAAGAGTCATCGAGTGTCGAAAGTGATGAAATGGCAGTTCCTATAGAGGGTGAAAGAGAAGGGAGTGTTCTGAGAAAATGCAATGTGGGTGTTAGTGCGGTGGAGGTTGTGAAAGTGAAAGAAGAGCCCGCTGTGGGTTTTGTGGAAGGTGAGGGCCTTGGAGACGAAAAGAAGGATCAAAGTTGTGGTGAAAGATCATTGGTTTTGGTGGGAAAAGTTGAAGATTCTTTAAATTTGAAGTGTCCTGAAAGGAAAGAAGAGGCTAAACAGGAGTTGTCAAGTTCGGTGATGGCTGAAATTAGAGTTAAAGAGGAGGCCGAAATGGAAGTAACGAGCTGGGGTGAAGGCAGGGGCTAGAGTGAAGGAGGAGCCTAGTTTGGATGCAGAGAATAAAAGTGCGATTGTAGTGAAGGAGGAAGTGAAGCAGTTGGTCAGTGTTCAGCCACTTAGTGCTAGGAAATTGTCTGATGACGAATACAGAAGGATGCAATTGGCGCGTAATGGACGTAATGCTAAAAGAGCGAGGCCTGCGGAGAATGCCTTAAGTGCGGTGGTGATTGAGGATGGTGATTTTCCGGAGGAGCCGGGCTGGATGTTGGTGGGGAGGACAGTGGTTACGGGGATCTCAACGACAAAGGGCAGGAAATTGGAGAATAATGAGATTGTGCATTTTGCCTTTCCAGGTCCTAACACAAGAACTAAGATTAGCACCCATTTTATGAGTTCAAAGGCTGCTAATGCTGCCTCCAGCATTGTTCGTTTCTCAACAAAGAGATATGGAGAGGTATATTTAAGTACATAACATATATATATATCTTCTTTTGATTTATGACTTTGCTAGTTGGTTCTAGTTTGGAGTCTGTTTAGTGGAGATTTCGATATCTATGTGGTTGGAATTTATGTTGTTTATATGTTAATCTGTTATACATATTGCTTTTGCAGTTTAATTTATAGGCTTCCGTTTCTTGTTTTTGTAAGCTGTTGGGACAATGATTCTTTGTTTGATTGGTTCTTTTTTATGAACATTTAGCTGTATGTATAGGAGCGACATTTTAGTCCTTGCTTTAATTTAATGGATTTGGTAAAATGTTTATGAAGTTACTGAATCTATTTGATTTCTTCTTGTTTGCTTGTATTATCAGATTGGTCGTTTACCAATGGAATGGGCCAAATGCCTTATTCCACTTGTAAATTCATCAAAGGTGAAAGTTCTTGGCCGTTGTGTGGCTGCTCCAGTTAATCTTTGCATGATGCAAGAGATAATGTTGTATGTGAGGTAAAATTAATTAGAAATTGCAGTATGTATTGGCCTTTTCAGTTAATCTATGCATGTAGCTTCATCACTATACTTATTTGTGACTATCTTATTCATATGGCCAAGGATATAGCTATGAATATTACATCTGGTCTTGCTTTTTTGACTCTCAGCTTCTATATTCATGAAACCTGTCTTTTCGGAAGTTGATAAATCATGGAAGCTTGAGGCTACAAACATTGATGCCACCATATATCCTCTCTTGAAGTTGTTTGAACTGCTAAAAGTCAGGCCATTTCAAAAGGTATCCGCTACCTCTAAAAAGATGACACTTATCACTACCAAGCACTTTTATCCTCCCTGATTTGATATATGCTTTTTTGTCATTTTTTCCCGACAGGCACAGTTCACACCAGAAGAACTTGACTCTAGAAAGCGCTTACTACAATTAGATGTACGTGTACCTAGCTGTCATTCTATCTATTGAAGCTTGGATTATATTAATACAGAATTTTCACTCGTTAGAAAGTTTCTCTTTCTAAGAAAGCTGGATTTACTATCAGATCCTGTGCTTTCATTATGTTGTTCCTCAGAATCAGCTACCATAATTTTCTGTTTTGGATATGTTTATAATTGTGCTTTGCTTTGTAAGCTATATGGAAATGAAATCTTTTATGCATATGCATTAAATAAACTAAAAGCAGCTTGTTAATAAATGGTATCTCTTTTCAGGATGATTCAGACAACACTGCCTCTCTGTTGCCTTCATTAAAGATAAGAAGGGCCTCTCAAGATCATAAGATCCATGAAAATCATGAGCAAGTTATTTCAGAATCATCCTTGAATAGGCTTGTTGGTGCTGTAGATACGTATAACTTGGAGGTATTGTTAAGCACTTTGCTTTTGAGTACATAAAACAATAAAAGCAGCACACCTTCTTCTTACATTCTTTGGACATCGTAGGAGATGGAGCCTGCAGAGACTCTTGCTTGTGATTTGAGGCCATACCAGAAGCAGGCTCTTTATTGGATGTCTGAATTAGAGAAAGGTGCAAATCATGAGGAATCTGAGAAGACCCTTCATCCGTGCTGGGCAGCTTATCGTGTGTGTGATGAGTATGTACTCCACTCACCCTCATTTGTAACTTAAATTGCAAAGATCGAGTAGAGCATCTTCACATCAACTGATCTTGTTCTTGATAGGCGAGCTCCGGAGATTTATGTGAACCAATTTTCTGGGGAAGCAACTACAGAATTTCCAAATGCCATGCAGATGGCTAGAGGAGGGGTGAGTTTGACATCTTTTCATCCACTGCTAATTCTTATCTTAATATTTAGGAAGCATCTTTGGTGTCTTCCATTTGTGTGGTCTGTTTTCGTTAACCTTTTTCACATGGATAGATTTTATATCTTATTTCCCAATTTGTGAGTGTGCAGATTTTGGCAGACGCAATGGGACTCGGGAAGACTGTAATGACAATTGCTCTGATACTATCGAGAAGAGGCCACTGGCATTCCGGATGATCAAAAAGTCGTCGCTGATGGGGGTTCAAATGATATCAATAATAGCCAAAGGAGTTCTAACAGCCTGAGGAGAAAGAAAGGTGGCACTCTAATTGTTTGTCCGATGGCTTTACTTAGCCAATGGAAGGTGAACCCTTAAAATAAGCTCTAAAGAAACTCAATTCATTTGGCTGCAGCGATTGTTTCATAAGCACAGTGTAATTTTTGTTTTCATGTTATGTCCACCAGGATGAGCTTGAAGCCCATTCGAAACCAGATAGCATCACAGTCTTTGTTCATTACGGCGGGGACAGAACTGGTGACCCTAAGGTGCTAGCAGAACCTGATGTTGTCTTGACCACATATGGTGTACTGACTGCTGCATATAAAAGTGTAAGCAATACTTATTACTTTGATTTGGTTGACAAGTTTATTAGTCATGAATTGCTCTTTTATGAAAAAAATACTCTCATTTCATGACACAGGAAAATATTAACAGCATTTACCACAGAGTAGAGTGGCATCGTGTGGTTCTAGATGAAGCTCATACAATCAAATCATCAAAGACTATAGCTGCTAAGGCTGCATTTGCATTGTCCTCATATTGCCGCTGGTGTCTTACTGGTACTCCCCTTCAGGTATGTATCCGGAGCTATTTGCATAACATGTTAAGTTTTCATATCACTGCAACAATGTTGTGGGGAAACTCCCCTCACACTTCATGTTCCATTTCCCTGTAAATCGAGCAACTTTGAATTGAAAAGTACTAAGATGCTAATTTCTGTTTGTTGAATTCGACATTTCTTGAAGTATTGTTCACTTTGCTTTTTCTAATATGTTCCATCTTTTTACATGGTTTTAATGGATGTTACTATTGATGCAGAACAATTTGGAAGACCTGTTCAGCCTTTTGTGCTTCTTGCATGTTGAACCATGGTGCAATTGGGCCTGGTATGAATGTTTTAGAGGAGTTAAATTACACCCATCCCTTACATAAATCACCTGGAACTGCTATATCATATCTTTTAATAATCACTATGCAAACTTTTGGTGAACTCCTCTTGATTTCAAAGGTGAGATGATGAACTTACAGCACCCTTTATCTAATTTCCTACTCTTGTAGGTGGAACAAGCTGATTCAGAAGCCTTATGATAATGGTGACATGAGAGGATTGCAATTGGTGAAAGCAATTCTCAAACCCCTTATGTTGAGGAGAACAAAGGAGTCTAAGGATAAACAAGGAAGGTGATCATTATTCCTTCATAGTGTCTTTTCTTGCATTTCTGGTTGATGTTTAACAAGTTTTGATTACTATCATATTACTAATGCGTGCTTGCTATGTAGGCCCATACTTGTTCTACCACCAACTGATGTCAAGGTCATTGAGTGTGAACAATCTGAAGCCGAGCAGGACTTTTATGATGCTCTTTTCAGGAGATCTAAAGTAAGTGCTTGTCGTATGAATTTAGCTCATATATGATAGCAAATGGCAACTGATGGCTGCAATACATAATGCAGCATGAGTTACATTAGTATACTACTTAGGAGGTCGAGTTCTGTGTGTAATGGCTCCATGTAAATTATTTATGCATAGCTTACGAATTGTAATTATTTTATGGAACAAACAGGTACAATTCGACCAATTTGTTGCTCAAGGAAAGGTTCTCCATAACTTTGCAAATATTCTCGAGCTGCTACTTCGACTGAGGCAATGTTGCAACCACCCTTTCCTAGTTATGAGGTACATACAAAATAAATTTTGAAGTTCTGTCAGTGTTTCCCTATGTTCTCTCTCCTACAAAGAATCATTATCGGCTCTAACTTGTCTGCAGTCGAGCTGATACAACAGCTTATTCGGACTTGAACAAACTGGCGAGGAGGTTCCTCCAATCTAACTCTGATGCAGGCTGTGGAACTGGCCCTTCTCGAGCGTATGTTGAAGAAGTTGTTGAAGGTCTTCGCAATGGTGAAAATGCTGAATGCCCCATTTGCCTAGAGTCTTCAGATGACCCTGTGTTGACGCCCTGTGCGCATAGGATGTGCAGAGAATGTCTTCTCTCTAGCTGGAGGACTCCAGCTTCCGGGGTCTGCCCCATTTGCAGGCAGATGATCAGTAAATCTGATCTCATCACGTGCCCATCTGGAAACAAATTCAGAGTTGATGTTGAAAAGAACTGGAAGGAATCATCAAAGATATCCAAACTCTTGGAGTGCTTAGAAAAGATTCGCAGCTCGGGTTCTGGTGAAAAGAGCATAGTATTCAGCCAGTGGACTTCATTCTTGGATCTCTTGGAAATTCCACTCAGGAGGAGAAATTTTGGATTCTTGAGATTTGATGGGAAGTTGGCGCAGAAACAACGAGGGAAGGTCCTCCATGAGTTTGCTGAGAGTCAAGAAAAAACGGCAAGCACTCTTTATTTTGCATTTTTCTCTCGTTCAACTACGACTAAAAGCAGCTGTCTTTTGTCGATGACGAGCAACCATTTCATCGATGTTTTTCATGTTTCAGGTACTGTTGATGTCGCTTAAAGCAGGTGGCGTGGGCTTGAATCTGACTGCTGCTTCAAATGTCTTCCTAATGGTATGCAGACCTTCTTCATCTTTGTTGTAACTTTTATGTCCCATTTTTGGGCTTGTTTGAGGCTGAATCTTCTTGAATCATATGGAATGCAGGATCCATGGTGGAATCCTGCAGTAGAGGAGCAAGCAATCATGCGAATTCACCGGATTGGCCAAAAGCTGACTGTTCGTGTTAGAAGATTCATTGTCAAGGTAGCATTTTCACTTCATAGTCTCTCTCTCCACTAACAGGGGGAAAGAAAAAATCAAAATTATGTAACATGATATTGATGAAAACTTTACTTTGCAAATGATGAACTGTTTGTATAACATCTCAAACACACACATTGATGTTATTTTTGATGAACACATCAAGTTTCTGTCTCCCTTGTTATCTGATTTTGTAATTTTCACAGGACACCGTGGAAGAGCGACTGCAGCAAGTTCAAGCACGAAAGCAACGGATGATTGCCGGCGCCCTGACTGACGAAGAAGTCCGATCGGCCAGGATCGAGGAACTTAAGATGCTGTTTAGATAAATTTAGTCTAGTCTACATATTTGTGTTTCCCTGTAGTTCCATTAGATTAATTTGGAGCTTTGAGGAAAACATCTATGTTTTAGTACAGGGCCAATTTTGTACACAGTTTCACTTCTGCTTTGGTTGTATAGCCCTACTGACATTGCAAGCTTTTGTAGCTTCTATTTATCAGATTGAATGATCAATTTTTCGATCTTTAAATGGAGTATTTGACAAAAGGTCATCGACAAATTTGATTTTATGAATTTTTAATAACCCAAAGCTTTGAATATGACACTAAAAGGTCAACTCCATTGATTTTATGAATTTTTTACAATCTGTTTAACTTTAGACAAACACAAACTTCACTTCATAAACTCGGGAGCTATATATTCTTTTCCCAATTTCTTGTTGAAGCATTCATGAAGTTATGAGTCTGGCTTCAAATGAAGTGATTAGCATGAAGAGCCTTAAGAAGTTCAAATATTTACCTTGATTCTTATATACACACTACAGATTAAGGATACCACTAGTTGGCCATTTACATCCATCGCTTGTTTTTTCGGAGTATCATGGGGCTGCATACGGCTTTGAGAGGTACTGCTTCCACTCCTCCGGCAATCCCTTTCGTTTCATCATCTTTATCGCATAGTGTGTTAGGGGTATGGCCAGTAGCTCATAGTCCTTTGGGGCCTGCCAAAATTGAGAGAGAGAGAGAGAGAGAGAGAGAGAGAGAGAGAGAGGGAGGTTAACTAAAGCTTTCTCGTAATTTCAATTGCGAGACGCCTACATTACACTTTCATCTATGCTCTTTCTGGCAATTCCAGTTCTTAGAAAATATAAAGTACCTTAGGGACCTTCAGCAATTTCATACTAGCTTCCTCCAGCGTTTTTTGACCTTTCTTGCAGTTGCATCTCGAGCAGGCAGCTACCTGTTTCACAAATAAGTGAATTTTTTGTATGAAAACTATGGCTAAAAACTGTAAATTCTATTATGGAACAAGAGAAATGATCTGTGAGGTTGATGTTTCCAGCCTCCTGAAATATCACACAAGTTTTGGTTGGTGATGCCTCGTACAACTTTGAAGATCTCTACTTCTCTAACAATGCTTAATTCCTACTGAATCAGATCATTAATTCTTCCCATAATAAACCTGTCACATGCATACTGATTTGAGGCCAAGCCAAACTCTCATTTGATGCTGTAATTTTATTGGACCAAGGCCTGTCCCAGTGGGCCTATAGTACTTAATAACATCTACAACCTTTTTTTAAAAATATTATAAGTGAAAGAAGTATTCAGCGAACATGAAATGAGATTATGAATTCTACATCCTTCAAATGTTAACTTACCAGATTTTCCCATGTCCATTTCCCCCCTCGTGCAATAGGGAAAACATGATCAATGGTCAGGTTCTCAGTGGAAGAACAATATCTGTCAAATGAGTCAAATTACAGGATTCAGCTAGTGCTAAATGCTAACGAGTGAAGTTGGCCGCGGCATCGTGCAGTTATAAGCACATAAAATCAAAATATTACTAAGAAGATTTATGTTAGCCGAATCTCTCATCTAATAAGATTTTTTAGTGAGTCTTTTGTTTCAACTGCAGTATCTAGGACCTAAACTTTAACCTACATAATATTTTTCCAGTTGAGTGGCAAGTCTTAAAAATGTGTCTTTTTTAGAAAAAGAAAAACTTAATGCTGTTTTCTGGAGAATTTTTTAGCAACAATGTGTCGTGAGTCAAATGGATTGACAAAATCCAAAGCATAATAAGAGTAAAAAATGACAAATATATATGTTAAGAACTCACTGACAAGTGTAGTTGTCACGTTGAAAAATATTTTTTCGACTTAGGCCTCTTTTCACCTTTCTTCTTTTGACAATTTGTAGTAAGTGTGGAACCTGAGGGAGTTAATGCACAGTTATCACTGATTAGCATAAAAAGTTAAAAGAAAAATGAACTAAAGACTGAAAAGGGAAAATAGCACTAGCTATCACCTGAAATAGTTAAATCACCAACAAAATTTTCCCCCCCTGTAATTAGATATGAACAAGGAGGGGGAAATTTATAGGTAACTTAGCTATTTCAAATGAGAGGTAATTATTCTTATATAAATATTATAAGCAAATGGAATTGGAAAAGCAATATGAAAAGGGTCACTATTACAGCACTTAATCAGTGGCTTCATACCCTCAACACAGCAGGAATATAGAAGGAACCACTAGGAGAGTTTATAGTTTGGTCATAATATTCTAAAACATCAGCCTGCAATTTAGGAGGAGAAGATGAAATCAAAAGGTTATGATTCAGTGATACAATTTCAATCTACTAATGCAAGGAGGTATAATGTGAACTACAGTTAAAGTCAAAAATTTCATGGGTAAATAGCTTCCGGCTCAAACTTTTATATTTCTTTTGATGCTAGTTGCCAAAAATTCTTTGAAATGTTAAAAATGTTTTGAACTAATGGAAACTAGCCCATGTAAGAAACCAGGAAGAGCCCGACCTTATCCATGAACTCCAAACATATGGCGCGTTTCCAGCAGACAACATTAACAGGCCTGGCATGACCAAAATATCATTCAAATAGTTTTCGAAACAATTTCATAATGCTTCACAAATCAACCCAGGCCTACTTATTTTCAGCCAACATGACAAATGGGTGGCCGTGGGGTATAGATCAAAGAACAAGACAAGAAAAACTGCAACAAAAATGAATAGATAGAAAATGAGAAAATATAAACGAAAGAATTTGTCAATTAGATTTGTTTAACTTGGCTGCAATAGGATGAAATATCAGAGTGATATTTAATGAGTTGAGAAAGCTAAAAGCCAGTGGAATCCTGAAATAGTTCTACACAGATTGTTGCTGGATTCATAGTGAAGATCGTCTCTGCTCACTTATGCGCTAACTATGTAGTGCTTTGCTTCATTCCACAGAAGTCTCTCAAGGAAAATATTCTATCAGTTCACAAAAGGAAAGACATTGCCTTAAATTCAATGTCAAATGTCATACCTATCAACCTTACTGCCAAAGTTTTCATAATAATGTGATGTAATATCAGAGAACCCCTTTGACAAATTGACACAAAAAGAAAAAGCAAACTCAAATGGCACTTAACCGAGAAAGACACTAACAGAATTTCCAACACTAAACTTGTACGTCAAAACCACTACTAGCTTCTTGAGAGGCTGCTGTGGAATGAAGCAAAGCACTAAATCAGCACACATCCTGCCGGAAACTAACATGACATAGTGACAAGAAGCAAAAAAATAATGGAATAGTATCTAACACAGTCGCTAATTGACTCTTTATACTAATATTGAGTCAGGTACTCAATCAAATATCCCGCCAAATATTTTTGCACACACCAGAATCCCATCATCAAAACCCACTGCAACTAAAATTGCTGCATGACCGGGTAGAATATAGAGGTTTAACACTAACTAAAGCGCAAGCAGTACCGAAGACAGGAACCTGAATATGCATATTTCCCCATAAAAATCACAGGCTGAAAGCTAAAGCAAATCTAATTAACCAAAACAAAGCCTCTAAATATAAATCAACAACTCAAAAACCAGCAATTTTACGACGCGCAATGCGTGTGTGGATTTGAAAATTGCAGGAAGAAGACCTGTAAGAAATGTCCAACACTAAGCCTCTAAATCCAGACAGCTCATCAATCTCAAACCCTGCTTCATCCTCCAACACTTCATCAAACACTCCACCAGCATTGCTCGTCGCAGACGACGGCGGCGGCGACGATTTGGAGGCGTGCGCCGTAGAATCGCAGAGCTTGCGCTTGCGATCTCCCGAACGCGAGCAGCTGAAACCTCCGCCGCCGAAACACTTAACTCTACAGCGGCGGTGAAATGCGCCGAACCCTACCGACATGCCGTTTCCAGTTACGAGAGGCTTTAGACGGACGCCGGCGGTAAATTGCGCCATCAATTCACCGCAGAATCTTAACGCAATCACGCACACTTAACTAATTGCATCACTTGCAAATGCAATAATTGGTGGATTTTTCGAAAGCGGGATCCAAGATTGTTCAAATTGGAATTGAATAAGAAAAAGGAATATCCTTTGTTTTTGGTTTGCTTGTTTTCCAACTATACTAAATTTGATCACGTAAAATCTCTCGCTGCCACATATTTTCATTTCGGGCCTCCGCTTCCTAAATATCTCATGCCAAATGACATATATGCCCTAACAATATCTCTCCAAAGTCAATTTGAACTCCGTGGTGCTATAAACCAGCTGAGTCGAGCTTACTCAAACTCAAACTCGTCTCGTTTAAGACTTGTGCACTAAAACTCGATTGAAGGCTCGACTAAAGCTTCATGAACAGGCTCGCAAACATGTTCGCGAATAATCGAATCCGAACATGTTCGTGAGCTCAACGAGTTGAGAATTGTCAAGTTCGAACTAGGCTGGATAAAATTATCGAACTTGAAATCAGGCTCGAGCTCGGCTCGTTTACTATCGACTCGAGCTCTGAACGAGTTTTTTTTAAGTTGAATCTCAATAACTTGCGAGTAGCTTTATTCATTTTTAATGGATTATTCTGCATCAAAACTATATCTTCCAATTGAGAAACTCCATTCGTCCTTGAAAAACAATTTTTTTGCCATTAAAATTAAAATGTTACATAGTTTAGAGGAATGATCATCATCGTCTCCGTGAAAACGACGATGGATAGAAGGCAAAAATGTGTTGCGACTCAATATATACCTGTAAAGAAAAATAGCCCAACAATTTATTTCATTCAGCACTATGAGCCAAAGCCCAAGGCCCAATAAAAAAGGTAATAAAACCCTAAAACTCCCAAAATAGCCCAACAATTTACTTCATTCAGCACTCTGAGCCAAAGCCCAAGGCCCAATAAAAAAAAGTAATAAAACCATAAAACTCCCAACTATTAGTAATTACGTTTTTAACACACAAATTATATTATTATTATTATTATTATTATTATTATTATTATTATTATTATTATTATTTGTGTGAGCAGATAAAAGTGGCACAACGAGACAACGGTGATATGTTACAAATCTTGGCCTAACATGCATTAAATACCCACCGTTTGTTTGGTAAAGGTCTCAAATTTGCCACGTAAATGAATTTTTGCCGTGCGATTTCATATATTATGCCTACATAATTACTGATCACTGATGCCCAGTTGCCGGCGAAACTAACGTCCGTTTTCTATACCATAAGTTCCTTGGCAGTTGAAATATGATTTTTTTTTTAATTGTAGCGACGCCGTTATTAACTGGCGATTTCATCTCACCTAACAAATTCAAGATGACTTGGATTCTTTCATTTTAATTGATCATGTCATTTCAGTCTTTTATTATCTGAATTATAAATTCTTAGAAAAATTTGTTTACCTAATCAAACTAATGGATCCGTATTACAAATATCATCAACCTAAATTGAAATTTATAACACAAAATGGTAATCCAACTTGGAAATTGTTTGTACGTGAATTGTCTTAGTTTTCAATTATTTTCTACTATATTAATTTTATATGATATGGTGAGTATTTTACATCATTGAATATTCTGTCAATATATAAACTGAAAGAACCTTATCTCCTTATAAAGCTTATTGACTACAGAATGACAGAGCAAGCTCAAGTCGACAAGAATGGTTTGATCCACATGTAATAGTTGATGGTCATATCAATCTATACCTGAAAGAACATGTTAGAGTTGTGTTTGTCCCTACAACGATTTGACAATATATAAATTGAATAATATGCACGATATAATTAATAATACCTATTGAAGTATGAACTATCAAATTAGTTGATCTACGCATATGAAAATATCCAATGACTAAGCTTGAACCAACATGTCTATAACTATTTTTATGAATACGATTGTGACTTGGCCCCTATTGAAAAAATTATTGCTTGAATAAACATCATCATATTGAGATAGTTTGAGCAAAGGTTAAATACTAAATTATTTTTTTGGACCAATTAAATTGGTGGTCAAAGCAGCTTTATCCTTTCTGTTGGAAAGTAGTTGGAGCTTTAGTCCGATTGGTTGGCGTGGCGCTTTCACCCTATTATTAGCTTTTCTTCCAATTAATGACGCGCACGTGAACTTTTTGGGTTCGTAAAATCGAATCATTTGAAGGATTAATGAATCATTAAATATTGAGTTAATGCAGCAGCAGGGATTCCATTTATTCTTAATCAGCTATATATATATTTCAGAAAGCTCGACCTATATCAATAATATGATAATATCATAATATTCATTACGAAATAATCTAGGAAATTTATCTTTTACAAAAAGAACTTTACGTATAAAATTATCACCCTTAAAAATTAATTAATAAACGCTCTATGATTTTATTTTAATTTTTTGATTGAGGAGATATAATTACATATCATATGAACTTGAATTTAGGACCTTTTAATACCCTCAAATCTAAGCTCGTATATAAAATTTATCAATAAATCTATTTAGTCATACTATGGCTAGCCATAAACTAGCAAAATAGAAGGAAAAAAAATGATTAATTTAGTTTATTTTTAATTGTCTTACTATATTGTCCATATTGTAGTTATTTTTTTTAGCTTTTTGTATTTTCTAAATAAAAATAAGAAAAAATAATCACAGTGTGGATAATGCAGTAAAATAGCTATTATTATTATTATTAAATGAATCAAGTTTTTTCTTATTTACTAGTTTATCAAATAAAAAAAACTTAATTCATTTAATTTTTTAAAAAATGACTATAACTATTTTGCTGTATTATCCACGCTTAGGTTTATTTTTATTATTTTTTATAATTTTTTATTTTGTCTAAAATAAAAAATTATAAATATATATATATATATATATATATACAATGTAAATAATATAATAAAATTGTTAAATTATTTTTTATTTTACTAATTTATGAATAATTATAATGTGGGGCTATAAATTTATTGAAATTTATTATACCGCCCCCAACTTTTCAAATGCTTACAACATTATTCACTAAATAATTTAATCATCCTTCTAAAAAAAGTAAAAAGTAGTAAACACTAATTACCAAAAGTAAATATTCGTAGCCAGTTCAGCAACGGCTCATTGGCCAGCGGAGTCAAAGGAACATTAACGCCCTTTGACTCAAATCTGATTCACAATTTATGAAGCGTGTAACCCACGTGCCCCCTATTTATACCCCTCATCCCCAAATCCCCCTTCTCCATCGCCAATTCTTCACTCACTCCAAATAAAATTCACGAAAAATCGATATCTTCTCAAATAAAATTCAGGAATTTCCTTGAAATTTTCAATCATTCAGCTGGTATATATGGCGGATTCAGGCAATAGCAAATCGGCGGCGCGGCGGCAGCCAAATAGGTTGCAGAGGAGGGCGCCGGCGTCGTTGCAGATCAGTCCTGTGACGGAGTGGAAGGCGGCGATACCGCTTCTGTCTCCATTGGTTCAGTCGCCGACCTCGGATGATGCGACGATCGAGGTTAGATCTTGTACTAACAGTGGTAGTGAGACGTCGGCGGCGGCGGCGGTGGCGGCGGCTGAGAAGCCGGGGATGGTCATGAAGAAGTGGCAGCACCCTGCTGCGCCGTTCGGCTATGAGCCGGCGCCGTTTATGCCTTTTGTACACATTGGAGTTTCAGATAGATGATGATTTCTATATGTATCTTTTTTTGTTTATTAAATTCTCTTTTTCTCGTCCACTCATTTCTTAGATTGTTGTGTTTGTTAATATCATAATAGTATGGTATTATTCGTATGAAATTATACCAAAATAGTAATCTAGAAATCGGAAAAGTATTTATACTTTAGATAAATGTTTGAGTCTCAAAAATCAAAATGCTAGCTATGTTATGAAGGAACTGGAAAAGACTCGAAGCTTCTAGACATGGTCAATAATACCATCTCCGCGATCTAATTTCGATCTAATCTTATGTCAAAATATTTTTTGTGAATTTTGAATTTGAATTTTGACATAGAATGAGCTAAAAATGAATATTGATTGATAAATTTTGATTTGTTTGTCGATTTGATACAAATTATCCGTTTAGTTTTCAACAACTCACTCAACTTTTTTTGTTGGGGAAAAAAGAATATATAGTATAAATAAGGGTTAATATTTACTTATGGTCACATTTTTTTTCCGCATGGTGATATTTCGAACTTGGATTTTAAAAAATTACAAATATAGTGCAACATTAATTATGTTTTTTGAAAGCAAGAAATGCATAGATATGTGCTTTATTTGCAGCCCAACAATCATAAAAGCATATCACTTGGGCTTGGTGACCACTTGATGCTCATCCACTGAATCCACGTGTCGCCCATGCAGATCAACATCTTTTTTCATTTCACCTCTTCAAGAAGTATAAAAAGAGGAAAAAAAATCACCTCTTAAAGCTTTTAATGAATTTAGTGACAGTGATCCAAGCTCAACTTCCTCAAATTTGAGGTGTTATTGCATTAATTCTCCCTTGTGGAATTAGGGCATAATTGCATTTCATCCCATAGATTAATTGGTGGTCTATCATCTAGTTCGATGTCTCTTTGGGCACGGAAATTAAAATGAAGATATTAATTAATTAAAATAATAGGATCTACATTTTAATTTTTTTTAAATATAATAATAAGAGTAATGCTAAACAGCTACATTGTGGCCGCCCACAATTTACTTAAGTAGAAAATAATTTAATTTATTTAACATATTTTTTAAAATAAAAATAAGATTTAGTCATTTTATCATATTCTTTACATTATAGTAATTTTTTTGCAATTTTTTGGTAACTTTTTTATTTTTATTAAAAAATAAATTAAAAATAAAAAATGCAAAAAAAAATAAAAAAAAAGTACAATATAGAGAATATAATAAAATAACTAAATCCTATTTTTATTTTAAAAAATAAGTTAAATAAATCAAGATTATCCTTATTATATTAGTGTGTGGGTGACCACAATGTGGCTGCATAAATTTATGAGTGGATTTTGAAAATAGCCACTTTCATATTGTAAAATTAAAAATTGTCCACTAAAATAAAAACATAAAAAAATGGCCACTGTTACCAAAATACCCTTCCACATTAAAAATTAAAAAAATGGCCACTTTACATCACCCCTTTAAAAAATCCCGCAATTCACAACCAGTGTGAATTCACAACCAAAATTTTTTGGTTGTGAATTCACACTGGTTGTGAATTGAGAATTCACAATCAGTCGAATTCACAACCAGAATTTTTTGTTTGTGAATTCACAACTAGTCGAATTCACAGCCAAAATTTAATTCACAACCAGTCGAATTCACAACCAAAATTTAATTCACAACTATAATTTTTTGGTTGTGAATTCACAACCAAACGAATTCACAACCAAAATTTAATTCACAACCAGATTTATGTTGGTTGTGAATTCACAATCAGTCGAATTCACAATCTGAATTTAATTCACAACTAGAATTTTATTTTGGTTGTGAATTCAAGTAGTTGTGAATTTGAGTTTTTAAAGTTTGAATTCACAATTAAAACTGTAATTTATTTTGATTGTGAATTTATAGATTTGTTTGTAAATTTAAGAATATTAAGTTGTGAATTCATCGAGCTAGTTGTGAATTCAAGAATATTAAGTTGTGAATTCATCGACTTGGTTGTGAAATCTTAAATCTAGTTGTGAATTCATAAATGTATTCTTAAATCTAGTTGTGAATTCATAAATGTGATCGTGAATTCAAGAACATTAAATTGTGAATTCATACGTATATCCTCTAATATATCAAATCTATCCAATAAAAATCACAAATAATCACAAATTCACAATCCTCATAAACACAATATATATTTTCAAAAAAAAAAAATTCATCACATCAAATTTCCATCCCTCTTTCTTCTCTCTGACTTTGCAGGCTCTCTCTCTCTCTCTCTCTCTCTCTCTCTCTCTCTCTCTCACACACACACACACACACACACACACACATACACACAAACACACACCCCTTCGCCGGTAGACCTCGCCGGATTCCTCCGCGGAGATCGACAAGCCATCGACTCCACCGCCGCCGCGCAGATCAGGACGGCCAACGGCCTGCTCGAGCCACGATTTCTTCCAAATCGTAAATCACGGTTTCAATCTAGACACCTTCTTCAACCTCTCCCTCAGCCGGAAGCTTGCCACCCCTTCGCCCGTAGACCTCGCCGGATTCCTCCGCGGAGATCGACAAGCCATCGACTCCACCGCCGCCGCGCAGATCAGGACGGCCGACGGCCTGCCCGAGCCACGGTTTCTTCCAAATCGTAAATCACTGTTTCAATCTGGACGCCTTCTTCAACCTCCACCTCAGCCAGAATAGCGTCTTCTTCCCGGCGAGTCAGCAGTGGCGGAGCACCGCTGCCGCGTGCGCGGCTCCCTCCGTCTTAGAACCGCCGTCCACAAATCCCAGGCACGTCGTTTTCCGATCGATCTCCACCATAACATTCGACCACCTCATCCTCCACGTCGCAGCACCCTTCCCCGCCAAAACCAGCTCAATCTCCGGCACCGCTGGCCCCGCCGCCGTCCTCGCGATCGATTCCGAGCCGAAGCACGCCCTGAACGGCGCCACCGCCGCCACGCTCTGGATCCCCAAATGGCATACGTAGAGAGAGAAAGAGAGAGACTGAGAGAGTACGGACACAGAGAGAATTTTTTCTTTTTATAGAGGGGTATTTTTGTCTTTGTGCTAAAAAACTGGCTAATTTTTTATGTTTTTATTTCATAGGCTAGATTTTAATTTTACAATATGAAATAGGCTAGATTCATATATTGACACTAAATTTATTGTAATAATAATGAAACAGTTGAAAATGATAAGTGAGACAATAATAATGGGATGGAGGAAATATGGCTTCGCTAAGTATATATGCAGTGGATGATTATGATTGGGCCTCTTAATAGAATTTAAGTTCCAAATCAAGCCCAAAACAAAACTTGAGCCCATTATGTCCATATCATTTTGCTGTTTTCTTTAGTAGTATGCGTCCTATTTAGTTTTTAGATTCCATGAAATTCCAAAAGAGAATAAAAGTATTAATAATGGATTTTCTTATGGTGGAATTTTAAATTCCAATAAATTAGTATTTTCTAACAAATAAAATATAGTGGAATACAAATATCAATGGATTAAAATCGTCTATTTTTCTAAGTGGTAGAAGGGTGAATTCTATAAATTAATGTCAATTATATTCATGTTATTCAATACGAATATGATCTAAAATGCAAGTGTTGCTCATGTTATTTGACATACTTTGAGAAAATTAAATATTTAATTATGCTCAATATCGATTTACTAGTAAAAGGAAAAAAAAAAAAGATTAGACAACAAAATCTTGAAGCATGCATAATTGAGACAACAAAATATTAATCGATTTATTAAACATGACACGTATTATTTGATATGTAGTCACTTTCTTGTCCAAATTTAATTAACAAGACTAATAAATTGATCGTCTTATTTTGTCAAGTATAGGTAATAGGATATGCATCACATGGTTTGTTACACTAGGATTGGCCATAATTTCATAAGATGGATTGGATCAAATTTTGAACATGGAAGTAGTGAGAGACAGTTCACAGTTGTTGAGCCAAATCCACTACTTATTTAAAGCTTAAAAGTATTGTTTGTGAGGTGTTGTAGGTTTTTTGTTTTGGTCATTTGTTGTTTGTCTTGGGATCTCTTTTGTCCTATGTTTCTAAGTCTTGGGATCCATTATATTTGCTATGACAACTAAAGTCACCAACTCCAACTATTGCTTATACTTTCTGACAATATGCACCCAACAATTAGACTAGCCTCCATCTAAAAAGTTGTCTTTTTTCTTGTAATAAACCACTAAGTCCTCATCTAATCTAATCCATGTAGACCCATTTTTACAAATTATTAGTTGAGTAGTGAAAGGGATGCTAGCATGGGGAGGTTACAAAAACAAAACCACTAACTCTCTCTCTCTCTCTCAAATCTCACTTTTTACAACTTTCTTTATCCTTTCTATTGTGTTCTTATTTTATTATTAATTATACATGATTACTTTTTTCAAGAACTAATTATAAATATATTGTTATGAAGAATTCTTACGCTTTCACATATCACAAAAAGTAATTACACCCACAAATGTCATTAAATTTTGTGACACAATTTTGCTCTTTCTCAGCTCTCTCTCAAATTTCACTTTTTACATTTATCTTTTAATCCTTTTATCCTTTCTTTTATGTTCTTGTCGTATTATTAACTATATATGATTATTTTTTTAAGAACTAATTATAAATACATTGTTATAAAGAAGAGTACTTATGCTTTCACATATGACAAAAGGTAATTACCCTCACAAATAGCACTAAATTTTGTGATATGATTTTATTTTTACAACACACTTTATCAATCTTAACTTAAACACTATCACTATTGAAATATTTTGTTGTAGTCCATGGGCATATACTACCCTTTTATACAGTTTTGTTTTATGCAGTAAACGACGTCATTTAATATCTTTCAGATAATGTAATTATTTTTTAAATTGGCTTCAATTTCGCCGTAATATGGAATTCTGAATAAATTATAAATAATGTAATTAAATCTGTATATTTTAAATTAAAATTTGAAACTTACTTGCAAAACTAAAGTCGAAGCAAAATTTGAGCATTTTAAACGAGTAGCCCTTGTTGTAAAGAAAATGAAAATGAAAACGAAAAGAGGAGATAATGTTTGTTTCTTTGTTTGTGAAAAAAATAATAAGAGGACAAAGGTCAAATAGCTATATATATATAGTAATCTTCTGTTGACTCTGTGCATGAACAGATTTCTGAAAATACAACTGTTATTTAGATCAGGTTTTGTAAGAGATACAGTCCTCTAAAATAAGTTTACTTTGACTTCAGAGATGGAGAGAGCATTCTTTTAGAGAAAAATGGCCCTTCCTAACTTTGTCTTATTCTCAAAAAAATAATGTAATAAAATTATATATGGAAAATATTATTTTTTATAAAAATATGTAATTTTTGTTTTAATTAATTAAATTATCTCTAATGTCTCAATCATAATTGCATTTATAGGACAAAATCTTACACTTTTCTTACATATTTTATTTTTTCTTACATTTTCATCAATTTTTTTTCTTATTAAATTACGGGTAATTGCGTAGTTTATGGATACTCCATTTTTTTTCTTACTAAATCATGCATACTTCAATTTATTTTTTTATTTTTTTTATTTTTTTTTCGTTCAATTTTTTTTTCTTCTTATTAATTTTTCATTTCCTTCACTTTATGTATTTTTTTTTCTCAAAAAGGAAAATTGATTTCACTTATAATAAGAGACAATATGATCAAAATCATTGGAGATATGTAAAATTGATTTCCTGAATCCTCTTTCCGAATCAAATTCAATCAAACATCAAGGATTTTTTAAAAAATATTTCATAATTACTATACAAATTTGAATCCCATAATCTCAAACATAATTTCTTGAATACATTATTATGGCAATATAAAGTTACTAACTTTTAAAGATGATCCGATCAAAAATGGGACATTCCATTATTTGAGATTTTAAAATAATCATTAAGGAACAAACAAATAATAGAGGAATAAACAAGAAAATGACTGCATTGCATATTAATTCATATGTTAGGATCAATAAACTATATTTGAATTGACTTTACATTGGCGGCTATCAATGTTCAGCAACTTTGTACCCCTGTGACCCTGTCATTGGTTGGTATTTCACTAAGATGCTTAAAAACCTTTAAAAAATATAGTAATTTAATGTTGGGATTGAACTTGGCCAACATATGTATATATATAGAGGGTATTGTTTGTAATGAAAACTATATTTTTGGCGAGAGTGTACGATCAATAAAATGGTAAAGAAGCGCAGTTTCGTTGGTAAAACGTTTTCCCTCCAATTAATAGGTCGGAGGTTCACCAATGAAAAAAATGGAGAACTATTATTAATCTTCTTTTAAAAAAATTAAAATTTAGCGATTGACGTCCTTTATGAGACAGTACAAACGGACCGAGTCCTTAAGCGATGAGATGTGGGAGATTTTTGAACATGTCGAAAATATTTTGTTGTTGATTTTTGTCACATGCGCCGTTAAAACTAATTCCACGACACATGAGTTAGTTAAGTTTGTTATTTCTTTGTCAGATGTAATGAGATGGAAGCATAATTTTTCATTATGACATCTAGATATTGTTCGTTCTGATTTTTAATATAATTTGATTTTTTCTCTAAAAAAAACTAAAAATAAATAAAGTTTAGTGATAACAAAACTTAAATTATCAAAACCTAGCAAAATCCAAGATACAATAGCATTCATGCATTTACTTGTCTATAATAGATTGAATTCGATATGGGCGATCTTCAATGAAATTAACCTTAAAATGACAAGGTAAATCTAAAAACTCTTATTTCAATAACAAATTTTATTTATTGTGTATTAATTTAAATAAATCACACCCTTAAATCTTAATTAAGCAAACAAATAAGCTCTTATAAATATAATAATGTGATTATTTGATTAGTTACATATACTATAAAGTAATATTATTATACTAATAAAAAACAAAACCATATTCTTCATCAAGTTGAATAAATTAACAGTAACTATTAACTAACATCTGCAAGAAAGCAATGAGAAGTAGCAGAATTCACATCCATAAACTGCTCTCTTCCTTTTTGAATCCATCATTACAAAATCCAACTCGAAACTGTGCATTTGCAAAAGTGGCCCTTTAATCCCAATCAAATACTACACTCCCTTTTCTTCTTTTCCCTTCTTCTGCTTGTGTTCATCAATCAATTGCTCTCGCACTCTCCAAAACCTCTCATTTCTTTTCTTCACGCTTGCTCAGAGCCGCGCCCACGCGCATTATCTTCCTCTGCGCTTCGTGTTTGCGCTTTTCCTCACACGCAATTGACGGCCCTTTTCACCTTTTTCTCACATATATTAGTAATCGTCTCCCAATTTGGAGTCAAAGTCACAGTCTTGGCCGCAAAATTTCTTCAACAAACGCGTTTGAGAAGCATCCATCAGTTCCCCCATGGCGGAGGGCCGCTAGCCGGATCTGGATTGGGCCACCGCCGATTCAGATCTCAGCGGCGGAGGGCGGCGGAGATGGTGGCGGAGCCTTGGATTCTCAAGATGGGCAATCAGGTGAGCCACAATTTAAAGCATGCTTTGTATCTCGACAGCTTGACAAAATCACCCAACGTGAAAAAGGGGCCTCGAGATAAGCAGATTATAGGTATACTATCGTTTGAAGTAGCTAATGCCATGTCCAAGATTATTCACTTGCACAAATCCTTATCTGAAAACGAGGTTTTTAAGCTCAAGAACGAAATTTTGAAGTCTGAGGGTGTTAGAAATCTTGTTTGTAGCGATGAAAGGCATCTATTAGAATTAGCCCTCGAAGAGAAATTGGATGATTTGAACAAGGTGGCTAGTGTGGTGTCTAGATTAGGGAAGAAATGCACAATCCCTGCGCTGCAGGGGTTTGAGCATGTGTATGGGGATATTGTTTCTGGTGTGGTTGATTTTAGGGAGCTAGGTTTCTTGGTGAAGGATATGGAGGGTATGGTTAGGAAGATGGAGAGGTATGTCAACTGCACCGGCCGGGCTGTACACGGAGATGGAGGTCATGAATGAGCTGGAGGCGGCCACGAAGAAGTTTCAGCACGAGGAGAGTAGGAGAGCCTTTGAGCAGAAGTTGGCATGGCAGAAGCAAGATGTGAGGCATTTGAGAGATGTTTCTCTTTGGAACCAGACGTATGATAAGGTCGTTGAGCTGTTGGCGAGGACCGTGTGTACAGTCTTTGCTCGGTTGTGTTATGTGTTTGGAGATGTGTGTTCAAGGGGTGATGGCTGTTCTGGTTCAGGACAAGTTGGGGATGAGAAGAAAAGCCCGGGTTTGAGAGCCAAATTAGGGACCCGGAGGAATGGAGGAGGCTTGTTTCGTGCGGAAGATTACAGTTCTGCTTGCTGTGTAGGAAGGGGAAGGGTGTTGATGGAATGTTTAAGTCTGAGTAGTTCTGTTTCCAAAGTGGATGATGATGTTGATGTTGTTGATGATGGAATGAGTCGAGTTTCAGGCTCTTTTAGCGCTGAAACTGATTTTAAGGAGGAGGAGCATTTCAATCTCTCGGGTTGCCTTGTTCCATGCCATGAATGAGAGGGAGACGAAAGGGGGTTTGTTGAGCGCTTCAAAGTTTGGGCAGAGGAGTAGGTTTCTTGCTCGTGGACCTCCTAACAGCGTAGGAGGCTCTGCTTTAGCCTTGCACTACGCCAATGTGATCATCGTGCTAGAGAAACTTCTGCGTTATCCTCATCTTGTTGGGGACGAGGCTAGGGATGATCTATACCAGATGCTCCCCACAAGCCTGAGAATGACTTTGAAGTCTAGTTTGAAGTCTTATGTAAAAGACTTGGCTATCTACGATGCCCCTCTCGCCCACGCTTGGAGAGAGAGGCTCGACTTGATGCTCAAGTGGCTTGCTCCACTCGCGCACAACATGATCAGGTGGCAGAGTGACCGGAACTTTGAGCAGCAGCAGATTGTGACGGGGAAGAATGTGCTCTTGCTTCAGACCCTATATTTTGCTGATCGGGTGAAGACAGAGGCGGTCTTGAGCGAGCTGCTCGTTGGTCTGAACTATATCTGCCGGTATGAACAGCAACAGAACGCGTTGCTGGACTGTTCGACTAGTTTCGATTTCGAAGACTGCTTGGAGTGGCAATCACAAGTTAGTGGTTCATTTTCTTGAATTCTTGAATTGAAGTAAAGCTCTTGGTTTTGATAATTTATGATCATGGTAGCTTATTACCATCTGCAGATGTATGATATAATGTAGATGCTAATACTTCTACCATTTTTCTTGAAAAGAACCTTTTGAGTGTTGTGTTGATTGTCACACATTGCTGAATTTGGCTTTGAACTAACATACTTCACCAATTTATGACTGCTGCTGCCATTATAGATTCACTGATTGGATGTTTCAAATGAAGCATTTTTCAATCAAGTAGTTTAATGCTCATCTTGTGAAAGTATAAGATTGCAGTTTGTTCCACTGCAGCGCGACTTTAAATTTCTTTATTTAATATTATTAATCTATTAGTAAAAAAAAAAAAAGATTGCAGTTGTGACGTTTCTTTCAATTTTTCTGTATTATTGCCGGTTGGTTGTTCTGACTTCTGAGATGTATCTATTTTTGTTGAGATTTTATCTGAAAATGGAATGATATTGTATCCGTGGTTGAAGTTCTGAAAATGAAATAATTAGGTTATTCAATTTAGTTAGAATTTGTTTCCTCAAAAAAGAAAAGGATAAATGTAGTTAGAATTTGATCAGTACGAGATAATAAAGTTTTTTTTTTCAGAGAATAAATTTTTATACACGTGTATTTCCTCGTTTTAATATCTAAATTGATTATGATATTTGGACTTCAAAAAACATAATTTTCGGCCCACATGCATAGAAGGCCCAACAATTCAATTTAAGAAGCTCAATATTAGAATTTGGGCGCCCAATATTATTAGTAGTTCTTGAAAATAAGTTCTGAGGTCCAACAGCACAATCAATAAAGGTTCAATTCAACATTTTAAGTTGGCCCAATTCCAAATTAAATAATTTAATTTCTTACAAATATGAGTCAAGCTCATCAATTTAAAACTCATCCAAATTTAATATTCAAGTGTTGAACTAATTCACATAATCATATAATGACATAATCATAATCATAATCAAATAAAAATAAAAATACTCTATACGTCTACAAAAATAGTCTTTTTTTTGTCATTTTGGAACGTCCACGAAAATGAGTTCATTTTCATTTTTGAAAATTTTATCTATCACACGGTGGACTTCTCTACTCACAATATAATTATTTATCATTATATACTCTATTATTTAAATGAGATCTTTTTTCATCCTTAATACATTAACTATTTTTACTAAAATTCGTATCGTCTCTTACTAAATCTTTTTTTTATAGACAAAGGTGGTATATTTTTGTCAGGGCACGAAACGACTGAAATAAAATCTTATTGAGGAAAACCGACCCGGATTGTATAATACAAGATCACACATTAATATAATATAAATAAGTGGATATATTAATGTGGGCATCAATTCAATTTATATTATATTAATGTGGGCATCAATTCATAAGTAACCCTTACCCAAAATCATCTTTAAATAAGAAAACACTACTTATTGTGGCAAAGCATGTGGCCTTTCTTGGGTGGCATAATTCTATTTTCAGATCAAATTCAGATCCCTTGGTCACAAACTCCTTTTTCTATGTAGAAAGCAGAAAATAAAAAATTGCAATCATTAATTCCAAGTATGCAGATGCTCCCCTGTCCCTCTCAACGATTACGTCAACTTGCTCTAATTTAAATCTCACTTTTAATTTTAAAACATTAATATTTCAAAATTCGTCTATAATTGGAGGATAATTTTGAAGTAGTTCACACAGTTAAATAATTAGCTACAGTACAAAACGAGTTATCCATCACGAATCGAAATATACAAATTAAATACTTTCTTCATCTCACTTCAAGTGTCCTGTTTCTTCTGGGGCATAGTTATTTTTAAAAAAGTTAATTAGATTATTAAATGGTATGGTGTAGAGTTAAAAAGGTTATGCGAGCCTAAAAAATTCTGACTTTATTAGACTTAAAAAAAAAAAGGAAACAAGGCACTTAAAGTGGACAAATCAAAAAGAAAGCAAGACACTTGAAGTAGGACGGAGAGAATATTTAACTAAATTAAATTAATTGACCAAACTATCCTAATATATAGAAATTGTAAATAGTGAGATTTGAAATGAGATATACTACTATTTATTTTAATAGTGTGATTTGAAATGAGATGGGCAAGTGATGCAAGAGTTTCCCAACCTAATGAAAATTGAACAATAAATGGAAACATAAGTAGACAAGCCACCGACCAGCCTCATGCAGCCAGCAATGAGAGATTGACAGATACGTGATGGATGGGAATTAGAAACAATGATGGTTAAAGTTACCAACAAAATTCTAAGGTTTGTAATTTACTTTTCACACCCATCTTGATTATGAATCATATTTTCTCTCATCACAAAAAATAATTTTAATAGTGAAGATAGGGATTTTAATAAAAATAATTTTGTGTATTGTGAGAGTAGAGAAAATGTCCTATTTTTAAAATACTAGTATACTCCCTCCGTCCCGCTTGACTTAATCTGCTTTCTATTTTGGGTTGTTCTATTCGACTTAGCTTGTTTATTTTTTAGATAATCGATTTTAGATACAATAAATATGGGCTCACACATCTTTACATACTTTTACACTATAATCTTATTCTCTTAAATAACTGTATGGAAAAAAATTATGCCAAGTGAAGCTGGATATATAGAGGGAGGTAAAAAAATTTATTGCAATTTTTTGAAATAAAAATCAAATATGATTCATAATTTTATAATAAATTTTATTTTTATAATTTATCGTTATCAAAGAAGGGAAAATAGAAAATGAAAAAGAATCTATCACACTTTAGTAGTCCCCTATCTTTTTTATATCTCATGATCTCTTTGATGAAAAAATATAAATATTATAGAGAGAGAGAGAGAGAGAGAGTGAGAACCAGGAAAATAGAAAGATGTGTTAAATTATATTTTGAGTAAAATTGAAAGATGATAAAATATACAATATGGAAATATAGTATCTCACCTATAACTTGTGATAACATTATCATGAATGAGAGTGACAAGATGAAAAAAGGAGTCGCCCGATTTTTTTTTTCCATTCCTGTCGATGAAAATTTTCAATTAAGAGAACGTGCGAAAATAATAAAATAAGAGAAAAAAATATATATATGTATTTCACCATTTTTCATACAGAGAACGCAACCATAGTAGAAATAATATTATCTCCTCAACCTACAAATAACACTTTGCCTCAATTCCAAATATCTTTAACAATATAGATGTGTAGAACACTTTGCCTATATATGACTAATTTAGAATTATATTTTCCTAAAAATAGCACCGAATACCCGCCAAGAACCGAGTTGGATAAAGTTAGTTAACTAGATTTGAATCCGATCTACAATATTCCTTACATCAAGTTGACAAACGTGCGCTTCTCTCCCTCTTATTACAACACGTGAATAAAATAATATTTGTTAGGAAAATATAGAATTGAAGGAATGTGTAATAAGTGTTGGTGAAGATAAGAGAGAATTAAGGGACCCAAGTGGAAAAGGAGATGAACAAAGTATCCACATATGTAGTAATTCCACTTCATGCATGTTTGTAATAAAACACATGCTTCCATTCTATCCCCATCCAACTTCCATAAATAAATAAATAAATAAATAAATCACATTCCTTCCAACACTAACCACATGTCGCTCACATGCTCGCCCACACAAAGTATTCATATTATAATTTTTTTTTAAAAAAAGATTTTTTTTTATTAATTGTCTGAGTTATCCTCCCTTCGTCCCTAGAAATTGTGACCGGCAAGGGTTTTAAGAAAAAGTATAGTAATTGTATTTGAGTGGATATTGGGTCCCAAACCTTTTTGTAAATATTGAGAGGATAAGTTTATAGGGTCACTGCCAAATAAGGAAATGTCACAATTTTCATGGACGGAGAAAGTATCAATTTTATTTTTAGACATCCGAAATTGCAACTCAAATCATTGAAAAACGCTAATCATCGAGAAGCTCTAACTCTGCCATGCTAACTTTTCTCAGCTTTCAAACGCCCGCCGACGAAATTGATAACACAAAAAGACAACTAACAAATTGGCTCCCAGAAAGAACAAAAAAAGTTTAGTACTCCATCCAGTTGATCAGTATTTCTTTTTGGGCTGTCCAAACTAATTTGATCACATTCCTTATATGGCAAAAAATTTTCCTTGACTTTATTCACCTTTTCACTTTTTCATCTACCACACTTAACACACTAAACACTAACTTCTTAAAACTCGTGTCGAGAAGAAAATGATCTAGAAAGTTGGGACGGAGGGAGTATGATTTAAGTTACTCACACACTTTGAATCCAAATGAAGTAGGCTTCCTTGAATAAAGCATAACAAAAGAAGATGATTTCTTGTATACCTTTTTACTATCCAGTTGTCTAATAATAGCTACTGAGACCAATAAATTTGCCTTTTGTGTTTATTCTAACAAGGCAGAATTAATTTAGTTCATTCAATCAACTAAACACTATCTAGGAATATAGTCTATTTGCCTGCAGCAAAATACCTTCGAGCTCACAAGCAATATCTTGAAACGAACCTGGTTTTGCAAAGACACCATTCATTCCCACCTGCAAGCATTTCTCCCTCGTCTCCTCGTCGTCGCTCGCGGTCAAGGCGACGACCAGCAGCCAGTTGCGGCTTCTGAACTTGCGTATCTTCATGGCAACCTCGAAGCCGTCCAAGTCGGGGAGGTGGAGATCCAGAAGCACGACTTGGAACGAGGACGCGGAGGGACCGAGGGCGCTGAGGCATTCGTATCCAGACGAGACCGCGGACACGGCGCAACCCAGCTTCTCCAGCAGCTTCCTCGTCACCGCTCTGTTCACGGCATCAGCATCGGCTAAGAGAACTTTCAGACCTCTGAAGATGGAGTTAGACTGCACGCGCTGCAGAGCTTGCTCGTGTTCTAATACGCCTCTTGCGATGGATGGCTGGGCTTGGAACCGCAAGACGAGAGCCACGCTTTGATCGAAGCCCTCCGGGTTCGACACCATCCAGATGTCTCCTTGCATTAGCTGTTTCAGTGATTAGATAAGGGAAAAGGGCAAAAATGATATATACCCTTTCTGAAAGACGAAACCTAAAAAGTACCTATCTTTTACAAAATATATAAATTATACTCATTTAAGACCTTTTTACTTTTATATCGAGCATTAGTGCATTTTGCACTGATGCTTCACTTGCAATTGTCGAGTATGTCAAGCATTAGTACATTTTCTAAGGTGCTCAACTCGCAATGGTGAACATCTCCTACTGCATCTACGCATTATGGTCACGTGCCAACAAAATCTAGTAATCTACCACATTTTGCATATGCAAAATTCTGAACTATCGTCTATATACGCAAAATATTTCCATTTTCGTGAATTCATATAAACAAAATATGGCAATCATTCATAAATGCAAGAGCGGAAATTGCACCATGATGCAATAGAGGATCCGATCCTCTATTGCATCATCGTACAACATTTCCTATTGTATATACGGTCACGTGTCAAGAAATCTACCAAATTTTGCGTATCAAAATACTTAATAATTGTCTATATGTGCAAAACATGTCAATCATCCATAAATGCAATAGAGGATCGGACTTTAGCAGTAGTAAAAAAACGCGTGCTCATAAAGTAAAGAGGTCGAGGGAAAACCTGAACGAGTTTTTTGCATACGTTAAAGCTCATGCTTTCCTCGCCTCCACCGCAGCATCTCTGCACTATGGAAAAGCTGTTTTCTGACTGGGAACCGCTATGGCTAATGCCGGCTTCAAGCCTAAGATACGCATATCCATCCGAGGAATTCGACCTCCACTGGCCTCGTCTCTGCTCGTTCCATACCTGACTCCCACTCGCTGAATACACTCGCAATGAAAGAAATCCACCTCCTCTGTTTGCATTCAACAGATTACCAACCATATGCAAAATCACCTGAAACACTCTTCTCTCATCACCTATCACATAATTCGGCATCGACTTATCCACTTCGATCACAAAATTGTAACCCCTATGAGCACATAGGCATTTGGAGAGGCAAGCAGCTTCTTTTATCATAGAATGCAGTTTGAAGGGCCTCATATCCAAAGGGAATCTCCTATTGTCCTTTGCTGCAGTATCCATGACATCATTTATCAATGTCGAAAGCACGTTACCAGTCTTGAACGTCGTGTCAACGAGAAGAAGCTGCTCGCCGCTCAGCTGTTCATCCTGCAACACTGATAGCAGCCCAAGAATCGAGTGCATCGGCCTTCTTAATCCGTTACTCATCACCATCTGAAACGCGTTGCGCGCTTGGCTTGCCATCAGCGCGTCCTCTTTGGCCTGCTCCAGCGCTCGATTTTGTTCCACGAGCTTGTCCCTCATGAGCTGAGATTCTTCAAGAACAGCTGCGTGGGAGAGAGCCACAGCAACTTGATCAGCAACCACCTCCACTATCTCGAGCTCTTGTTTGCTCCACGTTCTACCCTGTCCATCGGGAAGAACCAAGACGAGGATAGCATAACAAGCAGGGACCATCTCAGGAGTGCCGCCTTTGAAATTGGAAACCCTGAGCATAGGCATCCTAATCGCAGCAACAGATCCCGGCTCACCAACTTCCCTACTGCTTGCAAGAGCAAGGGGTGATTCGGGATCAAGTATCTTCGCCCGATCGCTTCCCTTGATCTTTCTCACATCAGGCTCACTGGTAGGGATAACTGTATTATACGCGTTTGGGAAGCTATGCTCTCTCAACTCATGCGTTAGGGTTATCTCCGTTCTGCCCGAGTTTGGCATCCAAACAACGCAGTTCTTCAAATCCAGAGTCTTTGACAGCTCAACCAGAGTCGTGTACAATATAGTATGGCGATCAAGATACTTGCGGATCTCATGTGTTAGCATCCTAACATGCAAGCCAGCTTCCTTCTGCTTCTTGATAATCCCAACTTCCCTATCAAGATCCCAAGTCTTCTTCTTCAGCATGATCTCTCTCACCTTCACCTTGAGCAGCAACGGGATGAGGGTAAAGAGGGTTATAGCCGTTGCAAACGAGACAAGGGCAGTGAGGCACTTGAAGATGGTGAGAGCAAGCATGAGCTGGAAAGTGTGAGGCCCATAAGTCCAGCCATTCAGCAAATGAGTCATCCCACAGAGGACAATGAACGCGATGAACTGAATCAGCACCCATTTGAACGGAATGTTGGAGCAGCTAACGAAGTAAAGGAGCTCAATCGGGATGGAGAAGTAAGCCACTGCAATCAAGAAATCACTCACTTTTTGGCACTCCAAGATATTCTCAATGCTCCAAAACCCCTCCTCATCACAGCTGCAGCGGAACTCACTGTCTGCAGCTGTGATGCAAACAGACAACGACAACAACAACAACAGCAACAACAGCAATGCAGATGCTAATGTCTTGAACATTGCATCCAACGCATAATATGCTTCAATCCATATGTTCTTGCTAGTTACTTATCGCATTTAGGCTCCCAATGCAGCTATATACTACACAGATGTGAGGGAAAATGGACCACTCCTATCACAATCCCACAACACAAATGCACGCATTCATTTCCTGTTGGAAAATATTCGATCGAATCAAAACCCATAAATTACCCAAACCTAAGCATTCATATTATTAAAAAACAAGATCACATATATAATATTCAACCAAAAACTCAACCAAACGCAGACAAAAAAAGATCTGACCCGCCAACCAGCCAATAACTTCCAAAAGGGAGACTAAAATATTCAATTTCTGGCTTTTACAACTGTAATCGAACTAATCACATAAACAAATTTCCAAATAGGACCCCAGATACCCCACCCCCCCCAAAAAAAAAAACTGAAAAATGGCAACTGATCGATAAAAAAACCAGAATATGTAAAATCAGTAAGAACTTGTACCTGGAAAAATCAAATCTTTAGATCTTACTGCTTCTGCATCAAGCAGAAGCAAAGCTGCTGCTCAAGAAATTAAAAGCCCATTAATAAAATCCTTGAAAGAGGGGTATCGAGCAAATTTTGTGGCAAAATAGCCCAGCTATCAGAATCTGAAATTTTGGTCTAATTCAGCCAAAATGCTGGTTCATCTCAAAACATTCCAACCGATACATTCAGCTGCTGGAAAAGAATTTTTGCAGAAAATCACGATCAAGCTCATGTACACCGCGCATTCGCATCCATCCGTACGCAGTCCATACGGGAGGAAGCTCACCAGGATTCTTGGAAAAAGTTAGCTACATCATTTTTTGTTCCTTCTTTTCTCTGCGTATTTGGAAATTTCGAAACACAATTTCTAGTGAGAGAGAGAGAGATGGGAGTGTTGTGCAAAACGCGGAGGCGTTCCCAGCAGCGGCTGGAGAGAAAACAGGTGGAGAAATGAAGTGGGACGAGGAGAAAGAAAGAGAGAATAATTCGTATGTATGCACTTGTGTAGAGAGAGGAAATCTAGAGAGAGGGGAGGTGGGGCCCACGGGGGTTCACATTAAGAGAACTTAGACGATACCTTTTTCAATCCTCAGTCTTCTCTCAACCAGTTAAAGTACGTTTTATGCATTATGAGCAAAAATGAAAGAAAAAAAAGAAAAAACAAAATCTGTAGAAGCTCACAATAGACTTTAGAGAAAAATAATTCAAATAGTCTATTGTTAAATTGTGCCACGTCTTTTATTACATTCCTTTTATTACATTCATGAATCATCACATGGGGCAATATTAAACGTTTGGAATTTAGGATTTATATGCATCCCAGGCTTTTGGTCTATTTTTTAATTAATATTATACTCCCTCCGTCCATGAAAGAACTTCCTAGGAGGGAGTGGCATGAATTTTAATAAAATGTTGTATAGTGTATTGAGAGTGGAGAAAAAGTTGTAAAGTGTATTGGGAATTGTGAAAAAGTATTAATAATTTATTGTGTTGTTTTAATTAATGTTATTTGAGTGGTGAGAATTGTCTTAAAAGGGGAGTATTTTTTAAGTGGTGGGGTATTGTCCCAAAATAGGAAAAAGTAGGAAGTTCTTTCGTGGACGTCCCGAAATAGAAAAATAGGAAGTTCTTTCGTGGACGGAGGGAGTATAAAATGTTATTTTATTAAACTAACTTTGTTTAATGTTTCATTTAAATATGAAAATGATGTGTGAAAATAATAAAAAAGAGTATAAAAATAAAAATAAAAATTAGTATTTTTTTAAAGAAGATTAAATATTTTTTCTAATGTGTATGAAAAGTGAAAAGGGACTAAATTGATAGGGCGGTAGAAATATTAGGTAATCCCGAATTATCGAAATTATCACATTAATTATCTATAAATATAGCAAAAAATCCACATAAATAAAATTAAAGACTAGAGTTTCTTATACAATAAGAAATACTCATTTCATTCCACTCATCTTGACACTTTTACTTTGGCACGAAAATTAAAAATTAGGGATTTAAAGTGTAAAGTGAGTGGAGTCCACTTATTTAATGTGTGTAGAGAAAGTAGAGACCACATATTATTATTGGAAAGTGTTATTATAAATGGAAGAAAGTAAAAAAAAAAAAAAAAGTGTGCCAAGATAAGTGAGATGGAGGGAGTAATTACAAAATAAATTATGAGCTTATATTTATTTTGTTTTATTTTTCACAATTACAGATTTATGGGCTAATTGCATTCTGGGCCTTTTGGGGGTAGATACGGGCCGGTATTGTTTTCTTTCTTTAATTTTAGGCCATTTTATGGGTGAATAAAAAAAATCTGATATGACATGGGCTCAGAAGTAATTTTATACAAAGCCCATATTTTACATATTCGTATAAATAGAGTTCGAGTTTGAATTCGTTAAAAATTTAAGAAAAGCTCGAAAAATATTTAAAATGTTCTCTTGATGTTGATAAACCTATTACTCGAATTCGTGTTCGGCTCATTTTCGATTAAAGGTTCGTGAATAAATATGTCCGAACATGTTCGCGAGCTCGATAAAATTATATATCGGGCTCAAACTCAGCTCGTTTACTATTGAATTAAGCTCCAAAACGGTTTTCTTCAAACCGAGCGTCGAATAACATGCGAGTAACCTTGTTCATTTACAATCCAATCAAATATGTGTTCCACTTAATTATAAATCTTCTATCACGTACATGGCAATTCAAATGAAATAAAAAATTAAAACAGTAACTTCTCGTTAATTTGCAAGAACGTTTCCTGGCAACGTCAAATCAAATGCATCAACTAATTAACTGGTGAATGGCGTAAGTGTGTTTGTGTGTGTGTTATATATAGAAGAGAGAGAGAGAGAGATTCTGGATCTTCAAGAAATTCTAAAAACGAACAAAAAAGAAGTTTACGTATCTGTATGCAAATGATTAACTATCATATATGTGCCCGTTTACTTTGATCGTAAAATTCTCATTGAAAAAAGATGGATAATGTTTATCATATATGATCATTAATCATATGTATAAGAAATTCTAAAAACGAACAAAAGATGTTTACGTACCTGTATATATGCATATGATTAATTCTCATTAAGAAAATATTTATTTGTTTTCTCTTTTTTCATCATATATTTACTTATCCAGATGAAAAAATGTTGAAAAATATTTTTCACACCACTACCCAAAGATAATATTATCCAACATTTGAGAGAAAATGAGTAAAAACGAATTACTCGAGAAAGTATTCCACACTGCCGGAAGATTTTCTATCATAGTAAACATATGCTCTCGGCAAGTTTAATCAATGCCTAAACTACTAATGGTATAGCAAAGCAAAAATTAAACTCTTTCCCTACAGCTGCAATTAGTTGAGTTACAATTAAAGAGAAACAATATATTACACTCTCACAAAATTCCATGAGTGTGTGGAAAGCCAAAGAAAATAATCAAAAGATGCAGCTTCAGCATCCATATATATATAATACAAAAGGAGCTATGAATGAAACAAAAGCAAGAAATTAATAGCTCATGAACTAAAATTCTCAACTGAGGAGAACAATATAGCAATTATGCTTATCCCCTTTTATTCAACTTAATTAATTCCCTCTACCATAAAAATTCAATCAAGATATAATTAAAACTCACATACATCTATACATCGTCGAGAGTTGCAGATGATGATCACGACGATCGGTCACGGGTCGTGGCCGAGGCGGAGCTCCAAGTCCACTTGCTTCTCCTCCGCATTGCCGTCTTGCTCAGCCGGCCTCAGCCGCAAACCGGCGTCGTTTAAGCGATCGGGCCTCCAAAGCGGCAAATAATTCCCAGTTTGGAAACTAGGGTTTGGTAAGGGCAAGTAGACTTGATAGCTCATCTGCGCCTGCGCCGCCCTTTGATGAGGCGGCTGCGGCGGCGCAAACCTCGGATGATTCGGCTTGTTTGATGATGTCTCCTCTTGATTTTTTTGCTTGGCCTTGGCCTTGTCTTTGCGGTGGATGTTCATGTGGCCGCCGAGGGCTTGCGCGTTGGTGAAGCCGCGCTTGCAGAAGGCGCACTCGTACGACCTCCCCACGCCCGCGTTGTCCTCGTCTCTCTTCTCCGGTGCATCGGAATGATCTCCATGTTTCTCTTGGTCCATGATCTTGATTTTTTGGTTGGAGATTACTAGAGCAAGATTTTCTTTTTGTGGGGGGTGGGGAAAGGGAAATTAATTAAGATAAGTACACTTGTGTTTTTTATTTATTGGTTTTATTCGTGTTGGCCGGCATCGATTGTGAAATTTTTCTTGGTGATTTTTAATGTTGCTTTGTCACCTACATTTCTGGCATAAGGTGTTAAAACATTACTTCGAAGCATATAATATAAGACTTGGTCGTTTGAATCATATGATTGGACTGAAATGGAGGTCTCTTCTAAGAGTGAACTGTCATTTTTCGAATGTTTAAGGAATTTTGGCTCCACGTGAAGATGGTTGAAAGAAGACGACTGTGACACAGCAGAGATCATTAAAATCGTCGCTTATTTCGGCAGGTTTAAGGATTAATGAGGCATATCGTATCAGGTACAACTGTAAAAAATTTCTTTGAAATTTTTGTAAGAGATATCACTGCATTTAATCCACCTATTATAAACGTCCCAAAATGTTTAAAGACATATACTCCCTCCGTCCAGTAAAGCTTGACCAATATTGTTTTTCGGGTTGTCCCATATAACTTGATCACTACGTACAAAAGTTTTTCCTCTTATTCACATTTTCACTTTTTTACCTACCACACTTAACACACTACATACTAGCTTCTTAAAACCTGTATAAAAAAAAAGTGATCAAGTTTCGCAAGAGGGAAGGAGTATATTACACAAGAGTTAATCTATATAGCTATGACAAATTAAACGACATATATCCAAACAAGCTGATCCAACTTTCAATATATATATACTCCCTCCCCACAAAACATAAGTTGTATTTCTTTTTAGGCCGTCCCGCGAAACTTGCTACGTTTCTTTATATGACAAAAGTTTTTCACTTTTTCACCGACCACACTTAATACCCTAAATATATATTACTTTCTTAAATCTCGTGCCCAAAAGAAACGACTGATGTTTCGTGGGACGGAGGGAGTAATATATATACTCATAGTAATAAGTTTTAATTAACGTTCGATTAGCCAAAAATCGAACAGAAACAGAAGTTTGATAAAGGATATATATGAGCACATAAAGAACAAGCACAAGAATATTATACATTACTGCAAAATAAAAAATATAAAAAATAATAGTAAGAAAAAAAAAACTTGCTCTTCTTCTTGTTTAATCAATGCAAGAGAGCTAATTAATTTCAAACTTTATAATCTCGTATGGTACAAAACGTTTTGTTCGATTATATGCAGATTTGGATGAATCTAAGGAAATGTGAAAAGAATGAAAAGTTGTAATAAATAATTAGCATGCAATTAATTTTTTAAGTATCACATCTTAGACACAACTTATGTCATTTTAAGCTATAAAATTATTTATATTTATAGCTGGTTCCCTGCGTGAGAAATGAAAGAGACGGCTAAGGACTTTTGACCATGTTTGTTTGAAATATGATCAAAATATGTACTTGCAGACGGCAAATGTTCTAGAGGTTAATTAATTTGTTGATTTAATAAGATTAATTAATTGGCAACATTAAATATTTTTCATTTTTTTTTGTTTGAGAATGTTACGGACAAATTAAAGTACATGAAGCATATGCATTGCTTGGATTACAGCTAGTTCATCCAAAGCATTTTAAATTTAGTTTAATAATAATTAATTTCTGTTCTAATTCGATTGGACTTGTCCGAAACAATGCATTATATATATATATATATATATATATATGCAGCAATTCTGGTAATCACCGTATAATATTTTGATGGGGAAAATAATTCAATGGTGAAAAATTGCAACATATATACACACTGAGATGAAGCAATGCTATCAACTTAATTTGGATTAATTACAAGGTAAAAGTTTAACACTCACTTTTAGCTTTAAACCAACTTCTCAAAAAATATACTCCATTTGTCCCCTAATAATAATCCCAGAAGGGGACAACACGAGTTTTAATGTTAATAATAATAATTAATTGTATTATGAGTGGAGAAAGGAGCCTATCATGTGGTAGTTAGATAAATAAGTTGATATATGAGAGTAATATATCATGAATAATATCTATAAATGAAAATAAACTATTTTTTGTGGACGTACCAACATAACAATACACACCATTTTTCAAGGACAAATGGAATATAGAACTGCCCAAATTGCCAACATAATTAATTGAGTCAACAATTTGATTTTTTTTTCACCTATTATTTATATAAAAAACATTCAAAAATATAGTTTGCCGAAAAAGGAGCTATGTTAATCACCCTTAATCCAAACCAAAAAGGGAATCAATTGGATCAGCAGCCCATTACTAATTCCGCAGCCCAGTTGAATCAATTGGATTTTGCAGCCCAAGCTTAAGTAATAAATAAGCCCAACACCATTTTCCTCCTTCAACCCAGCTCTCTCTCTCTCTCTCTCTGTCTCTCTCTCACACACACACAGGTCGTAGTAGTATCTTGTATCCATGGTATAATTAAGATTTTATTAATTAATCTCAATTAAAATTTATTTCTAAAAAGCAAAATACAATATTATTGGACCAAAAATTTGGGCCCCCTAAATTTTGGGGCCCTCGGCCGGCCATCGCCCCACCAATTACACATAAGGGCCGGCCCTAACTACTGCATATACTCTCTCTATATCTCTCTCTTTTTAATGTTTTTATAGACTCATAATAGTTATGTTCGATGCGCACTGAATAAACTCACGTTTATGCATAAAACCCCATGAATCACACGAGACAGATAATTAAACCACGTAATTAAAAATCAAAATACAACATACTTATACCTATGGAAGCGTTGGTGAAATTCATATACAAAAATTTTGCTTTTTCTCTAATGAAACTATATATATAAATATATACTCCCTCCGTCCACGAAATGAGGGACGGCACAGGTTTTAAGAAATGTGTGGAGTGTTAGTGGAATAGTTTAAGGGGTCCTACTTTTTGAGTGTATTAATTTAAAGAGAATGTGTGGGGTACCTCTTTGCCAAAAAGAGAAATTGGTACTCATTTCGTGGACGGATGAAAAAGGAAATATGAGTGCTCATTTCGTGGACGGAGGGAGTATATATATGTTCCACCAATTGCATGATAAAACGTAACAATGTGGTTTGAGTGGATGATTCCTCCTCTCTGCCAGCAAATTATTACACACATGTAGAGATGACAAATGTTTGATGGTTCCTATGTAGTTTACTATTCTCCTCAACTCAACTCAACTCAACCCCTTTCATTCAATCTTGACACAGACAAAAGATAACAAGATTGATGGAATTCATTTTTATGAAGAGACAGCAACGCCACTGCCTCAGCTCTGCTAATGCAAAGGGGACCAAAACAAATCCTCGTTTCTCAGCCTTTGTAATTAAACCTTAATTCTAGCATATTCATAATTATGCTTTCATCAATTATCTCTTTCTGTCATATGCAGAAATAGTAACCCACTCTGTTAATTAGCTAGCCTACTACTTCTACATGGTTGTATTTTTTATTTTTTTATTCACAATTTTAAGAGGATGAAAATTAAAAAGGAAAAAGATATATATATATATATATATATATATATATATATATATATATATATATATATAGGGGGCCGCTCCAATGAGACCCCCTAATTTTAGTGAGATCTAGGGCACGATCTGGTGCGTTTATTTTATCAATCCTATGGCTGATATTGTATCTGAAGGGTGATTTTTTTTCGCAGGGTTCGAATCCTGGAGGGAGCAGAATATTTAAAATTTTGTTATTCATTAGTATATACTGCATTGTTCATCAGTATATACGGCCTTGTTCATCAGTATATATGTCTTATTCATTACGAATTTTTTAAATTTTATTTTTCATCAGCATATACATCTTGTTCATTAGATATACGTTTTGTTCATTAGTATTATATGTCTTATTCATTGTACTCATGTTACACGAAAAATAAGGGGTCTCATTGGAGCGCGCCCCTATATATATATATATATATATATATATATATATATATATATATATATATATATATTATAATGCATTATCTTGTACTCCCTCCGTCCCATTGGGCTTATCCCATTTGGTTTCGGCACAGTTATTAAGGAGAGTATTATTAGTGTTTTAAGTTTGTAGTTAATAAAATATAAAATTGATAAAGTAGGAGATGGAAGGTGAAAAAGTAGCAGAGAGAATGTAATAAAGTGATAAAGTAAGAGAAAGAAGGTGTTAAAGTGATAAAGTAGGAGAGATAAGGTAATTAAAAAATTTTATTGTTTAGTTAATTGTTACTATTTATAGAAATGAGACAAGATCAGTGTGACAAATAAAAGAAGAATACGGGACAAGATCAATAGGACGGAGGGAGTAGTATTTATCATGATTTACATTTATCACCCTAGACTTTGATTGCTGTAGATGAATATAAGTTGATATTCCCGTCTCGAGTATTATTAATTGTTAAATACCTTCGTAGACAAAAAAAATTGCCGCAATTTCGCTTTCGGTTTGTGCACATAAAAATTACAAGTTTCATTTATATTAGTAAAGTTCACACAATTTAACTCATATTTAAAATGTGATCCTTATTCTACTAACAACTTCAATCACATTTTATTAAAATTCATCGTCTGCATTATGAAAAGATTTTTGTGAACAAAGGGAAGGGAGTAAGTATATACTTTGCTTATTGAAGATTTCAATATGTTTGGTAGTTTCCTATCGTGAGAGTTCTAGTAAATTGTGAGTGCTTGACGATATATCTTACTTTTCTAGCTATTTCTACAAAAGATTAATTGTTTATATATTTTTTGGTCGAAAAATAAATAAAATTTTAATTGTTTATATATTTTTTGGTCGAAAAATAAATAAAATTTTAATTGTTTAGAATTATTTGGTCCAAAATAAAATTTCGGTCAAACACTTCATTCCACGTAAAAGTCGAAAATTAATTATGTGGCATTTCAGAAGTCAGAACTTCCTTTGAGTCCGTATGTCAAAATTGATCCGTTCGACAAAACTTATTAATTTTCAGCTTCAAGTGTGATCCAAATTTTAATTTAGGTCAAATTTCAAATAATTAACCGTTGATGTATTTTTTTTACCAGAAACTTAATATTGATCACAAATTGAAATTCATAATTACTTAGTTTTTTTCATAAAAAAAAAGGAGGAAAAGAGAATAAGTACCTACTCGGATTTGTGCAACTGATCGTATAAATCATTGGTATTTAACCTAAAAAGAACTAGATATAATTTTCAATAACTGATCTTATATTATACTACTACTATATATTATCACTATGGCCTACGTACCAAATGACATGAGCAGTACAGAGATAATATATACAAATTCAATGCATCTAAAATAAGTTGAAATATATATTTAAATAGAATGGATTTTTCAAAAAATCATGAAGAAAAAAAAAAAACTAGAAATAGAAAGGGGTAGGGATGATGCTATTGGCCACCAGTCATTCATAAAATCTAAGCTAAATGCAGCACAATCTTTTGCATGTTTCTGGAATCTGAGAAACCTTACCATATTTTATAGAGAGGAAAATGGCAAGAAAATCTTGGCACTCAGATACAGTTTTCTATGATATCTAAGGGGGCTTGTACTCTTCTACAAAATATTTAACATTTTTTAATGAAATTTTATTTCTGTCATCAAACAACGTGAATGACTACTTATTAGTAATCATTGCAATGCATCTTATTGCTTTCTCACCTAAGCACAAATTAAACTAGAATGAAATGATGAAGACAGAAATTTATTAATTAATTTTTTGCTTTAAACAAAATTATTGTCTTAGGCACTCTTATAAAAATATATACTCCCTCAAGTTAAACAATTTTTATTTTAATTTTTTTAATCAAAGTTGCGATTAATTTCAAGTTTTTTACGAGCAACATTTGTATTTATGACATTCCATTACATGCATGTAATGTACTCCACCTACACATGGGTATGATTTAATGATACAATTTTTTGTGTAATAACTCATGAATGATTATATATTTGAATACAAATGATTGCGTCTATTAAAACGTTCCCACATAATATATAACGCCAACTTTTTTATAATTGATTAGGGGCTACTACAAAAGATAAAAGATAGAGGAAATTAATATAGGATAAATATTAAAATTTGTCAATTTTTTTCTAAAATATTGGACCTTCAATAAATTATGGAAATATAGGTTGACAAGTCATGTTTTTATCACATATATGTTAGATTTGTTAAAAAATCTTGACAACACTTGTTATTTTTGAAATTGTTTAGAAAATTGGTTTTTTTTTTAATATATACTCCCTCCGTCCCACTGTAAGTGAGACCTTTTTTTTGGGCACGAAAATTAAGAAATGTGTATTTTGTGTGTAGGTGAAAAAAGTGAAAAGGTGTTTAAAGGGAAAAACTTTTACCCAAAAAGGAAAGATCTCACTTACAGTGGGACGCCCAAAATAGAAAGAGTCTCAGATACAGTGGGACGGATGGAATATATAGTATATAACAATTGCAAAAAATATAGAGCAAAGAGTGGTATTCACACTCAACGTACGTCAAACTTTATACCCAAATATTTTAATTTAATGGTATATATATACGAATCTCAATCTCCAATATTCCTCCATATAAAAAAGTCAAACTTTTATAATCTAAAAAGTGTCCAATGAAATCCCCACAACTGATTCCCAATTCCATTTTTTTTTTCTGTAAATTATTTTAAAATGACAATCATGATAACGTATTTTCCTAACAAGCAAACGGGTTCCAATTTGTAGCTGTGAAGATCCCTATAAAAAGAAATATAGGTTGAATAGTTATGATCATTCAAGTTGGACAGATCCACTCACAAGAAATGTACAAATCGCATGTGGCCCCCAAAACAACAAAAAATTAACTCTTTGGTGATGCAAAACATACGTATGTACATATATTCACCAAAGGCAGATATTAAATATTTTTCTCGAATTGCAAAATGTGTGACATAAAAGTTTGTCACAAAAATGTGAGGAGGAATAAAGAACATCCAGTAGATGAGTTTCCTAGAATGGGATGGCTTTGCAGGACGAGGTTCCACATTTAGTAAGCAGTGACCTAACATAGGGAACACACACTTAATTCCACCCAATCCCATTTCTCAGATTTTGGGTTAGAATTTGATGGCCTCCCCCAACCCCATCCCCACCCCCACCCCCACCCCCACCCCCTTAGTTCGCTACGACAAAATTGTTCAGTAGTGACACAATTTTAGTAATATCCAGAGACGTGTCACAAAAATTTAGGCTTGTAAAGCACTCGCAGGACAATTCTCGGCTCATTTTAAGAATTTAGGGCTTACTCGAAATTAAAATGTGCATCTTGCAAAAATAGGACATTAATTAAAATAGGCTGAGAATTGATGAATTATCGTCCTATTTTGCAAGCTCAGAATTTTTGTTCTAATAGTGTCCTAAAAAATCGTCTAACTCTATATACTTTTGCTACATACAAAAATGAAAGTTAATTTTGCTAATTACACAAATTGATACACCTTCAAATGTCACTATATTTTATGACATGCATAATAGATACTCATTGTAAGATGTCACAACTTTATTTAGTAACACTTTTTAAAAATTATGTTACTAGTGGAACATTTTGTGGTAGTGATTTCTCTCTCACACACACCTCACACACTCACCCCTCTCCTCACCACTATATCACCCTCACCTATTCTTCCCTCTCTTTCTCTCTCTCTCTCTCTCTCTACCTTGCTCAGCTTATAACACAATGGAGAAGGGCAGTCTAAGAGGGAACGTGAAGCAAATGCATCATTTCAAGTTCAAGGTTCCGTCGTTCGACTTCGTCGGTGACTGCAACGGCGCAAGCTTAGTGGACGGAGACTTGGTGGCCGCAGGGTTCTCATGGCCGCCGAGGAGCTACGTTTGCAGCTTCTGCAAGAGGGAATTCCGATCCGCTCAAGCTCTCGGCGGCCACATGAATGTCCACCGGAGAGACCGGGCGAGGCTGCGGCAGTCTCCGCCGAGAGACGGCGGAGGCAACGGCGGTGAGTTCTGTCCGTTAATTAACCTAAATCTTGAACCTAACCCTAACCCTAACCCTAACCCTAATTCTAGCCCTAGTTTGCTCCCATCTTCTTCTCCACCTCTGTCATCACTCTCCACCAAATTCCCTCATTTCACTTCCAAATTGCCCCCACCTGCACCCATAACCACTGATTTCATGAAGGTGAGGGCGGCGAAAGGGCTTCGATTCGACTCGTCGTCGGCGCGGAAGAAGCCGGGGTTTGTGAGGCTGGACTTGGAGATTGGGCTGATTAATCCATCTAAGGAGGAGCTTGATTTGGAACTTCGCCTTGGATACACTTAGGTTTTGCAATCATAGAGTTAAAGAAAGTTGAAGAAGTGAGAAAGAGCAAAAAATGGGGCAGTAATTCATGATGAATTTTCTCATCCCTTTTTTATGTGTTTTTTGCTCTTATTCTATGTTGTACTTTCTACCCATATTAGGTTTTTAGTGATCATATATAGATGGTCATGTATTATATAAAACTGCATTGTGCATTATTAAGTTATCTCATGATTTTCTTCTTTCTCTTATTTTATTTTTCCGAACCTATTTGGTGATTTTAAATAAGAGTAAAAGATTTTATAAAGGTAAACAATGTTCATTCATGAGGGTTATGTTTAACAGCAGAAATGGAAAAAATCTTTGAAAAAACAAACTTGAGATTTCGATACGTAAATATGATATATATGCAAACGAAATTAATTGATAAACACGTTCATTATAATTAGAATTTAGCATATTTTTTGATAGATTGGCTCGATTAATTATGAGTTCTTCATTCCTTTCTTTTGCAAGTTTAAACGAGAGCCTTCAATGAAGCACGTACGGCTGGAGCCCATTTGAATATTGTTTCTATCTCAAATCATTAGATCCTTTGTGGGCCCACTCTGGAGTAATTACTATATATATCTAGCTCAATTTGCATTGAAAAAATATTAATCTCTAGCTCTCAAAGTCCTAAATGTGCATGTAAATAAATTCATTTAATCTCATAAATTAACTTGATTAGGGACAATTTTAGCTCAAACTTCAATTTAATACATTAATGTTTAAGCCCCATAAATTGATTTACTAACAAAGTTAGCCCGTCAGTGATATCTGACGTCACAGAGTCTAGATTCTGACATTTCTAACTGTATAAAGGAAAATTGAGATATCTCACATGTCATCAACATATAAGACAATTGGATTCTTTGACACCAAAATTGTGATTAAGTCAATTAGTAAGCCTAAATGAATGTATATATGCAAGGATAGGTATTGTTGGTGTGAGAAAAACACACAAAATACACACACAGTCACACACTGACAAACTTAATTAGGTAGCATGAATACTTAGAATATGGTGTCATCAAATGATTCAAGCAATGGAGTTAAATTAAGTGGGGCCATATCCCAAAACATGATAGTTTGCATGTTCCCGACATAGTCCAGGTGTCGAATGGCATCATCACATTCCCCCAAATGGAATTTGGTTTTCTGCTAAGTTTCAAAAGCTTTGCAGACTACTGAAAGACCCTCTTTCATTTCCCAAATTAGAAACTGGAGCTTTTTCAAATACTTCCAAACAGGCCCTTATAGTCATTCACTCTTACAAGCCGCATAATTAACATATAGTCAAACTTTAGAGTCGTCAAAATAAGTTTTTCATTGAGGGGTACATATGTTTATTTTATACTATTATCTTATAAAATATTTCAAGTATTTATAAGTTGTCGAAGCATACGTTTGAATAACTGAGTTAATAAGTCAAAGAGAAAATCGTGACCGAAGGCGAGATGAAATGAGAAGGATATTAGTTAAAAATAACAAATCAGTTATATAGTAAAGTTGTTTTTACAAATTGATTGTTGCTTATAAGATCACGAAAAAATAAAATTGAATTTACGAACTTACAATTTTTGGAACTTATAAAAGGATGTACGTATTAATTGAGACCGAACACTACCATAAAAAGCGACTCTAACGACGAAAAAAATGGTCGCAATTCTTGAGAAAATATAAAACTATGAAATTGAATTTGTAAACATGATTTACTATACTAGCTAATTTAGTGAACAAAATTATACTTAATGACCAAAACTACAATATATATCACATAAGTAACGTAATTAGAATATAGAATTTGGTTGCAACAAAAATAAATATATAGCTACATAAATGATCATATTCATTCATTCTCTGGTACAGTTATCATTGAACATTTATGTGCATATTTTCTGGTTAAAATGGAAGGAATAGATGTCATTTATAATGTTATTCCCAATACTAAATTACTAACGCACATGGCCCTAGCTATTTTGCAGGGCCATGCAGCCAATCATATTTGTCAATTCATTTGACCTAAAAATTTGAAACAAATGTTGTCTTGGTTCAATCTAACTAGTCTATTGATGGAAAATACTTTATCAACATTAATACAAAAGTGACCATGCCTTTTTTTTTTTAATTGTCTTTTGCTAAAGAGAACGCAAATTTGTCTAATAGTTAATCACTACTTAAATTTAATATTAATTATTAATAATAATTAGAATCAACTAAGTTCAATTAAAATTTAATAATCTTTAAAATTTCTTAATTAATTAATAAATAAATATATAAATAAACAAATGCACAGTGGGTCCCACCGTCCTCAGCAGCGGACCTCCTGCAGCAGAACGAAGCCCAATTAATTGGATAATAATGAAGCCCATAATAAGGCCACAAAGAGGCCCAATATAAGACCACCTCTTACATAAATGTTCAAATGAGGCCACAAAGAGGCCCAATCTATCAGGCCGGAGATCAGTCATAGGCAAGTCCCCCGATCAAGCCCAATTAATGGGATCAAAATAAAAATTTATAATAATATTTTCGTGAGAGTTTAATTTCTATCATAGATAATAAGGTTATTTGCGTGCAAATACATAAAATTTTAGCGTTTTTATGTTATTTTTCTTTTAAATTCTAATACACCAACTTTCAATTTATCTGATTTCTACCATAAAAGAATACGAGTTAGAAATCAAAACTGACGTGACAATCTAGTTAAAATATGGTATCTACTCATAAGAAGTCGTTCAAACGAGTGCAGATGCATATTTATTATATGAAATATGAATCACATACTTTCAGCTCTTGTCGAATGTATTTGTGATCTAGAGTTCGATTTTCTTGAATTCATCGTTTTTCAAACTGAACTCATAATTAATGTTTCATACTGAGTTCACAATGGACTTATAATAACCACTCCCTCTAAATCATACAGCCTTCGTCCCACTAGAGTGTGCATCACTTTTGATGATACATGTTTAATAAAATGTTAAATGAGTGTATTAGAAGTGGAAAAATTGATTCATTATAAAGTAAGAGTACGAAATAAGTAGTCAGTGATAAGGTAGTGTCCAGAAATGGCAAATGCGCATTCTTGTGGACGTCCCAAAATAGAAAAAAATGCACACTCATATGGGACAGAGCGAGTACTATTCAGAACTTTGAAAAAGAGATACAATTCACAGTTTGTTCCAACAAGATCTCCATAGTTGACTATGGATACCTTTATTCACAACAAATAAACAAAGCATACACAAGCTAGCATGATATTAATGAGCAAGGGCTGCATAAGCCAAAGCTAGAGAGGAAATTACAGCTGAAAGAAGCGACACCGGCGGCGAAACTCGGCCTTTATCCTTCCTCAACACCATCCCTTCCATCAAAGGCAAATGCAGAACTACGCCAAACAATGGTAGAAAAGTCTGCATCACCATCGCATTCATCATCTTCCCATTCTGCAAAATCTTCACAAATCCGACGACGAAGGAAGCAAGATTAAGCAAGTAAAGTGTGCACAGTATGAGCATGAAGAGAGGTGGTGCTTGGAAGTCGTATTTCCCCATTTGATAGAGCTTCTCTGCTTCATCGTCTGTCACTTTGTTTGTTGGGACAAAGCTAGAATTGATCAATCCGGCCTTCTCCAAACTCGCGTTCACGGCAGCAAAGAAGTAAGATGTCAATGACTTCATCATCCACACCCTCTGCTCCGCCCACCAAGTCTTGATGGAATCCCCCGACGCCAACACCTCTTGCGCGTGTTTCAGCTGCGACGACAAGAAAACAAACACAAACACCGCGAAGAATGGACTCGAAACCTGCAACCATAAGCAACGAGTAAGCTCCTGGGAAGTGTTTGACAAAAATAAGCTACTAGAGCCCGATTTGCAAAAATAGACCAATTTTTCGAGCTCACATAAATTGCTCAATTATTTTAAATTCCAGCATCCGTGGGAGTTATAGGTTTTTTTAGAACACTAACTTGGACTAATTTCAAAATCAGGACAAAAAAAAAATTCGGATTTGCAAGTGTAGGACAATATTAGTTAATAAGTAGTGCACCCGTAAAAGACAATTCTCGAGCCTATTTTAATTAGTGTCATACTTTTGCAAGCCTGGAAATTTAACTTTCAGCTCATTTTAGTTTCAAATAAGCCAGAAACTCTTAAAATGGACTGAGAATTGTCTTTTGGATGCATTTAGTGTCCTACGTACTTTTGCAAGTTCGAAATTTTTTATACAAACCAACTTAGTCTAAGTCAATGTCCTAAAAAACCTCTTACTCCGCGCGTGGGCCATATTTGAGCTCAATGAGATTATTTTGCACTTCAGATGGGCCCAAATGTGTCTCACGGATGCTGAATTGAGTCAAAATGTTACCCACGAGTGCCGAAATTTAAGACAATGAACATAATTCTACAAGTTCGAAAAAAAATTGACCTATTTCTGCGTACAATCCTGATATAGCATTCTTAAATGAATTTTGACTCTCTGCATACCTCAGGATAGAGAGGGACGCTGCGAACGAGACAGAGCTGAGGAACGAGGGCTAGAATGTAAACGGGAAGGAAGTAAACGGCATAACATGCTACCTCTGCATAGATCATGCTTTGCAAAATCGACATTCTCAGTGCCCCGTAGAACATGGGAGAATATTTGGACAGAGCAACCTGACCTAATCCAAGAAACCATCGTGTGTTTTGCACAAGAATTTCGCCTAGGCTTAGAGGAGATGTGCCCAAGAAGCATGGCCTTGAGGGATCAACATACACTGAAATCCAGCCTTCACAATGCAGATTGAAACCTGTGAAATAATCTTCCACTACCGCAAAATATCTATACCCAACCTGCATCCATTTTGATTTAAAGGGTTAGATTTTATTTGGAATTTGATTTTTCGTAAGAAATAAGTATAATGAACAAAATCGATAAGTTTGTCGAACATACCAATACAAGTGATGAACAAACGTATCTATTTAAATATTTCGTCACCTCCAGAATTTGAACCTCGGACCAAAACGATTGCTCATCAAAATAAATAACTTGTTCACAATTGTTCGTACGAATTACCAATTCTCAACACATTTAGTATTCTTAATTGAACATCTCTCTCTCTACAACTCATTATTGTAACTAGAATATTAGTTGGAATAAAATTAGAACTTGCCTCTTTCCCCCATTGTGAGCCATTGTCATAGCTACATGAAGCTACCAATTGCACCTCTTGCTTGAATGCCTCATCGTTGAGCAATGCATTGCTTCGACTATTTAGTTTGTAATTTCTATAAATCGACTTGATGAACTCGTTGGATGAGCCGTAATACTTCTTGAGCTCGTTAAGATCAACATCTACTCGAAAAAGTAAAAGAAGCGAGGTGTAAAATCAATCAATATACAAATAAATGATGGTACCAAAAAGGTAAAATACACTCGTTTAGTCTCATAAATTGATTTAATGATAGTTCTAGCCCGTTAGTGATTTCTGGGAGTTAGAGGGTTTTTAGGACAACAATTTAGACTGATTTGAAAACTCTAACTCATCAATCAGCAGAGAGTGACCTATTGGATTTGCAAAAGTATAGTTATATTGCACCACTAAGACAATTCTCGGCCCATTTAAATTAGTGTCCTATTTTTATAAATTTGAAAATTTAGTTTTCGGCCCATTTTAGTTTGGAATTATTAAGTCTGAAACTCTTAAAATGGGCTGAGAATTTTTCTGCGAGTGCACTTATGTCTTATTAATTAATGTCCTATGCTTTTGCAAGCCCATTAGTTTTTGTCCTAATTTTCCAAATCAGTCTACGCTACATAAAAAAAATACGATGAATAAATTTATGAGATTGAACAAGTTGCTCAATTTTCACACACAAAATGCAGTGATGAGCCAAATTTGTGACATTACTTGATTGAAGCTTCCGAGTTCCATAGAGTGCTTCTCTCTTTATATAAAACCCCGTCCCCGACAAGACTGGCCCTCGAAGACCATTGAAGCCTTCCCATTTTTTCTGAAATCAATGCAAATTAATCAAAATAATGCAAAATTATCCATAGTTGTAACATGATAAATGTAATATTGTTAGTTAATTACTTACCCAAATGAATCTCACGGCACCATCGTAGATATCAGGGTTGCGTCTGATGTTGTGAAATCGTTGTGGGAACTGCACAAATGCAAGATTCTCGGAGAGTTTAGGGTCGAGATGGAAGCACATCGCTTGACGTGCCGACGTCGGATCGTTGCAGTACATGTCGCAGTCCAGCGTCAAGATGTACGGCGATTTGCTGATCATGCCCGATACTCGGAGCTGCACACAATCCATTCACAATAAAAATGGATACTCGAAACTGAACACTACCCACTCACAATAAACGAGACGACCCTTATTCCCTACTCGCACACTCAATTATTTTTTGAAACTCGTGTCATTCTCAAATGCGTATTTATTTGGGAGATGAAAAATATCAGTGAGAAATTCAGCATATTGGAAATATGAATCGATTGTACAATAAGAGTGTGTTCTCTTTTATCGATAAATATATCATGGAAAAATAGGGCATAATATATTAAAAAATATTATCTTTGAATCTCTCTTTCTTTTCTCTTATTTTATACAAATTAAAAGACATGAATTTCAACATATTGCATTCCTAGAGTTAATAGGTTTCGTATAGTGTTAACAGGTAAAATGCTCTATTTCTTATGTTATATATGAAAAATGCCCTACTTTATAAACTTAAGATAATGGGATAAAAAACTGAATATTAAAAGATTTAGGAATATTATGTGTGAATTTAATTACAAGAACGTTGAGGGCCCCTGCTTTGAAATTGTGGGGGTGAGATGGCCGTTTTTCGCGAGCAACGTAAACGACAAGCGGCATCTCTTCATCGCTGCTCGAATCCGTACCGTTGGAATTTGCATCGCTGATCACCTGTCAATATTAGCCGTTGATTATTAATTAGAAGTACACAATTAATTCATTAATATAAGTTTAATTAGAATGACTCAAGATTCGTGAGATGACCGAAAAAGGAAATTGACTCAAGATTCGTGGGCCAGAGGAGTATTACGTATATCTATATATATACATATACTCCCTCCGTCCATGAAAGAACTTCCTAGGAGGGAGTGACACGAGTTTTAATAAAATGTTGTATAGTGTATTGAGAGTGGAGAAAAAGTTGTAAAGTGTATTGGGAATTGTGAAAAAGTATTAATAATTTATTGTGTTGTTTTAATTAATGTTATTTGAGTGGTGTGAATTGTCTTAAAAGGGGAGTATTTTTTAAGTGGTGGGGTATTGTCCCAAAATAGGAAAAAGTAGGAATTTCTTTCGTGGACGTCCCGAAATAGAAAAATAGGAAGTTCTTTCGTGGACGGAGGGAGTATTATTTACGTGTGAAATAAAATCTGTATTGAAGTAGACATGCATTAATAGATTTTTATTCTATGCTTTCCAATAATAGATGTTTCACCTTTTCGGAAAAAACAATACACCAACTTAAATTGAGTGAGTTTAAAGTAGTAATCTTGCATTTAGTATACATATTCGTGGATATATATACACGTTTCGACTTATTAATTGTTTCAATCACTGTGAAGAAGATCCTAACAAATCTTCCACCTTATATAATAATAATAGTATTGTTTTTTTTTTAGACGGATTATTATTATTATTATTGGTGGGATATAGTGACCCATATAAAATTATGAGACACTGAATCTCATCCCACGAAAATCTCCCTATAATTTTATGATATGTCGATTTCGTGTTAATTTATTTTGTATTTCGCTTATGAACTCACACATTTGTATAATTGTATATATTGTGCTTATTGACTCACGTGAAATCAGCAGTTCTTATATAATCTATTAAAATAAATATGGAAATCATTAATTATCTTCTAATTAACAAAATATTCACATGTATTCTTTAGTAACGTTTCCCTTCAAAAAACAATATCTCACTCTCACAAACATAAACTGCCGAGTAGATCTTCGTCGTTTAGCAAAACTTTATAGTATTAGATTTTTATAAAAAAAATTAATTATTCCAAACCACAAAATTATTGACCACATTAAATAATTTTTTAATACCTCAATAATTGGTGCATGGTCCCTGCTGGCCCCAACGTCAGCTTCAGCAACAATCTTGCCCAAAGAAATCTTGAAATCGTCGTACGCTTTCTGCATTATACAAAGTATAAGCAATTAACCCAGGCTGGTTTTAGTATTAATGTATAAAAAGAATAATATTCTTATATATTTTAATTTACAAAAATGATTTTAGTAATGTATATACATACATATATATAATTCATTATATATATATATTTATTATATATATATATATATATATATAGTTAAAAAAAAGAATTCATTTTTAGATCTAAAATTCTTTAATATTGCACTATATAGTAATTAACTTCATCATAATATGTCGCACATACCATTTAGCTACTAAAAATAAATGCCAAATAATCAAATATATCTCAACTTTCAAGTACCGAAATAGACTTATACATATAGTTCTCCATAATGTGGATGATATTCCTCGGTCACTAAAAATTGTGGTTTGAAGAAAGTAGCATGATTTTTAAGAAAAAAAATATATGGTTATATTTTGAGTGAAAATTAAATTTTACATTTTTTTTTTGTAAATAGTCAGTGAGAGTTTTTTGAGATTATTTCCAAATAAGAAAAACTACCATTTTCATGAATTAAAGGGGTGAGTAACTGGTGAGCACTAGTGAGCACCGACAGTAGAGAGATATACTCCCTCCGTCCCACTTCACTTGGCCTACTTTTCTTTTTGGGACGTTCATCCGACTTGGCCTGTTTCTATTTTGGGTAACAAATTTTTATTATAATAGATTAGAGGCCCATATACTTTACAAATCGTATCGAAAAAAATTAGGCCAAGCGAGCTGAGAGAGAGAGTACTGTATATTTATATTTCACTATTTTGTGAAATAAGACAAACCTGAATTGCCTTCTTCTCAAGAAAGAAGCGATCACCACTACCGTCAATCTCCTCTCTCAAGAAATAAGCCTGAGGGCACCTGTTCTTCACCCCAAACTTCCTGCAAAACGGAATCCACAGCTTCGCGAAGCTCCGCGCCCGTCTAAGGGCGCGGAGCGTGACGGGGGAGCCCCCGTCGTCGGAGAGATAGAGATGGAGCTTGTGCGGAGGGTAGTCGAGCGCCATGGCCGATATCACGGTGTTCATCACACCCAAGCTCGGCTCCTTCGCGGGATCGGCGGTGCACACGAACACGTCTATCGCGGGCAGATTATCGTCTCCGGGCAGCCTCTCCGGGTAGGCGTTTCGCGTGACCGGGTTCCAGAGCGAAGCCTGGCTGAGCAGCCACATGCATGAGAGAGTGAGCTCGGCGGCGAAGATGAGAAGGTGGGGAAGAATGGAGCTGCTGCTTTTGGCTATGGCGGCGATGGTTGTGATTCTGTAGTAAAATAGGGCAGCTAGGGCACCGCCATGGATGAAACCATGGAGCCTGTTTATTGCTCTGTTTCTTTTCTGAACTTGCCAATCATTCAGAGGAAGAGGGAGTGATTTCTCCATCTCTTATTTTTTTTATTTTTATTTTTTCTTCCTCAGTGATTAGTAGTGCTAGCTCTAGTTCTATTTATAGACTTTATGAGTATTTGTTTACTTATAAAAGATTATGGTTGGTGAGAGACAGCTGTTTATTTATAAAAGATTATGATTGGTGAGAGACAGGCGCCGTACCCGAACACATGCTCGATATGCTGCCGCATTAGGACCCAAATTTTTGGGGGCCTATTTTTTTTATATATATTAATAGTATATGTATAAAAATTATTTTTGCTAATTAATAAGGTACTTATTTACAGTGCTTCGTCTTATGAAAGTTCTTTTCGTCATTTAGAGCAAACCATTAATGTTGAATTCTTAGTACCTTATGTTTTCTTCTCTATTGATTCAAAACTCTCTTAAATAATTGGTTGAAATATACTATTGTTGTATCGTTAATATAAAAGAAAATTATAAAAGTCCATTTTCTAATTTTTGCTTAGGGTTCTATGAGATACATGACCGATCCTGATCAGAGGTTATTACTTGTGTACAATATTTATTACTCCCTTCATCCCATAACAAGTGTCCTACTTTCCTTTTTACTCTTTTCCGTGGACAAAAAATGAGGGAAAATAAAACTCTTTTTCATAGAGAGAGGCAGTACTAAATTATGTCATGATGTGCGAGACACCATCAGGCGCACTAGTTAGTTGAACGGAGGAGATCCTATTTTCCATAATTTATCGTGTGTTATTGTGTCACATTCTTAATTTTTTTATATATAAATCGTTATTATTAAAAACTAGTCGGTAACCCGTCGAAAATCGACGGAAATATATTAAAACATATAAATATTTGTAATTAGTCAATACATTTTCTATTTGATGAATTTTTTTCACTAAAATATAGCATTAAATAAATTTGTTTTAAAGTAAAAGATATTATCTAAATACATTTTTACTAATATTTATTTAGTCAAACAATCCTCTCAACTCAGAAGCAAATTGTAAAGCTAATTGTAAGAAACTATTTCTTAGACACTTCCACCAATCCAATCCGATTATGATGATTTTAGAATTTTTTGATTCCTAAAAGTCAACTTCTATCCCCCTCCCCCCACCAAAAAAAAGAGAAGAAAGAAAACTCCCAAGTCCCTAGCCGAAACAAATTAACTAATACAACATGATAGAGTAAAATATGAAATATATCAATCCTCATATAACATATTTTGCCTATGAACAATAAAAAAAAATTAAAAGAACCACAGAGCAAATATAAATGCGGTATGAACATATATGATGGGATTTATTGCATCTTTCTTCCCTCCAAGCAGAAGCCGCACACACATATCAAATCAGCCTAGCAAAATATAAGAAAATTAATATCGTTAATGACTTAAATTTTTAAAGATTGAATAAAATATTAAATTTGCAATTACCTCATAATCTATCGAAAATTTCATCATACTCAACGTTAGTTATTGTGTCATGCGTATGACCACTCTCATCACATACTAAAATCTTTATATCTCTTTTTCTAGTGACTCTTGATATTGCCACGTAGAGTTGTCCATGACTAAAAACTGATTTCGTTAGGTATAATCCTACATTTAAAAGAGATTGTCCCTGACTTTTATTTATTATCATAGCAAAACAAACACTCATAGGGAATTGTCTTATCTGAAACCGGATTGGAAATTTAGCGAAATCTGATGGACTCATAATCATTCTAGCTATGGGAAACTTCTTGCCCGCATTTTTTCCTAAAATGAGTTTGCCTTCAATTACGCGTTCCCCAAGTTGAGTTACTATAAGCCTAGTGTCATTGCAAAGCTCATTAGAAGGATCAATATTTATGAGAAGCATTATTATTATGCATCCTTCTTTCAATTTAATTTCATGACTCGACAATCCTGAACACTTGATTGTGTTGAGATATTCAACCGAGAATACCTGTTCATCGAGGCCCACTTGTCCATCTTCTTTGCAAATAATGTTTGAACTTAGGTAAACCCTTTCCTTGGTAGACATTAGAGACATGACGTAATCATTGATCGTATCAACCATCTCATTGGTGGGGGCCAAGATAACTCTATTCTTTAACATTTCTGGATCAAATGCATTATTCATGACGTCATTGTATGTGTTTTCCACTATAGCTGCAATAGGATTTGTTGCGTCGCGTATAAGGATATCTTCTGATAATGCCACAACAGATTCTCCATCATCAAGACTATGTCCGGCTGTACCGTCACCTATTTTAAGTATCCACTCTGCAAATTCTTTGATTTCTTATGCATCCGAACCATAATCATTTGCCTAAAATAAAAATGTACTTTTATCAAATGTTTACTCATTTATTGTTAACACTACTCCTATTATAAACCACCATTTTAATCCAATCACGATATATTAAATTAGCCATGTGTTTAAAATTTGAAAAATTCTCTCTTATTCGAATTATCACAAAAATATCCATTATTTTTATCAGCCTTACTGCCTTCCCTATAAATGCGTTGTTTCTCAATTTTCATGCAAAAACACTTTCATCTAATTGAAAAGGGCAATATAAATAAATTGAAAAAATTATTCTTGACTCAAAAAAGTATTATAGACTTTTCATGAAAATTTCCTAACTATACATAATTACATTTAAATGTTCACAAAATCAATCAAGATCAGCCATTTAACCTTATTGTGTCGTATTGTTAAATAAATTAGAAAAGGGGAGAAATTAAATAAACAATGCAAGATAAAATCATTAACATAAATACATAGATACACACAATTAGTAATTTTTATATTTTATGATTTTTATATTTGAATTAAAATAATATTAATAAATTATGCATGGTAATATAATTTTTTTAAATTATATATTGAGATTAAGATTAAAATACTTGTAATCTCATATTCTTAGTTAACTTGAGAACTTGACACGAATTCCAAAGTTGAGATGAACTTATATAGGCATGCACGATGTCATGCCGACTTCCTTTAGGGATCACTGGAAGTATCTGTCGAAAGTCGCCTCCTAAAACAACCTCCAAAAGGTTTTCCAGACCTATCGGGATATCTATATAAGATAATTAATGATGAGATTCGAACTTAAGTAGAGTCCACATTTTGTAATCCAATAAATTTGTTGAGAACTAATTAATTATTATAATTTCTTAAGCAGAATATTTTTTGCGTCAAAAAATTGTTGAGAACTAATTCATTATTATAATTTCTTAAGCAGAATATTTTTTACGTCAAAAATTTATTTGGTAAATTGAATTATAGAAATTTGTTTGTTGATGATAAAAATAATAGGAGTATATTAATTATTAGATATTGATTGGTTTAGAATTTGTGGTGATCTCGAAATTATATCAAATTCTATTACTATTATATATCGAAATTAGATATAGAAATTTGTTTGTTGATGATAGGTTCGAAATTCGATATATAGAAATTTGTTGATTAAAAATTTAGAAAAAGTAATAATGAATGAGAATTGAGGAAAATTAGAATAGAGTGATTATACGACGCCACATAGGATAGACTTTATTTTGCTTTTATATATATATAGATTATATTATTTATACATAATGAACTTAATTGATAATTATCACTAAAAACTGAAATTTTGAATTAATTAAGCCATTAGTAATTCAAATAAATATAAAAAATAATTATATATAGATTCTAATTGGATGAATATATTAAAACACAATATAAAATGAATAAAATGCATGATTGAGTATTTTTTTATCACAAAGACTAGAAATTCTCTAATCCTAGCATTTCGATGGAATAAAAATCAAACAAAATTAACTTAAATGATAAAAATAATCAAGGGTCTTATCCTAAAGTTCCAATTCATCAAGATAAAAGGAGATTAACCTTATTATAGACTAATCCTCCAAAGTTAACACCCCGTAACGAGACAACAAATAACCAAAGCATACACTAGCTTGCATGATATTAATGAACAAGGGCTGCATAAGCCAAAACTAGAGAGGAAATTACAGCTGAAAGAAGCGCCACCGGCGGCGAAACTCGGCCTTTATCCTTCCTCAACGCCATCCCTTCCATCAAAGGCAAATGCAGAACTACGCCATACAATGGTAGAAAAGCCTGCATCACCATCTCATTCATCATCTTCCCATTCTGCAAAACCTTCACAAATCCGACGACGAAGGAAGCAAGATTAAGCAAGTAAAGGGAGCACAATATGAGCATGAAGAGAGGTGGTGCTTGGAAGTCGTATTTCCCCATTTGATAGAGCTTCTCCACTTCATCGTCGGTCACTTTGTTTGTTGGGACAAAGCTAGCCTTGATCAATCCGACCTTCTCCAAACTCGCGTTCACGGCAGCAAAGAAGAAAGATGTCAATGATTTCATCATCCACACCCTCTGCTCCGTCCACCAAGTCTTGATCGAATCCCCCGACGCAAACACCTCCTGCGCGTGTTTCAGCTGCGACGACAAGAAAACGAAAACAAACACGGCGAAAAATGGGCTCGAAACCTGCAAGTTTTCAACCACAAACAACGAGTAAGCTCCTGGGAAGTGTTTGACAAAATAAGACGTTCGAGCTACATTCTTAGAGCTAGCGGTTTGCAAAAGTAGACCAATTTTTTTCGAGCTCACATAAATAGTTCAATTATTTTAAGTTCCAGCATCCATCGGAGTTTGAGAGGTTTTTTTAGGATAATAACTTAGACTAATTTAAAAATTAGAACAAAAAGTTTCGGACTTTGATGTGTGCGATTTAGTTGTCTAGATTCATGTTTATTATCGTGTGTTTTTATTTGATTTTTGCCCAAGTTCATTGGCATTTTGGCGCAGGAATTGCTTGAAGTGTGGAAGGAGACTCGTGGATGGAAGAAGTCGGTGAAAGTCGAGATTCGATGAAGATTAGCATTGATTTTGGAGGAATTTAGAGATTGGGCTTGAAGTTATTTATTTTAGATTTAATTTAGCCTAAAACTATTATTTTAATTTATTTTGATGCTTTATTTGTAAAAGGGCCGAAAGCCCGTGATAATTAGGGACAACTATTGTAGGGATTATTTCCCTAGCCTTTTACCCCACTTAGCCGCATTCTTATTTAGAGATAGGTTAGGTTATATATATTAGTTAGTTGATTATTTGGACAACACGTTTTTCTTTTTCTTTTTCTAGACTAAGAGTTAATTAGGTTTTTAACTTTTGCTTAGGTTTTAGTTTTAGCTTTGACTTTTATTAAGGAGAATTTTTGGCAGAGACGTGTTCCACCAATTCCAAGTGTGGTGTTTGGTTTGTTATTCAATTGCAATTTATTATTCTTGTTTTATGTTTGATTTTATTTATTTGATTGTTCTAGTTTTAATTACGAGTAGCTAAATCTTTAATTCGGCGAGAATAATGAAGTATTGATTTAATAACCTGTGAGACCTAATTGTTCATATAATTGATTCCTATTGATTTTGATTTGTTCCTTGTGTTTAAAGATAGTTCTGATTTAATTTAAGCCTGATCAACTTAGGTTTAATTGGATTACAGTCAATTAGCACCTCAAATCCGTAATTGTTGGAATATGGCTGATTAGTGATAAAGCTACCATGTTCGTAGTAGGAATAAATTGGTGGATGAATTATTACTAGCGTATCTAGGATAATTTATCTAAATTGGGTTCCTTTATCTTAATGCTATTAGAATATTAAATCTAGGTCTGGCGTCTCCAGCTAGGTTATATTTTAATAAGGGAAATAAGCAGGTCTGGCGTCTCCAGCTGTTTATCGATACAGTAAGTAGGAATTGGGATACGTTCGTTGCGTTTCACGGTATCCTATAACTGGTTGGTTGATAGGGATTAATTAATCATTGCGTCGATGATCAGATTCATTAAATTAATATGGATTTATTCGAGCCGAGTTACATTTTCTTTGATTTATTTCTAGTGTGATTTTCGTTGATTTATTTATTTTCTTAGTAAATTAATTTTTCTATCACTTTAAGGCGTGGTGGCTACACCAATTTTTAATTTTTAGATCTTTAGGAAATTGATTGCAATTACCCGTTCCCTGTGGTTCGACCCTGCTTACTACTGACTATATTAATTCTTAGCTATTGCAGGAATTATTTGGTGGGATACGACGTCCACCAAATTGGCGCCGTTGCCGGGGAACGATGTTAATTAATTTCTTTTTCATATTGATTCTATTTTATTTTATTTTTTTTCTGTTGTTTTTGAGCAAGATTAGAAAGAAAAAAAAAACTCCAGGTTAAGGAAAGGAAGCTGCAAGGTCTGTTGGATTCGGTGATTGCTCTGTCTGCCCGGACGGAACCTTTTTTCATGGCTGATCTCAGTGCCTCTACTGCGGAAGAGGATCTGTTTGCCCAAACGGATCCTGATTCAAAGGCAGAAACAGAAATCGAAGAGGATCCTGAAACTATTTTCATGACTGTGATTGATCCTTTGGTGGATGATGTTGTTGAGAATTTCAGGGAAGAAGAGCTCGATCAAGTTATTTTCAGTGTGCTGAATGATGAGGATGCCAAAACAGAGGAGAATGATGCTATTCGAGAGATTATCATGCAGCTGTACTCCACGGACGAAATTCCAATTCGGCACCTATCGAGCAGGATGCCCAAACCTACCAGCACAAAACCGACTATTGTGAAGCCATCGGAGCTAGGCTTGAAAGAGGTAGGGTTTGGATGTCATTTTGAAGATTCTGGAGAATTTGAGGTCAAATTGGACACTATGCTAAGTGTGGTGAAGTCAACTGCAATTCTGGAAATTGATGGAGGTTTTGACCTACTCCAAATTCCCGCCATCGTTTCCCTCTCAATTACATCTCCTCCAAAACCCACTCCAGCCATCTCCACTCGCATGTCTCCGCCTGCAACACCACTGCCGCCGCGACCCACTCCAGAACCGCAGCCGCAGCCACACACCTCCAGCCTCCATCTCCAACCTGTACCCGTCGTTGCTCTCCAATTCCACAATCCAACACCTCCCTGTTCCGGCCATCATATCTTTTCATCTGCATCTGGAAATCACCACCGCCAACCTCCATTAACGCCCTCCATCTCCACTCACATCTCTCCGCCTGAAATACCACTGACGCCGCGACCCCATCCAGAACCGCCGCCCTCCGCCCTCTACCGGCATCTCCACAAAGCAGCGAGCACGGTGATACCCTTCCATCTTGTTCGTTTTTGTTTCTTTGTTTTTTCCTTGTCTTGTTTAGTGTTTGTGTTTGTTGTTTTTTTTTTTTCTTTTTCTTGTGTGTTCTCCTTTTTTATACTTTTTCTTGTTTGCTTGAGGGCAAGCAACGTCTAAGTGTGAGGAGGGGGATGTGTCTTTGTTTTTATGTGTCTATATTTGAGTCGTTGTGTTGTCATGCATGTTAGTCAAGTGAGTGTTGGTTTGTTAGTTTTGTGTATGCATGCTGCCAAGTTGCACTTTGTGATGAAGTAGATGACTTGATGCTTTTGGAATTGAAGAATTGTGATTTTATGGATGAATCTTTATTAGATGAAAATTGGGATGACGAAGAAAGGCAACAAGTGAGTAAAAACCACACATAAGTGAGATTTGAGCTTAATAGCGTAGAGCACTCTCTACTATATTCCTTTTTTTAGTGCTTTGATGTCATGATATTAAGTGTGTCATATGTGACAAATGATAGAAGGCACTAGGGAAGCCCTTTTGGCCTGCGTTTCATTGCCTACCCATACATGAACCCCTAGTGAGCCATTTTTGAAGCCTTGACCATTTTTGTTCTTACTAGTCACTAAATAATTAGCCAAGGCATGTTTTGGACTCTCTCTTTGGCCCAGTGATGCATGTCTAATTTTGAACTTCATTCCATTAATTACTAGAGAAAGTTAAGATGTGGTTACATATGCCGTTTGCCCAAACTGCTGTTTGTGCTAGATGATAAGGGTCTGTGATCCGTTTGGCCAAACAGTGGCAGTGAATTCAGATTGGGTTTGGGAGACGATTTGTGGGGATATTTTGTAGATGATGATTGCATGTTGATTGAGGATATAAAAAAAGGGTGCTGCTGAAAAAGAAAAAAAAATAAAAAAAAAATGTTGCACCAGTTTGAGTTGAGCATGTAGTATCATTGTTATTGTTGGAGTTTTTCCCCTAAGTTTAGTTGCTTTCTTTATTTCTCTATGAACTTGAAATTGTGGATGATGGCTTGGATTAGATGTGCACACTTTGATCTTCATTGCTTGAGCCTAGGAACCCCTTTAGATCCTTCCAATCTTATGAATGGTCCCTAGCACCATTACGCCAAATGAACAAAGTCCTTTTTGAGTCACTATTTGACCGCGACATATCATGACTGAGTGGATCTTTTCTTGTATGTGTGAATGTCCTTAATTGCAATTTGAGCGAATGAGTGAAGTCGTGAGCTGTACTTGCTATTCCCTGATTTTGACTAATTTGATGATAGAGATGCGTACTTGAGATTCTAATTTTTCATTTTGAAGGTAGAGAGTTATTTATAAATTACTTGGTTCATCTTGGCAGTATAAGTTACAAGCTAGCTGTTGGCATTTACTTGGCTGTTGTGTTTTCGTGTCTCACTTCTTATCTTTCATTTTTCTTTTCCCTTTTCGCGTGTTTGTGTGTTGAGTCTGGGGGAAGGTCGTGTCTAGATAATTGTTTCTACTATTGAGTCTTTTCTTCACTTCATACTTGAGGGCAAGTATGATTCAAGTGTGAGGAGATTTGATGTGTGCGATTTAGTTGTCTAGATTCATGTTTATTATCGTGTGTTTTTATTTGATTTTTGCCCAAGTTCATTGGCATTTTGGCGCAGGAATTGCTTGAAGTGTGGAAGGAGGCTCGTGGATGGAAGAAGTCGGTGAAAGTCGAGATTTGATGAAGATTAGCATTGATTTTGGAGGAATTTAGAGATTGGGCTTGAAGTTATTTATTTTAGATTTAATTTAGCCTAAAACTATTATTTTAATTTATTTTGATGCTTTATTTGTAAAAGGGCCGAAAGCCCGTGATAATTAGGGACGACTATTGTAGGGATTATTTCCCTAGCCTTTTACCCCACTTAGCCGCATTCTTATTTAGAGATAGGTTAGGTTATATATATTAGTTAGTTGATTATTTGGACAACACGTTTTTCTTTTTCTTTTTCTAGACTAAGAGTTAATTAGGTTTTTAACTTTTGCTTAGGTTTTAGTTTTAGCTTTGACTTTTATTAAGGAGAATTTTTGGCAGAGACGTGTTCCACCAATTCCAAGTGTGGTGTTTGGTTTGTTATTCAATTGCAATTTATTATTCTTGTTTTATGTTTGATTTTATTTATTTGATTGTTCTAGTTTTAATTACGAGTAGCTAAATCTTTAATTCGGCGAGAATAATGAAGTATTGATTTAATAACCTGTGAGACCTAATTGTTCATATAATTGATTCCTATTGATTTTGATTTGTTCCTTGTGTTTAAAGATAGTTCTGATTTAATTTAAGCCTGATCAACTTAGGTTTAATTGGATTACAGTCAATTAGCACCTCCAATCCGTAATTGTTGGAATATGGCTGATTAGTGATAAAGCTACCATGTTCGTAGTAGGAATAAATTGGTGGATGAATTATTACTAGCGTATCTAGGATAATTTATCTAAATTGGGTTCCTTTATCTTAATGCTATTAGAATATTAAATCTAGGTTTGGCGTCTCCAGCTAGGTTATATTTTAATAAGGGAAATAAGCAGGTCTGGCGTCTCCAGCTGTTTATCGATACAGTAAGTAGGAATTGGGGTACGTCCGTTGCGTTTCACGGTATCCTATAACTGGTTGGTTGATAGGGATTAATTAATCATTGCGTCGATGATCAGAGTCATTAAATTATTATGGATTTATTCGAGCCGAGTTACATTTTCTTTGATTTATTTCTAGTGTGATTTTCGTTGATTTATTTATTTTCTTAGTAAATTAATTTTTCTATCACTTTAAGGCGTGGTGGCTACACCAATTTTTAATTTTTAGATCTTTAGGAAATTGATTGCAATTACCCGTTCCCTGTGGTTCGACCCTGCTTGTTACTATACTCATTTAATTCTTGGTGAGATTGCAGGAATTATTTGGTGGAAAACGACGTCCACCAGACTTGCAAAAGTAGGACATTAGTTAATAAGTAGTGCACCCGCAAGACAATTCTTGACCCCATTTTAATTTGTGTCCCACTTTTGCAAGTCTGAAAATTTAATTTTCTGCCTATTTTAGTTTCAAGTAAGCTCGAAACTATAAAAAATTGAGCTGAGAATTGTCTTGTGGATGCATTTAGTGTCTTACTTTCGCAAGTTCAAAATTTTTTATGGGGTAATTGCCCATAAATATATTACCTTTTTCCCATTTTTTGGAATTGCACATCACCTTTAAAATTCGCCTCATAATACATAGTCTTTCTCTTTTTTCTGGAATTTCACATGGCCAGCCAACCACCAAACGTAAAAATAACGTGGATGCCGGAAAATGCCACATATACACGTCGTAAAAAAAATTTAATTGATGTGGCAGCCATGTAGGAAATTACACTTTCTTTTTCCTATCAAATTCGAATTTCCAAATTTTAGAATTAAGACATATATTAACTTCCCAAATCCCCAATTTTCCCCCCAAATTCCCTGATTTTACAATTTTCCCCCATTTTAAAATTGCCCTAGCATCTGGGTTCGACATTTGAGCTCAACCAGATAATTTCCAAATCAGTCTAAGTTAATGCCCTAAAAAACCTCTAACTCCGTTCGTGGCCACATTTGAGCTCAACCAGATTATTTGCACTTCAGATGGACTTAAATGTGGCTCACGTATGCAGAATTGGATCAAAATGCCACCCACGAACACTGAAATTTAAAATAATTAACCTAATTCTACAAGTTCGAAAAAAATTGCCTCAGTACAAAAATTTTAACTCTCTGCGTACCTCAGGATAGAGAGGGACGCCGCGAACGAGACAGAGCTGAGGAACGAGGGCTAGAACGTACACGGGCAGGAAATAAACGGCGTAACATGCTACCTCTGCATAGATCATGCTTTGCAAAATCGACATTCTCAGTGCCCCGTAGAACATGGGAGAATATTTGGACAGAGCAACCTGAGCCAATCCAAGAAACCATCGCGTGTTTTGGATGAGAATTTCGCCTAGGCTTAAAGGAGATGATCCCAAAAAGCATGGCCTTGAAGGATCAAGATACACAGAAATCCAGCCCTCACAATGCAGAATGAATCCTGTGAAATAATCTTCCACCACAACGAAATATTTATATCCCATCTGCATCCATTTCGATTTTATTTAAATCAATCTTTGTTGCAGTTCATTAATGTAACATGATGAAGATGAATATTAGAATAGAACTTGCCTCTTTCCCCCATTGTGAGCCATTGTCATAGCTACATGAAGCTACCAATTGCACCTCTTGCTTGAATGCCTCATCGTTGAGCAATGCATTGCTTCGACTATTTAGTTTGTAATTTCTATAAATCGACTTGATGAACTCGTTGGATGAGCCGTAATACTTCTTGAGCTCGTTAAGATCAACATCTACATGGAAAGTAAAAGAAATGAGGTATAAAATCAATCGATATTTCTAGCCCGTTAGTGATTTTTGGGAGTCAGAGGATTTTTTAGGACAGTAACGTTACTGTCCTAAAAAACCCTCTGACTCCCAAAAATCACTAACGGGCTAGAAATATCGATTGATTTTAGACTGACTTGAAAATTTGGACAATTGGATTTGCAAAAGTATAGTAATATTGCACCCCTAAGACAATTCTCGATCCGTTTTAATTAGTGTCCTATTTTTAGAAGTTTGAAAATTTAGTTTTCGGCCCATTTTAGGTTGGAATTAATAAGCATGAAACTCTTAAAATGGGCTTATAATTTTTTGGCGAGTGCATACTTATGTCTTATTAATTAATGTTCTACGCTTTTGCAAGCCCATAAATTTTTGTCCAAGTTTCCAAATCAGTCTGTGTTACATAAAAAAAATATGATAAATAAATTAATGAGATTAAACAAGTTGCTCAATTTTCACACACAAAATGCAGTGATGGGCCAAATTTGTGACATTACTTGATTGAAGCTTCCGAGTTCCATAGAGTGCTTCTCTCTTTATATAAAACCCCGACCCCGACAAGACTGGCCCTCGAAGACCATCGAAGCCTTCCCATTTTGTCTGAAATGAATTCAAATCAAAATTATGCAAAACTATCCCTAATTGGAAACATGAAAAATGCAATAATATTTAATTTGTTCATACCCAAAAACACCTCATGGCACCATCGTAGATATCGGGGTTGCGTTTGATGTTGTGAAATCTTTGTGGGAACTGCACAAACGCAAGATTCTCGGAGAGTTTGGGGTCGAGATGGAAGCACATCGCTTGACGCGCCGACGTCGGATCGTTACAGTACATGTCGCAGTCCAACGACAAAATGTACGGCGAGTTGCTGATCATGCCCGATACTCGGAGTTGCATGCACACAATCCAATCATAATAAAAGTGGGACCCTTATTTCACACTCACACACCCTATCAATTGTTTTAGAACGTGTCATTCTCAAATGAGTACTCATTTGAAAGATGAAGGGATGGTTCAACATTGGCCACTACTTTCATCAAAATAGTTTATTGTATACTTTACGCGAAAATTCGATGAATTGATTCATCTTAAATTTCGAAGCAGGGCGGGTCAAAATTGAAACTTTCTGAAACATTTGGGATGTTTTAAAAATAAAAAGGTAGTTCAAGTTTTTGTTTTTTTTTTGAAAAAAAAAGGTTTATATACCATAAACTATACTTAACCTAAACAAAATTATGGGGTAAAAAATTGAATATTAAAAGATTTAGGGATGTTATGTGTGAATTTACAAGAACGTTGAGGGCTCCTGCTTTGAAATTGTGGGGATGAGATGGCCTTTTCTCGCGAGCAACGTAAACGACAAGCGGTATCTCTTCATCGCTGCTCCAATCCGTACCGTTGGAATTTGCATCGCTTATCACCTGTCATTAGCCGTTGAAATTTTTCTATCATAGTAAATATGTGAAAATGATGAAAAAATAAAAGATGAAAATATATATATTTTCTCTTTTTTTCAATCAAAGTAAACACACGCTTAGAGGTTTCAAATCTTGGTGACAAAAATTATGATTGATAGTGATGAACTGTAATAATGGTATACTGAAGGATTCAATACCTAGCTATATGGTTGATAGTGTATCATGTTGATTGCGTTCTATTATTAATTTCACTATTTTAATGTATCGTCAAAATTATAAATTAAATGAAAAAGTAATTATAAGCATTGATTAGATTAATAGATAATTATAATTAATGTTTGTAAAATTAGAATAAAGCACTAGAGATTATATTTGAACAAAAAACTATGAAAAATTCAAACGAGACGTCTTTCGTGCAGACATTTGCACCTTATATATGTCATAATTAAATAAGAATAGATGTTTCACCTTATATATATATATATATATATATATATATATATATATATTACGTGTGAAATAAAATATGTATTGAAGTGTAGACATTATATTTTTATTCTATGCTTTCCAATAATATGTTTCACCTTTTCAGAGAAAACAATGCACCAACTTAAGTTGAGTGAGTTTAATTGAAGTCGTAATCTTGCATGTCACACTCTAGTATATGTATATTAGTATGTAGACACGTTTGACTTATTAATTTGTTTCAATCGGTGTAAAGAAGATCCCATCAGCGTCTTCTACCTTATATAATTATCGTTTTAATATTTCTACAAAAAAAAAAAAAACCTCAATTTTCATTATTTTATCTTTTAGGGTATATATATATATATATAGGGAAGGGAGAGGTTCAAATAAGAACCACTAAATAAAATTAGAACGGAGAACCATTTTAAGCCATTCGATCATCAAGATCTACGGTGGATGCATCATCTTGTTGGATGAATGTAGATCCTGGGTTCGAATCCTGAAGGGAGCATTTTTTTTAAATTTTTTTAGTGCATTAATTTTAACAGCGAATGCATTAATTTTTACAGTGGATGCATTAGATTTTATGGTTCTCCCGTTCTCACAAATAATGTAGTTCTCTCTAGAACCACACCCTATATATATATATATATATATATATATATATATATATATGGAGAGGTTCAAGAAAGAACCATAAATAAAAAAAGACCGGAGAACCATTTTCAGCCATTCGATCATCAAGATCTACGGTGGATGCATCATCTTGTTGGATGAATGCAGATCCTGGGTTCGAATCCTGAAGGGAGCATTTTTTATTTTATTTTTTTAGTGCATTAATTTTAACAGCGAATGCATTAATTTTTACAGTGGATGCATTAGATTTGATGGTTCTCCCGTTCTCACAAATAATGTAGTTCTCTCTAGAACCACACCCTATATATATATATATATATATATATATATATATATATATATATATATATATTCTTTTTAAATAGGGTATTGATGTAATAATACTTTTTTATTTAAAATACGGAGTGAAACACTTAAAATTAATCGAATAGAGAATTCCAGATGAAAATCCCTATAATTCCAAAATTTTATGATGTGTCAGCTTCGTCTTAATTTATTTTGTATTTTGCTTATGGACTCACACGTTTGTATTATACTTGTGGACTCACGTGAAATCAGCAGTCCGTATATAAACTATTAAATTCTTCTTTTCTTTTTCCCATATTTTTTATAAAATAGAATTTTGATCATTTCATTTCTCTTTTGAGGGATAATATTATCAAATAAAAAATAAAGAGATAATATTATTCCTCCATTATAGTGAAAATGAGAAATGATGTAGTAAATAATGGAAAAAAAGAAGAATTTAAAAAATAAAATTTTATTTATTTCTTATTTTTTCATGATAAATTACGATAAAAATAGAAAGCATTATCTTCAAACCAATAGATTCACATGCATTCTAACGTAATGTTTCCCCTCAAAAAACAGTATCTCACTCTCACAAACATAAATAATTGCATGCCGGTAGATCTTTGTCGGTTAGCAAATTTTTTTACTCCGTATTAGATTTTTCTACAAAATTTATTTCAAACCACAAAACTATACACCACAAATTAAATAATTTTTTAATACCTCAATAATTGGTGCATGGTCCCTGCTGGCCCCAACGTCGACAGCTTCAGCAATAATCTTGCCCAACGAAATCTTGAAATCGTCATACGCTTTCTGCATCATACAAATTAAGCATAACCCCAGCCAAATATTGAAACATTATATCCGGACCAATATTTATTACTATAAAAATAATAATATTCTTATATATTTAATTTACACAAATAATGGGACGGTCCAAAATGAAATATAGGTCACTTGACTCACTTTAGTGAGACGAAGAGAGAGTATATATTCATTAAATTCATAATATGTCGCGCATACCAATTTAGCTACTAAAATTATATAATGCCAAATAATCAAATATATCTCAACTTTAAATACCGAAATAGATTTACATATATTATATATAGTCCTTAATTATCCAAAAAAGATGGCATGGGTTTTAAATAAAATTATGTAATTGTGTTTCGAGTGGAAATTGAATTTCACATTTTTTTGTAAATAGCGAGGGGTAAGAAAAACCACAATTGCAGAAACGTATCGACATATAATAAGGCCATAATTTTCAGGGACGGAAGGAGTATTTGGTGAGCACAGACAGTAGAGAGATATATATATATATTTATATTTTACTATTTTTGTGAAAGAAGACAAACCTCGATTGCCTTCTTCTCAACAAAGAAGTGATCACCATTACCACCATTCTCCTCTCTCAAGAAATAAGCCTGAGGGCACCTATTCTTCACCCCAAACTTCCTGCAAAACGGAATCCACAGCTTCGCGAAGCTCCGCGCCCGTCTAAGGGCGCGGAGCGTGACGGGGGAGCCGCCGTCGTCGGAGAGATAGAGATGGAGCTTGTGCGGAGGGTAGTCGAGCGCCATGGCCGATATCACGGTGTTCATCACACCCAAGCTCGGCTCCTTCGCGGGATCGGCGGTGCACACGAACACGTCGATGGCGGGCAGATTGTCGTCTCCGGGCAGCCTCTCCGGGTAGGCGTTTCGCGCGACCGGGTTCCAGAGCGAAGCCTGGCTGAGCAGCCACATGCATGAGAGAGTGAGCTCGGCGGCGAAGATGAGAAGGTGGGGAAGAATGGAGCTGCTGCTTTTGGCTATGGCGGTGATGGTTGTGATTCTGTAGTAAAATAGGGCAGCTAAAGCGCCGCCATGGATGAAGCCATGGAGTCTGTTTATTGCTCTGTTTCTTTTCTTCACTTGCCAATCATTCAGAGGAAGTGATTTCTCCATTTTTTTTAATTTTTTTTGTTCCTTTTTTTTTTCTTTGTGAGAGATAAGTGGCGCTCTAGTTCTATTTAAAGACTATAGTGTATATTTGTTAACTATAAAATATTAATATTATGACTGGTGAGAGTCTGTGTATTATTATTATTATTATATTTGGATGTTAAGTTTTTGTGTTGCATCATATTAATGCATGATTGATATGTATAGGGGATATTGTACTATTATATCATGTGACAGCAGGCGCACTAGTTGGTTGAGCGGATGATATCCTAATTTATAGTGTATTACTCATTCTTAATTTTTTTTATTTTATAAGTATTTATTATTAAAAAAATATGTATTTATATAATGAATTTTAGTTAATATTTATTATTAAAAATTAAATTTAATAAAAAAAATCATCCTAACTTTGAATTAATTAATCCAAATAATTCATTATTTATTTAAATGAATATAAAAATAATTATAAATATTCCTAGTTAGTTATCTTAAAGTTATATTGAAACATAGTATAAAATTAAAGAAAAAAATAATTGAAAAATATAAGAAATTGAGAGTGAAACACGATGACACACAGTAAATTATGGGACAAATAATTCCATTTGATTGAAGCGAGTATGAAATTGAACAAATAATTAACTCTGATTATAAAAATACAAAGTTGGAGAAAAAATATTAATTAAAAAAATTAATAATGGGACATATACGTTAAGCGATAATAGAGGATCTTGCGTGAATCATAATTAATTATGCATGAGAGCCCTATTGTTATATTCCCATTAATTAATAATCCGTTCACTAAAAATGAACTATTTTGCCCCGAAGCGGACACCAAGCGGTGCGACCTTCTATGTGTGAACAGTGAGGTCCCGGGTTCAAACCTCACTGCTCCCCCTCCCCAACTCCCCCAAGTCAAAAAAAAATAGTGAAGTATTTTTGGTGGATACAAATTTTAAAAAAAAAAATAGTTAATAGATATATGTTAAATGGAAATAAGTGAATGTGGTTGTGGTTGAATTGAGTGTGGGGTCATATAAAAATAAGGGTTTATAATTAAAAGGAGAAAATATGGTCATGCCCTCAAAAGAAAAGTGATACACTTTTTATGGACGTCTAATTGGGAAATTGTTGTAAACACATGGTGAACGGAGGTAGTAACTTATAAGTTACTTTAAAGGATTTGATAAAATAAACCTCTAAATATCTTATAAATTGTACAAATAAGCTCTAACTATTTATAAGATCCCTATAATATATATACTCCCTCCGTCTACAATTTAAAGCTCTACTTGCTTTTAATTTTTTGTCCACAAATTAAAGCCTTATTCTGCTTTTTGTACTTTTTTACTCTTATTCTTTTTCTATATTTACTGCTCTTTGCCACTAATGGACCCACCTTAAAACACCTTTATCATTTTTATATTCTATATTTACTACACTTTATCACTAGTGGACTCAATCACAACACTTTTTTGACTTTAGTCAACTATCTTTATCACTTTAGTCAACTACCCTTATATTTCATCCACATCACATTTTTTAACTTTCTTACTCTTCGTGCCCACACTAAAGTGGGGCTTTAAATTGTGGACGGAGGGAGTAAGTTTCTCTATTCCAATTTATTTCTTCATAATTTATCTTCATTAATCATTATACAAAAATTGTCCAATTATAATTTATTATTTCCATCATATATATCATTTCAAGCTCATTTCTCTTAGTTTTCTCTTTATACTAAAAATGATTTTTCTCTCTCTAGCTTGTAATTAAACTTACTTATTATTTAAATATTTTGATAATTTATAAACTCTTGACAACTTATATCTTATATAAACTCTTTAAAAGAAGCTTAGCAAACAGTAATAAACACGAGTAACTTAATTATTACACTTCCGCACTTTATGTTCAGTTGTTTGTACAACTGATAAGCTAGTTAAAAGTTGTCAGTAGATTAGTTATCTGATCTCACACTTAATAAGACTAATTATCTTGATAAAGTCAGCTCACTCATTCTGTGTTGATATGAGTCACTTAGGAAGTGATTGGTATGATGGAATGGAATGAGGGTGGAATGGAATGGAGGTAGGAATGGAATGAAGGGAGGAAAGGAATGACAAACCTTGGTGATTCCTTTGCTTGGTATGCACAAGGAATACAAAATGAATGGAATTGTAATTCCTTGTTTGATTCCATTCCTATGATTGGTATCTAAAAATAAATTTTAGGAATGGAATGGAATTATTTTGTTTTGCTAAATTAACATTTACATCATAATTTATCAAATTAGCATTATTTTGCATCTCTCTTCCACCTCTATTTTGTGTTATATTTGTAGGGACAATCCAAAATATGCACTGGGGTAAAATCGAAAAGAAAAAAAAAAGAATATTAATCAATTTAAAAAAAAAAACTGACTTATTTTCCATGCATATTACTACTACACAGAAACATGCACCCGAAAAAAAAATTAAATTTTTCTTGCCACCCACCCCCCACCCTACCCCCTATCTTTTTTTTTTTTTTTTAATTTTTCTCGTCACCCCCACCCACCCCCAACCCCCGTCCCCCAAATTTTTGTTTATTTTACTCACCACCCCCACACCTCCCCCCCCTCAATTTATTTTTTTATTTTCTAAAAAAAATCTCGCCACCCCCACCCACCTCCCACTAACCCCCCTCCCCCTCCCCTCGTACCTCCCAATTTTTTAGGGTAAATTTGGTTTAGAACATTAATAAATTTTCAAATTTTGGTTTTTCCCACAAACTTTCATTCTTGTTTCAAAATACATAATAAATCACTTTTTTTGAAATTTTCCATAGTGTGATTTTTCGGCGAATTTTTTAAATGACGTGGCGCCGAACTTGAATGATGTGGCATATTTAAGGGTTAAGTACCACTTTCCCCCTCAATGTTGACATCCCTGTCACCTTTAACACCCTAACGTCAGGGTTGACGTTGTTTACCTACCTCAACGTTTCAAAACTAAAGCAAAATGCCTCCACGTTTTAAAGGCCGCCCCAAGCGCTGGTCTAATGGGATCAATCACCGTTAAAACGCAGGGGGCAATTCGATTGTCATGTCACATAATTTTCATGTAATTACATTGTATTGCCACGTTATTTAAATTTTTTATCGAAATATGTCATCGTGGGAAATTCCAAAAAAAATGATTTATCATGAATTTTGAAACAAGAATGAAAGATTGTGGGAATAACTAAAATTTAGAAATTTATTATGATTTTATACCAAATTTCCTAAGAATTGGATCTTCTTGAGTTGCAATAGCAATGGGGCATGTATCTTTGTCGCATTTCTGCATCATGAAGGATGGGTGGGGTGGGGGTGGCGAGTAAAATAAATAAATAAAAAATTGGGGGTGGGGGTGGGGGGAGAAAAATTTTAAAAAAATAAAATAAAATTTTTGGGGGTGGGGTGTGGCGAGAAAAACTAAAAAAAAGGTTAAATTTTTTTTTGGGTGGGTTGGGAGGGGTGGCGAGAAAAAAAAAAATGAAATGTTGGGGGTGGGGGGGGGGTGGGGTGGGGAGAAAAAAAAATTGGAGGGGAGGGTGGGGTGGGTGGGGTGTGGTGGTGGCGAGAAAAAAAAAATAAAAAAAAAATTTGGGGGTGGGGGGTGGGGGGTGGGGTGGCGAGAAAAATAAAATAAAAATAAAAAAATATTTTTTTTGGGGGGGGGGGAGAGGGAGCTGGGGTGGGGTTGGGGATGAGGGAGCAAAATATATAAGAGTAATTTTGTCAAAATCTATATTTAGGTGAAATTAGAAATGGAATGGAATGGGTAATACCATGTTGGAGGGAAGGAATGATGATTCCTATATGTAAATGAATGGTGATTCCCTTAAGAATGGTGATTCCTAAAATAAAACTATACCAAGCATATGAATGGAATGGAGGTAGGAATCACCATTCCATTCCCACCTCCATTCCACCATACCAATCACCTCCTTAAAATTAGCTGATAACTCTTAGCTAATCAATATCGGTTAAATTGAACAAATAAAGTAAAAATTTATAACTAATGTATTTATCTCCACATGCCAATATTTACTCGATCGTTCGAGACCTATAATGCACGGATTCGCCGAAAAACTATACATTGCAGTATCTGATACGTACATGGAGCGGGTGCGGGTACGATTCGCGTGGGATTCGCACGGGATTCGCCACCTGGCGAATCCCCCCCCCCAAAAAAAAGGATTCACGAATCGGGTAGGCCATCCTCGCGAATCCGACTGTGGCGAGGGAGGTGGCGATGGCGGCGTTCCGGCTGAGTCGCGGCTGTCGTTCCGAAGAGATATAGGGGAAGGAGGCGATGTTTCCAGTGGATCTCGCCGGAAATTTTGAGGGGAAGAGGCGGCTGCGTTTTCAGAGTGGAGGGGTCGTGAGGGGGGCGCGGCTGCCGACGATTCTCGCTGGAAAGAGGGTGGCGGCATGGTCAATTTCGAGAGAGAGAGAGGGCGGCGGGTTGTGAGGAAAGAGAGAAAGAAAAGAGAGAGAGGGCGGCGGATTCGTGAAGATGAAGAGTAAAAGTTTTGACTTTTAAATTTTAATTGATTTGATTTTAAATGGGCCTAAATATAGCCTTTTAATTAGATTTTATTTTATTTTAAATGGGTTCCTTTCTTCTAATATAGCCTTTCAAATTTTAGGGAACTACAACTGATTTTATTTTAAATGGGTTCTTTTAATATAGCCTTTTAGATTTTATTCTAATTTTTAAATTTGATAGATTACATATAATATATATAAATATATATGTATTTGATTGATTATATATAATAAAATATATAAATATAATAGACGTATCCTTCACGAATCTCATCCTATAATTTTTGAAAATCCGTATCCCCGCATTCAAACCGTATCGCTCCCGCACCCGCACCCGCCCCCCGCACTTGTGCAACATAGTTCGAGACTAACATATAGCAAAGGACCAAAATCATACACACAGTCTTCCAACGCTTAACGTGATTTGAAATTTGAATAACTAGTTTTTCTAATTTAATACTAAAAGTATATATATAAAATAATTTCTTCGATTTAATTTCGTTGAAGTGTCAAATGTGAATTTCTCGACCCCCAGTAAACTATAATTATGAGTTGTTGTAAGGAGATATTTGTATCACTAGCAAATTATTTTGGCAGACGATAATTCTGGCTAGGTTTACACATTATTCAAATTTAGATAAGAAACGTGTGTAAATTTGATTCTAATTATGGAAGAACTCTTCATATTCATTTCTTCTTTCTTCACTTTTCTGCATTCAAATTAAATTTTGACTACTATGCTTTCCGTGTAATATATGCAAAAATTATTACTTCCCTAGATCGTCTCTCAAATAACTTTTTAAGAGAAAGGAGCGCAAATTTTAAGACGAATTTATTGAGTGTATTGAAAGTGATGAAAAAATATTATAATTAATTTTGAAAATGATGAAAATGTGTTATAATTAGGATTGAGAGTGGTGAAAATTAAAGATAAAAAGTAGTAATATAGTAAATGAGATATTATTAGTGATGTGGCAGTCTTCTACAAAAGAAAGAAAAATTATTTGAAGCACGATCCAAAAAAGAAAATTAGAAAATTATTTAGAAGACGGAAATAATATATTTTTAAAATTTTAAATTATTGCTGAATACACATAAATTTATGATTCAATAAGAGCTTGATCAATATTTGGTTCGGCTCAAATTAGTTATGCCTCTAGCTTTGCTGTATTGATAATTAACTGCAACATAGATATTTGGTTACTTTATTTTATGAAGGAACAAATAAATTTAAAAATTATATTAAGAAGCTCGAATTTAATACATTTATGCATGCATTACCACTAAATTAATTAACACATGCACATAGGTTTTCTAAAAAAAAAAAACACATGCATTTCGATGCTCCTAATCAGTTGTTGTTTAAATAAATAAAAAACACATGCAAATAGGTATATTATAGCCACTTAACTTAAGCCATATAACGAAAAATAAATAAGTTAGTGTTCGTCAGAGGGTCATTTAAAAGGTTCGTTAATTTTTTTTATTTATTTATAATTTATATGAAAAAACTTGAGCTCTATATATAACTTTTAAAATTTATATTGGAGTTAATTAATTAAGTTCTTTAATTAAATTCAATCTCGATGCACCCTAATTAATTGGTGTTTACAGTTCAGACATATTTTATACTCCATCTGTCTCACAAAAACATGAATAATTGGGAGTGACACGGTTGTTAAGAAATGTTAGTTGAGAGTTATTCTAAATGAAAATGGGTCTCACTTTATAAAGTGTTGTGAAAGTAATTAATGAGTTAATTGAGGAAAACTAATAGCAGGTCATGATGGTTTTTTTGTGAATACGTATGAAAACGAGGGATAATTAAAAATAAGGAGAAAGTGTACAAAAATAGAAATGCTCATATTTTTGTGAGACACCTTAAAATGACAAATTGTTCATGATTTGTGAGACGGATGGGGTATTAGTAAGTACAGTGAATTAGTTGGAGATGGAGAAATTCATATTTGATACTTCAAACCAAATTAAATTAAAGAAATTATTTTATATATATATTCTTTTAATATTATAGTATTTTATAGTGAACAAATATGTACACTACTGTCTTTAAATAGAGCTAGAGCACCACTTATCTCTCACGAACAAAAAAAAATGGAGAAATCACTTCCTCTCAACGATTGGCAAGTGAAGAAAAGAAACAGAGCAATAAACAGACTCCATGGCTTCATCCATGGCGGCGCTTTAGCTGCCCTATTTTACTACAGAATCACAACCATCACCGCCATAGCCAAAAGCAGCAGCCCCATTCTTCCCCACCTTCTCATCTTCGCCGCCGAGCTCACTCTCTCATGCATGTGGCTGCTCACCCAGGCTTCGCTGTGGAACCCGGTCGCGCGAAACGCCTACCCGGAGAGGCTGCCCGGAGACGATAATCTGCCCGCCATCGACGTGTTCGTGTGCACCGCCGATCCCGTGAAGGAGCCGAGCTTGGGTGTGATGAACACCGTGATATCGGCCATGGCGCTCGACTACCCGCCGCACAAGCTCCATCTCTATCTCTCCGACGACGGGGGCTCCCCCGTCACGCTCCGCGCCCTTAGACGGGCGCGGAGCTTTGCGAAGCGGTGGATTCCGTTTTGCAGGAAGTTTGGGGTGAAGAATAGATGCCCTCAGGCTTATTTCTTGAGAGAGGAGATTGGTGGCAATGGTGATCATGACTTCTTTGTTGAGAAGAAGGCAATTGAGGTTTGTCTTTTTTGCTTACTTACGTTTCACAAAATAATACTCCATGCATCCGTCCCATCGAAAGCGGTGCGTATTTTTTTTTAGCCGTCCCAACGAAAGTGGTGTATTACAAATAATGTGGCCCCACACAGTTATACACACTTTTACACTACAATCTTATTCTCCTTAAATCTCGTGCCGAAAAGAAGCACACCGCTTTAGTTGACACGGAGGCAGTAGTACTTTATTGGTACTTAAATATTGAATGAGATCCGTTTAAGAGGTCTTGGGTTCAATCCCGCCCAAAGACTCTCATTTTTCAGAGGTCTCGTCTATGTGCAATGACTTATATTTAATTGCATAATATGTACCTCTTGTAATTCTCTCTCGATCCTCTCTCAAAATACAATCATCCCTCACTCACAATTATTCCAATTACTCAACAATCATCTCTCGATCTCTTCTCGATCCTCTCTCGATCTCAAACATTTTTTCAGTTAATTTTTCTTCATTCAAAATTTCCTATCGATCTACCTTAATTTGACACTTTTTTAAATCAATTTTTTTTCTTAAGCGGATTAATTCTGCATCAATTTTTTAATTCTACAATGGAACAATTGGTTTCCTGTGTCAAATTTCCAATGATCTTAATGTATCGAAAAATATATATGGGGATGTCATAGTCTATAGATTGGGTAATATTATTTGGTCAAAGTCAACCGCTTATAATTAAGGATAAAATTGGAAAGATAGTGATAGTTTGGAGTATATATATGAATATTTGTTGTTTGTCATTTATTTTTATTAGCTAAATGGTATATGTGACACATTATGATGATTTGGGGTTATTTCAATATTTTCTATGGTGCAGAAAGCATATGATGATTTCAAGATTTCCTTAGACAAGATTGTTGCTGAAGCAGACGTTGGGGCCAGCAGGGACCATTCACCAATTGTCGAGGTATTCGTAATTTATTTATGTATTAAATAGTTTTGTCATTACCAATAGTTGAAAATATACTCTAATTTTAATTTATCATTAAATAATAAATACAGATATATTAAGAAGCTTATTTGTATACCTTCCCCTTCATTTTCAATAAATTTTCTTAATTCTTATATAAATTCATTTGTAAAATTTTAATTGAAAAAGACTAATTTTAAGAAAATATGAGAAAATATTTTATTTTTCTCATTGTTTATTACTAGTATTTACTAGACATGAAAGGATTAGAAAATATTTCACACTTATTATTCAACATTGAAGAGGAAATGAGTGAATATATATATATATATATATATCTTCTCTTTCATTTTCCATCAAAATAATAATCAACGGCTAATGACAGGTGATCAGCGATGCAAATTCCAACGGTACGGATTCGAGCAACGATGAAGAGATGCCGCTTGTCGTTTACGTTGCTCGCGAAAAACGGCCGTCTCACCCCCACAATTTCAAAGCAGGAGCCCTCAACGTTCTTGTAAATTCACACATAACATCCCTAAATCTTTAATTTTCAATTTTTTAACCCGTAGTTTTTTTTTTTTTGGGTCAAATACTTTCTGCGTCTCATAAGAATATGCACAATTCATTTTTGAACATGTCCCCACCACCAACTCCTTATTTTTTAATAATTTTTATGCGTGCAGCTCCGAGTATCGGGCATGATCAGCAACTCGCCGTACATCTTGACGCTGGACTGCGACATGTACTGCAACGATCCGACGTCGGCGCGTCAAGCGATGTGCTTCAATCTCGACCCTAAACTCTCTCAGAATCTTGCATTCGTGCAGTTCCCACAAAGATTTCACAACATCAGACGCAACCCTGATATCTACGATGGTGCCTTGAGATTCCTTTGGGTAAGTAATTAACTAACAATATTAATACATTTATCATGTTACAACTATGGATAATTTTGCATTATTTTGATTAATTTGCATTGATTTCAGACAAAATGGGAAGGCTTCGATGGTCTTCGAGGGCCAGTCTTGTCGGGGACGGGGTTTTATATAAAGAGAGAAGCACTCTACGGAACTCGGAAGCTTCAATCAAGTAATGTCACAATCCTCGTAATAAATTAATTAATTTAGTGAAAGTGTTGATTCAAACTTCATATAATACATATATATATAGTTATGCATGTCTCGTAAATTGATTTAATGATAATTTTAATGTTATACTATTAAAAAATTCGGATTTTACACGTGGCGTTTCCACTCGTATATAAATTTAATGACGTAGAAATTTGAGATATTACACATCATTAAAACGACATCGTTTTTATGGCGTTCATATGTCAATTTTCCACACTATTAACTTTATACAATTAGCAAATGACAAGACATTTTTTTTTTGCCAGAAATCACGAACAGGCTAAAATTATCATTAAATTAATTAATAAGGCTGGTATAATACTCCCTTCTTCTCAAAACAGTTTACCTTTTTTTTTTTCTTGACGTGGCCCCACCAATAACACCTTATTTTGTATCCTCACGTTCAATACTTATTTACAAATTTACCAATACTTCCATTATTATTTCTCCACTCCACTCAGAAAAGTGTACCACTTTATGCAATCATAACATAAATACTTAACTAACATTTATTAAAATTCTTGCCGAACAAACTAAGCACACTCTTCCGAAACGAATAGAGTATATTAATTGAATTTCATGTTAAAATTGTCACTTGGTCAATTTTTATGAGACTAAACAAGTGTACTTTACCCTGTTGGAACCATAATTTATTTTGTATATTGATTGATTTTACACCTTTTTTCTTTTACTTTTCTTGTAGACGTTGATCTCAACGAGCTCAAGAAGTATTACGGTTTGTCCAACGAGTTCATCAACTCGATTTATAGAAATCACAAACCAAATAGTCGAAGCAATGCATTGCTCAACGATGAGGCATTCAAGAAAGAGGTGAAATTGGTAGCTTCTTGCAGCTACGACAATGGCTCACAATGGGGGAAAGAGGCAAGTTCTATTCCAATATTCATTTCCATCATGTTACATTAATGAACTGCAACAAGATTGATTTATCTATATAAAATCGAAATGGATGCAGGTGGGATATAGATATTTCGCAGTAGTGGAAGATTATTTCACAGGTTTCAATCTGCATTGTGAAGGCTGGATTTCAGTGTATGTTGATCCCTCAAGGCCATGCTTCTTGGGCACATCTCCTCTAAGCCTAGGCGAAATTCTTGTGCAAAGCGCACGATGGTATCTTGGATTGGCTCAAATTGCTCTGTCCAAATACTCTCCCATAATCTACGGGGCACTGAGAATGTCGATTTTGCAAAGCATGGTCTATGCAGAGATAGCATTTTACGCCGTTTACTTCCTTCCCGTTTACGTTTTAGCCCTCATTCCTCCGCTCTGTCTCCTTCGCGGCGTCCCTCTCTATCCCGAGGTACGCAGAGAGTTTAGAAGGTTTTAAAATTCTATATCTGGACGATTTTGCAAAATTAGGCTAATTATTTTAAATTAATTTAGGCGTTTGTGGGTCACATTTAGAGCCAATTCGGTATCCGTACGTGAGCCATATTTGGCTCATCTGAAGTGCAAAATAACCCGATTGAGACCAAATATTGCCCACGGACGGAGTTACAGTGTTTTTTTAAGACATTATTTAGACTCATTTGGAAACTATGATAAAAAAAAATTGAGCTTGCAAAAGTAAATGCACCCACATTACAATTTTCGGCATATTTTAAAAGTTTGGAGCTTACTCAAAACTAAAATGGACCGAAAACTAAATTTTTGAGCTGGCAAAAGTAGGACACTAATTAAAATGGACCGAGAACTATCCTGCGGGGTGTATTACTTACTAACTAATGTCCTATACTCTTGTAAGCCCGGATTTTTTTTTTTCAAATTTTTTAAAATTAGTCTATGTTTTGGAATTTAAAATAATTAATCTATTTCCGCACGATGGAAGTAGGACACTAATTAAAATGGGTCAAAATTTTTTGTTCTAATTTTTCAAATTAGTCTATTGTCCTAAAAAAATCCATTAAATTCTCGCAGACGCTGGAATTTAAAATAATTGTTCTATTTCTGCACGATGGAAAAAAAATTGGTCTATTTTTGCAAACTGCTCAAAGAATGTGGCTCTAGTAGCTTATTTTTGTCAAACACTTCCCAGGAGCTTACTCGTTGCTTGTGGTTGCAGGTTTCGAGTCCATTCTTCGCGGTGTTTGTGTTTGTTTTCTTGTCGTCGCAGCTCAAACACGCGCAAGAGGTGTTGGCGTCGGGGGATTCGATCAAGACTTGGTGGGCGGAGCAGAGGGTGTGGATGATGAAGTCATTGACATCTTACCTCTTTGCTTCCGTGAACGCGAGTTTGGAGAAGATGGGATTGAACAAGGCTAGCTTTGTCCCAACAAACAAAGTGACTGACGATGAAGCAGAGAAGCTCTATCAAATGGGGAAATACGACTTCCAAGCACCACCTCTCTTCATGCTCATACTGTGCACACTTTACTTGCTTAATCTTGCTTCCTTCGTCGTCGGATTTGTGAAGATTTTGCAGAATGGGAAGATGATGAATGCGATGGTGATGCAGGCTTTTCTACCATTGTATGGCGTAGTTCTGCATTTGCCTTTGATGGAAGGGATGGTGTTGAGGAAGGATAAAGGCCGAGTTTCGCCGTCGGTGTCGCTTCTTTCAGCTGTAATTTCCTCTTTAGCTTTGGCTTATGCAGCGATTGCTCATTAATATCTTGCTAGCTAGTGTATGCTTTTGGTTATTTGTTGTCTCATTAGTGAATAATGATATTCATAGTAAACTATGGAAATCTTGTTGGAACAAACTGAGAAGTGAGAATTGTATCTTTTTTTCAGAATTCTTAATATTATGATTTAGAATGAAACAATAATTATGAATTCGTTTTGAAAAATGATGAATTTTAAGAAAATTGAACCCTAAATTATAAATTCATTCCACAAAAACAGAGCTGAAAATATATGATTAATGAGGTTTTCAATTTACTCCCTCCGTTTTTTATTAAGTGTCATCATCTGTCAACGTACAAGTAAAATAATAAATGTATATTTGTAATCTTATTAATTATCATGATAAATGCATATGTACAACTAATTAATACTCCCTCCATCTTTAAATAAGTGTCATATGTCACAAAACTACACGAACCAAGAAAAATATAATCTTAATTACATGTATACCCTTTTCATATTTCTAATTTTAAGATGAAGAAGTGGGTAAGAAATAAAGACAATACATTTAATTCTAATATTAATAATAATATATAATAATAAAACTCTACAATATATATGACAGTTATTTTAAGATGGAGGGAGTATATTCTAACAAATACTAAATAAGGATAAAATTGAAAGAATGTCATAATTATACTCTCAAATTTTGAAATGAAATACTCCTACTTATTAGAGAACGGAGGGAATAAATAATGACATTAAATTGCAATTATATTACTATTAGCACTTCATGGTCTTCCAAAAAAAAAAAAAATTAGTGATGCTAAACAGTCACATTGTGGCGACGGGAAGCCAATAAAGCGGCGCATGCTCTTGCGGATTTTGCTTTTTCTATTTTCGATGTAATGGTTTGAAAGTCGGACTTTCCGTCTTGGCTTACAAATTAAACATTGCTTTTGCTGATATGTCTTAATATATAAGCTTTTCTTTCCCCTCAAAAAAAGAAAACAGTCATATTAATTGCGGCTACCCACAAGTTAGTTAAATAATAAAATAATTAAACCCTATTTTTATTTAAAAGATAAATTCAATAAATCAAAAATTTTCCTTTTAAATTAATTTGTGGGTGGCCACATATAAATTTATTGTTTTTTTTTTCTTCCAAAAAGACAAAAAAAGTCAATTATCATCACTTAGTAGCTCACGGGAATGTGAAATGTAGAAACACATTTTGCATTACTACATACATCATCTCTAAATCCAAATACAATTATTACAACCTTGCAATAATTGAAGTTCGAACTTTACAACTTGAAACGCCCAAATTCCCAAAACACACACAGATTCAAAATCATCAACTCAACTGTAACTGGGAAAAGCTGCATAACCCAACACCAACAGCATCGACGAAACCAGCAGCGAAGCAACAAAATCCTTTGTCGGAACTCTGCCCTTATCCTTTCTCACCACCATTCCTTCAAGCAAAGGCAGATGCAAAACTAACCCAAACAGTGGGATAAAGGCCTCAATCAACATCCCCTTTTCACCACGCAAAATCCTCACAAACCCTACTAAAAATGATGCCAAATTTAGCATATAAAGAGTGCAGAATGGAACCATGAAAAGAGATGGTGCTTCAAAATTGTATACTCCCTTCTCGTAAAGCGTGGCTGCTCCTTCGTCTACGGCTTTGTCTGTGGGTAAAAAACTGGCCTTTTTCAACCCCATTTTATCCATGATAGTGTATATGTTAGCATAGAAGTAAGATGTGAAGGATCTCATCATCCACATTCTTTGCTCAGTAATCCAAGTCCTAATTGGATACCCCATTATCAAGATATCTTGCACGTGCTTTGCTTGCGATGAGAAGAAAAGAAACACGAACAATGGGAAGAATGGGCTTGACACCTGCAAGAATTTCAAAGCCAAATTGGGCTTGGTTTGTTAAAAAAAATCACGAACTTTGGCTCGATTTTGATTCTAGTCGCGCTTTATGAAATGTTTCGGCAATGAAAGATGAGATCTTCTGTTCCACAATTTATTGTGTTTCATCGTGTTCCACTCTGAATTTCTCTATTTTATGATTTTTTGTTATAAAAATAAAAAAAACTACTTATATAAAGAACTCTAATTAATATTTATCACTAAAAATTAAAATTTAAAAGAGGGAGTATATCCTAACTTCGAATTAATCAACCCAAAAAATCTATTATTAATTTAAATAAAATATAAAAAATAATTATTTATCCTAATTGAATGAGTGAGCCCTAGTTAATTATTATAAGATCATATTAAGATATAATAAATTAAAAATGAAGAAAAAATAATAATAAATTTTAAAAAATTAAAAGTGAGACATGGTGACCGGTGGGGACTGAACGATAATCATATCCGTAGTAATGGCATTACTCTTTGATTTTCACAAAAATAAATACTACCTCCGTCCCATAACAAGTGTCTTGCTTTAATTTCCGTTTTGAATTGTCCCACAACAAGAGTCCTATTTCTAAAATAAGAAAGTATGTTTCACCATTTTATACCTTTTTAATTACCTTTTAATCATCTCCACATTAATTCTATTCATCTGATCACAAAATAAAAGTGGGCTCTACCACACACTTTTTATCTTTTTTACTCTTTAATCATACTCATCTAAATTCTCGTTCCGAAACAAATTAGGACACTTGTTATGAGACGGAGAAAGTATGTCCCGAGCCAAAAGGCTGTCAGAAAGAAGAAAAAATATATATATCATATTCCTACCGAAAATTATTCACCCTACAAAGATATAATAAAAAACAATAAAAATATATGTTTTCCGCCCTTTTCTATCATACAGAACGCATCCTCAATCGTATGTTTTTTCAAAATTCCTAGGCAAAAGATCACTAATAAAGATATTTTTCCAACGACCAAATTTTTTTTTTTTTTTTGTCCAATCAAAATCAGATGAAAGTTGGTGAAACAAGACATACCTGAGGATAGAGATGGAAACCTCGGAGCAGACAGAACTGAGGAAGGAGAGCCAGGATACAGACAGGCAAGAAGTAAAGTGGGTAGAATGCAATCTCTGCATAGGCCATGCTTTGCAAAATGGGCATTCTTAGTGATCCATAAACAAGTGGAGAGAACTTGGAGAAAGCAACCTGGTTGAGGCCGAGGCTCCATCGTGTGAGTTGAACAAGAACTTCACCTAGGCTAATTGGGGTTGTGCCCAAGAAACATGGTCTAGAAGGTTCGTAGTAAACAGACTTCCAACCCTCACAGTGCAGATTCAGTCCAGTGAAATAGTCCTCCACCACTGCAAAATACCTAAACCCGACCTGCACGTGCGTCAAAGTATACAATGGATTAGCCTTATAATATCATACAGTCTTTGAAACGTTGCAATAATGTTACCACTTTTTTTTTTTTAAAGAAATGATACCACCTTTTCGGGTCACTTGGAGAGTTGACGTGGCATGCCAGAGTCAGTGTTTGTTTTCACGGCCTCCAGATTTTCGATCCGGTTAGTATTCACGTAATTTACGTTCAGCTTGCTATCAATGAGCGAAAGGTAGTGACATTCTTACACTAGTATTTCAAAGAGTTAGAGGGTTCTTTAGGATACTGACATGATTTGAAAATTAAGATAATTTTTAAGCTTGTAAAAGTAGGACACTGATCAGTAAGTAGTGGAGGACAATTCTCAACCCATTTTAATTAGTAGTGTCCTACTTTTGCAATCCCAAAAATAATTTTTGGCCTATTTTAGTATCGAGTAAGCACGGAACTCTATTTTAAGGCAGAGATTAATTAGTGTCCTACTTTTGCAAGTCTAAAAAATTTTGTCCTAATTTCCAAATAAATAAAGTTATTGTCCTAAAAAAATCTCTAACTCCTATTTCAAAGGACGAATTAGAATTATAAAATAAGTGAAAGTCTTGCACTAATTTAATTCTTAGGGTTAGAATCAATGGAGAATTCTATATTAGTAAGTTAATAACTTTACCGAATAAATCAAAACATTTATTCATAAAAATGCCACCTTGAGAATTTGAACCCCAGTCTTCAGTAAAATTGTTGGCGTATTCAGTAAATTTATTGACTTATTCAGACCGTCATTCTCTTTCTCTCTATATTTAACATTCTCTATTGATCTCTTCCCTAATTCTTATTCCTCTAATATCTATCAGACTATCACCCGAAATAAATAGCCATTAAAAAAGTGAGTTAAATTGAGCAATGTGTCTAGGATTACTTGCCTGTTCACCCCATTTGGTGCCGTCGTCGTAGCTGCAAGAAGCAAGAAATTTAACCTCTTTCTGTAATACATTATCACTCCGATAATTTGGTTTATAGTGTTTGTGAACCGAGTTTATGAACTCCTTTGATGAACCAAAACACTTCATCAATTCATTGCTATCAACATCTGTACATATATATATATTTCAAGAATTATTATAAAATAAAATAATATTGTGACAAATTCAAATATTTAAAGAGACACATTATATTACTCTTTTGAAGTTGTGGAGTGCCGTAGAGTGCTTCTCTCTTTATATAAAATCCTGTGCCTGATAAAATGGGTCCCCTAAGACCATCCAAACCTTCCCATTTTTCCTGAAATGTATTTCAACCAAAAGTAAATAAAATAAAAATAAAATACTTTCAACAAAAATACATGTTAAAGTATAGTTTAATAAATTAGACTGATTTGGAAACTAGGACAAAAATTACTAGACTTGCAAAAATAAGACACTAATTAATAAGTAATGCATCCACAGGGCAATTCTCGGCCCATTTTAGATTCGAGTAAACCCGGAACTCTTAAAATGGACCGAGAATTGTCCTGCGGGTGCATTAATTATTACTTTTGCAAGTCCGGAAATATTTTTCTTAGTTTTCAAATCAGTCTAATTTACTGTCCTAAAAAACCCTTTAATTCAACTAAACATATAATCCTAATTAAAATATACTAATTCAGGTGTTAATTACCCAAGCATATCTTATGCCGCCATCATAGATATCGGCCTTATCACATAAATTGTAAAATTTCTGAGGGAATTGAACAAATGCAAGAGGAGACAACTTCGAATCGAGATGAAAACACATTGCTTGACGAGCCGATTTTGGATCGTTGCAATACATGTCACAGTCTAGCACTAAAATATATGGAGAATTGCTGATCATGGCAGATACTCGAAGCTGCAACACTAATTAAGTTTAGTTAATTAGACAAAAAATAATGGGTTAATTGCATATAAATATACAGATTAAACTCAAATTTTGGTTTTTAATCGGATCAATTTTTTTATCAGAAAATACATAAACTTTTCACTATTTGGAATTCAGCCTGAGCCCAAAAGTTCGCTAGCCAATAACTTGATTGTTTGGAGTCTAATAGGCAATCAGAATGATCACTTATATTGTTGGGTTTTGGTCACTGGAAGTGGTCAGAAAAAAAAATGTAGAGTTTAATGACATCAACTTTCATGTCATTTTTTGACCATTTTCGGTGATTAAAATTCAATAATATAAGTATCATTAGAAAGACAACGCCAAAAGATTTCCAGCGGTACCTTCGGATTCTCCATCGGAGTCCAGACAATCACGTTATTAACAAGCGAACTTTGGGCTCAGGTCCAATTTCAAAAAAATAAAAGTTCATGTATTTTTTGACTAAAAAATAGATTTGATTAAAAATCAAAATTTAGATATAGTTCGTGTATTTATAAATAATTAACCCAAAAATAATTATAAAATTTGAATTTTTGTATGAGAAATTTATTACAAGAACGTTTAGTGCTCCAGCTTTGAAATGGTGTGGGTGGTGAGATGGCCTTTTCTCACGAGCAAGATAGACAAGAAGAGGCATCTTTGGATCCTTGTCTATGTTTGCATCGTTAATAACCTGCCAATCAGAATTTAAATAATATAAATATAAATATAAAAAGACAAATTATGATTCAGAGTTCTCAAATTCAAACTAAATATGCCTACCGCAAAAAGACAAGTTTATTTTGTCGCAACATTTCACCACAGGCTTTCTTTTGTGAGGATAGATATCATCACAGGTTTAGTCAAGGATATCTTGTCCAAGACTCCAAATGATTATATATATATATATAGAGAGGGGTTGAAGAAAGAACCACTAAATAAAAGAACGGAGAACTATTTTTAGCCATTCGATCATCAAGATCTACGGAGTATGTATCATTTTATTGGATGAATGCAGATCCTGGGTTCGAATCCTGAAAGAAGCAATTTTTTTTATTTTTCTGAGTGCATTAATTTTAACAGCGAATGCATTAATTAATTTTTACGGTGGATGCCTTAGATTTGATGGTTCTCACATTCTCACAAGTAGTTCTCTCTAGAACAACACCCTATATATATATATATATGGTGCGGTTATAGTGAGAACCACAATTATCGTGAGAACATAAGAACCAATAAAATTACTGCATCTGCTATACAAATTAATGCATCCGCTATTAAATTTAATGCATCCAAAAAAAATAATTTTTTTGCTCCCTTCAGGATTCGAACCCAGCATCTGCATCCATCCACCAAGATGATGCATCCACCGTAGATCTTGATGATCGAATGACTTAAAATGGTTCTCTGTTCTTATTTTATTAGTGGTTCTTATTTGAACCTCTCCCTATATATATATATATATATATATATATATATATATATATATATATATATATATATATACACGAGAATAATTCTTTATTCCAATAAAAAAAGTAAAAAGAATATCAAGTCTTTATCAGTATATTTATTAGTCTTTTGTTTTTAGATTTAATCATCTCTTCTCTTTATATATTAATTTTGTATTTCTATAAGATATAAGTTTTTATGATGTCGTACTGTATTTATTTTACTTAAAAAGTTGATTTTAATTTTCAAATTAGTGAATATATAGAATGTTATATTAATGCATAAACGGTTAATTCGTTATAAAAATATTAAGATTTTTTTTTTAAAAAAAAAAAAAAGTCGGTTTCCTTTATACATACTCCTTTCGTAAGAGATGAAATTTTTGAAAGGAAAAACTAAAGAAAGATGTACATATATACATGATAAAAGAAAAATATTTTACCAATTAAAAGATTAATTCCACATCTTTTTTTTTGGGATTTAATTAATTTGTATATATCCCGAATTATTTCACAAGCACAAATCAAAGTGAGTACCTCAATAATTGGTGGGTGATCTCTGCTGACACGATTATCTGTAGTCGTAGCTATCTTAGCCAAAGAAATCTTGAAATCTTCGTATGCTTTCTGCATCATATATAATGCAATATTATCAAACACAATATTGCAATTAATTAATAATCTAACATTGTGATTACTACACTCAAGCAATGAAATTTGCACACAAACCTGCAGTATGAGACGGTCATACCAATCAAAATTTATACTCCCTCCGTCCACGAAATGAGTACCCATTTGTGGACGACACGGGTTTTAAGAAATGTATGGAGTGTAGCGTGAATAGTTTAAGGGTCCCACTTTTTGAGTGTATTAATTAAAGAGATGTGTGGGGTACACTTGCTAAAAAGGGAAATGGGTACTCATTTTGTGGACGGACGAAAAAGGAAATATGGGTACTCATTTCGTGGACGGAGGGAGTAATACAAGTCATATTCCAATCCAAAATTATATTTAGTGATTAACATATTTATCTTTTGTTGATGTTTGATTATATATAAAAATAAACGCGCACGTAGACAAGAATTAGAGGGTTTTTTTAGGGCAATAATTTTAGACTGATTTGAAAATTAAGATAAAAAATTTTGAGCTTGCAAAAGTAGGATACTAATTAATAAGTAATGCACCCCCCATGACAATTTCTGGCCCATTTTAAGAGTTTCGGGCTTACTCAAACTTAAAATGGATTGAAAACTAATTTTCGAGCTTGCAAACATGGGACACTAATTAAAATGGACTGAGAATTGTCCTATGAATGTACTATTACTTATTAATTAGTGTCCTTTTACAAGTTCGAAGATTTTTGTTCTAATTTCCGAATCAATCTAAATTATTATTCTAAAAAACCCTACGTCGAAGGGAAATTAGGGATAATTAATTCCGTCACTAATCCGTTGATATGTAACTAGTGACGAATTATCCTATTTTAGTCACTAATCCGTCACTATTTTTTGTAGTTTGAACCTGAATCTTGATTCATACGTAGAATTTTCTCTTCTCCAAATGAAAATATTTCCTTATTTCTACTTTCTATTTTAATAGGTCATTTTCTAAAATGAAAAGTTAAAGCATGACAAATATCTTCACATAATTCATTATTTACATCATATGTCGTTCTGGCCCACACATCATTATCTCTCTTATTTTCTGGACAAATATATTTTAAGAAAAAGCTAATTTAATTATCTCTGATAATTTATTATAAACTACTTCCTCCGTCCCACTTCAATTGACACTTTTACTTTGGGCACGGAGATTAAAAATAAAGGGTTGGAACTTGGATGTGTAAAGTGGGTGATGACTATTTATTTAATGTGTGTAGAGAAGGTAGGGACCACATGTTATTTTTGAAAAGTGCCAATTGAAGTGGGACAAACAAAAAAGGCAAGTGTGCCAATTGAAGTGGGACGGAGAGAGTATTTATTTGTTAATATCCGTGTCAATCTTTGTGGCCTATCAAATTGAGACATAGGGAAGGGGAAGATAGGGAGTAACAAAAAAATAAAATGTTTCCAAACCTCAATATATCTCTTCTCAACTAAGAAGTCATCGTCACCACTTTGCAACTCCCTCGAGAAATAAGCCTGAGGGCACCTGTTCTTCACCCCAAACTTCCGGCAAAACGGAATCCACACCTCGGCGAATCTCGAGGCCTCTTTAACGGCACGAAGCGTGACGGGGGAGCCCCCGTCGTCGGAGAGATAGAGATGGAGCTTGTGCGGCGGGTAGTCGAGCGCCATGGCCGATATCACGGTGTTCATCACACCCAAGCTCGGCTCCTTCACCGGATCGGCGGTGCACACGAACACGTCTATCGCGGGCAGATTATCGTCTCCGGGCAGCCTCTCCGGGTACGCGTTTCGCCTGACCGGGTTCCACTTGGCGGCCTGCGCGAGAAGCCAGATGAAGGAGAGGGTGAACTCGGCGGCGAAGATGAGAAGGTGGGGAAGAATGGGGCTGCTGCTTTTGGCTGCGGCGGCGATGGTTGTGATTCTGTAGTAAAATAGGGCAGCTAGAGCGCCGCCATGGATGAAACCATGGAGCCTGTTTATTACTCTGTTACTTTTCTTCACATGCCAATCGTTGAGAGGAAGTGATTTCTCCATTTTTGTTTTCTCTTTAGGAGAAACTTTGTGGTATATGCTCTATTTATAGTCGATGAGGATAATTTGAGGGTTTTTTAAGACAATAAATTAGATTAATTTGAAAATTATGATAAAAAAATTTTGGACTAGAACGTTAATTAAATAAATGCAAATGCTTCGACCGATTTTAATTAATGTCCTACATTTATACGCCAGAATACTTAGTTTTCTGACCCATTTTAGTTTTGAGTAAACCTGAAACTCTTAAATTGGGTCTCGTATCCACACATTCACGATCAAGATATTGTTGTAAGGTTCAGTTAAATCTAGATTACTCGAACTTGGCAATTTCCCATATATAGAAACATTTATAGCGTGCATGCAACTTTTGAAAAAAATAGTGAAATCTAAATTAAATTGGCAACTTGGCAATCATTAAATTCATTCAAATTTCCAATCATCAAATAGTGAAATTCATTCGAATTTTCAATCATTAAAATATGTGCTGGCGAGGGGCTCCACCCCAAGACTTGTATGCACAATAAAAATTTTATAGACTTGTTCTTAGAGGGAGTGGTAAGATTCTAAACGAATATTTAAACAAGCCGAGCTCGAGCCTATTAGTATTCCACTCGGTTGGGCTCGTTTACAGCGCTCTTTAATATGTGGATAATTTAATTTTAATTAAAGCAAATTAACATTAATTTCATGGTTTCATAATCAATGAATTTGTGGCAAACACCAGGTAAATTAAATTTACCCCAACTCTCACTGAAAAAAGGATAGTAAAAAAGTTGATCGTATAGTAGAAACATGCAGTTTCATATCATTGTACGTGAGCATGAGAAAAAATAAATTAATAGAGAGCTTTAATTATAATTAAATTGATCATGACTGAATATTCCTCCTGTCACTTAAGTGTCTATCTAGAACTTAATATTAGAAGCAAAAACTACCATCCAAAGACATATATACTTATCATATTTAATATTAGAAGCAAAAACTAACTACCATCCAAAGACAATATATACTTATCATATTTATATACGTGTTTCATTTGAGTTTTAAGACTGTGGTGGTCACAAGTTGGTCTCTTAAATTCAAATGGGTGTCAGGTCTGTAACTTAATGTACGTATGGTCCCAATTTCCCTAAAATTAATATATATGTATGGCCCAAATTTATACTATTATTAAATTTAAATGCAGTACCCCTCCAAAAAAAAAATGTATTAAACGCAGTATATATCGCGATTGTGCATCAATAGAAGTTGTCTTCATACTTTAAGAGGCATTCATTCTTTTTTTGATAAAAACATTCATTCATATTATTTGGAAATTTTCAATAAATTTCATATTATTATGGGCTTGGGCATTTCCTGGGCCAACTTATCTTTATTTTCGTGGGCTTTTAATGGGTTCGGATCGTATCGTAGCACAAGTTCCAGACTAGAACAATAAAAATGAAATATAAAAATAACTATGAATCATACTTAAATAAATGAATTGTAATTAATAAATATAAAATTAAAATAAAACACTATCATTTGAAATTGAAGAAAAAAAATTAAAAAAATATAAAAAATATTCTTAATAGTGGGACTCTAAAAATAGGATAAAGGATTCAAAAACCATCCACAGTTTGCGTGAATGAAGCTGCATAATTTTGTGTCACCATGTTTCATTATTACATTTATTATTTGAATAATATTTTTTTATAAAAATAAATATAATATAATATTATGAATTGTACTGAATTTTATTTTTAAAAAATTATATACCCTAACTTCTTCGAATTTATCAACATATTATTATTATCTAATAAAAGTTGAGACACCAAATAGTTACACTGAATCTCAAATGTCATATATATACATACATATTTCTATACAAATAAAATTTCCGTTATTTAACTGAAATCTTTATAATAATTTAGCAAGATACATTTTGAAAGACAAAAACCAACTCAAATCAAATAACTCATTTTCCAATCTTGGGAATAAGCCCTTGAAGAATGGGAAAGCTAAGAACAAGAACATATAGAGACAGCAGCCCCTGTCCGAGCATCTCCGCCGCGTTCCCTCCGGCGACGAGCGCCTTCGCGCCGCCGACGAAGCAGCCCAAGTTGAACAACACCAGCATCGTCAACGGCACCATGAACATCTTGGCTCCCTGAAAATCGAACTTCCCTTGCTGGTACCTGTCGAGCTTCTCTTGATCGACGGCCTTGTTCGTCAGCCGGAAATTCGCCTTCGCCACGCCGGCATACTTCAGCAGCACGTCGAGGCACCCGAACAAGCACGCCGTCACCGCTCTGATTATCCAGATCCTCTGCTCGTTCCACATAGTCCTGGCCGAGCCGCCGCTCGACGCCACCTCGTAGAAATGCTGCGCGGCGGAGGAGGCGTACACGCCTGCGAATGCTGCGAACCAGGGACTCGTCACCTGGGAATATATATCACCGTGCATCGCACAGGAGTTTGTTAAACTATGATTATATGTCAAGGAGAGAAAAATTTAATACTCTCTCCGTCTCACCAATAACGGCTTATTACTGTTTGGTATGATTATCAAGAAGAAGAGTAATTAAAGGATAACTCACTAATAACGGCTTATTACTGTTTGATACGATTATCAAGAAGAAGAGTGATTAAGGGATAAAAGTGATAGAAATTGCATGGTGCCCACAACTTTTTGTGAGTGAAATTGATTTCCTTTTTAGATTGAACCATTATTAAGGCTTGAGGTAGTGGGTAACTATTTAAAAAAAATAAAACAAAAGAGGCTCCTAAACTTTGAGGGCCTTCGACCTATCATATTGGTTCCATAATACATCAATTTTATTCGTTTTCTAGTTTTGGCACAAGAAATTTAAAACATGTTCTACTCACAAACCTTAAATTCAAACAATAATCTAGATTTTCCACTCAATTTTAATTTGGAATTCGCAAGAAAATCCAAAAGAGAGAGTAAAGTTACTATACTTCAAGACAAATTTTAAAATTTTGCTTATTTTGAGAAAAAATTAAAAGTTGATGTGCAAAATAAAAAACGGCCCAAAAAATTGGTGCATTTTGAAGCATACATACCTTGGGATAGAGGGGGATTCCGTAGAAGAAGCAGAGCGGAGGAACAATGCCATACAAGAAACAAGCAACGGATATGAAGTGCGAAAAGGCGAAGAATCCGTAGCACGAGGCTTGAAGGAGAGGCATCCTCGACACGCCATAGGTGAGGGGGCTGAATCTCGAGAGGCCGACTTGTACTAAGCCGGAAGCCCATTTCATGAGCTGCACGAGGGCGTCTTTCATGTCGATTGTGGTGCAGCCGAGGAAGCATGGCCGGTCCGGGTAGAGATAGACCGACTTCCACCCCTTGCAGTGCATCAGGTAGCCGGTGAAGGTGCTCTCTAACAAACAATCGTAGGAGTAACCGATCTGTTTTATCATACATTTATTAGGGTTAGGGCTAGGGTTAGGGTTAGGGTTAGGGTTAATATTGTTTTTATGCAAGTTTTGATGAGACTTACCTCTTTACCCCATTTGGTGTTGTGTTCATATGTGCATGATGCGAGTTTATGGGCTTCTGCTAGAGTTGAATCGGATATATTTTCCTTTCTGGTCACATATTTTGGGAAAATTCCATATTTTGTGTTGAGTGCTTGAACTGATTCGATCAACTTTCCGGAGGCACCGAAGTTCTCTTGTGGCTCGTGGAGGATTTCATCTGATCAATTATAAGATGTAACGTCTCAAGAATTTTTGTCAAAGTGTTTGGATAATTGAGCTTATAACTTAGAGTGTGAATTGTGAGGTAGACATATAAAATCTTAGTTAGAAAGAGAATTAAACACCCTCTAAATCAGAGAAAACACTGTTCAGGAGCTTATTCTATCAACTACTTTGAAAGATGTAGTATACCTTGTTGATCACGGCTGCAAAACAAAGCTTTCTTCCTAATGTAGTAGCCAGTGCCAGCGCAAACTGTGCCGCCTTGCCCATCCATGCCTTGATACTTCGTCTGTCCATGAAATGAAATTCAAGACTGAGAGATCGAGGTGTTTAAAATTTTTTCAGACCACTATCTTAGGTCAGTTTGTCAAAATGGGTTGATTTTTTTTCTTTTCGAAATTGCAGAATTAGGCCATTTTATTTGAAATTTCAGCGTCCGTGGAACATATTTGAGCCCAATCGAACTATTTTGCACTTAAGATTGGCTCAAATGTGACCCACGAACGTCGAAACTTAAAATAAATTGGCCTAATTCTACAAGCTAAAAAAAATTACCTATATTTGCAAATCGCCCTAAGATAGTAGCTTAAAAAAAAATCAACGAGAGAGATAGGTGTACCTTATAAGCAGCCCTTGCCTGGCCATCATAGATGTCATTTTGACTGACATTGTAGAAGATCTGAGGGAACTGGACATATGAGAGAGAGTGGGATAGTGTGGGATCAAGATGGAAGCACATGGCTTGCTTTGCAGAGGTTGGATCATTGCAGTACATGTCACAGTCCAACACTAGTGCATAAGGTGCATTGCTCATTATCCCCGATACTCGAAGCTGCAATGTTAATACCACATTTTCAGACATCATTCTATGCTTTTAAAAGGAGTTAGAGGATTTTTTAGGACAACAACTTAAACTGATTTGGAAATTAGGACAAAAGTTTTCAGGCTTGCAAAAGTAGGACACTAATATTGCAATTGCAAGATAATTCTCGGCCCATTTTAAAAGTTTCGGGCTCACTCAAAACTAAAATGGGCGGAAAATTAAATTTTCAGGCTTGCAAAAGTATGACATTAATTAAAATTGGCCGAGAATTCTTCTACTGGTGCATTATTAATTAATTACTGACTATTGTCCTACTTTTGCGAGCCCAAAATTTTTATCTTAATTGACCAAATCAGTCTGAATTACTGCCTTAGAAAACCCTCCGACTCCTTTTAATTAGAGAGAGAGAGAGAGACGTACGAGGGAATTGAGAGCTCCAGCTTTGAAGCGATGGGGATGAGAAGGGCGTTTTTCACGTGATACATAAACAAGTAGTGGCAGTTTATTAGATTGATCCTTTCCTGCATTCTTCTTATTATCATATATTACCTGCAATAGTTCATGGAGATTAATTAATTTAAGGGGAAACAAAATAAAACTTATTATTGAGATTTTTATAAGCTATTTTTTCTATAATTTGATTTGATGGAGGAAGCATTTACACGATAATTTATATTAACTAAATAAAATTTATAAAATTTACTAATTTTTACTTTAAAAAAATATTAATACCTCAACATGAGAAGGTCTATCGTCGTTGACAGAGTCTTCAAGCTCAGCAGCCTTCTCCACATTTCTCCTGAAAACGTCATATTTTGACTGCATATATATAGTGTAATTAAATATGTAATCATTAGAAGCAGTCAATTTTACCAACAAAAAAAAAACATTATTTTCGATAATCACTATAATAGTTATCTGAGTAGAATCACTATTATAGTTATATTAACATATCATTGTGCCACTTGAACATATATAGAAATCATGCTTGGATTATTAGTATGGCGTATATATAAAGGGGCCCGGAATTGAATTGACAATTGTTTTCTATAAATTATAGGTAAAATGTTATTTTGATTAATGCAATTATTTATAGTAAATTTATCATAATTCGAAAACAATTCGACATACTTTACAATTCTGAAAGATAATTAAAGTGTAAGGTATATGGTGCACAAATATAATTAACTATTCCGAATATTGTTAATTTGGAAAAATGGGTAACATATATGATCGTTAAGCTATATTATTAACCCAAGAGATGAATTTATTTACTTTTAATTTTTTTCTCGTGAGAATTGGACGTACATAAGTTACTGCATTCCTAGTGAAATTTAATGCACTTGAAAAAATAAAATTTTCGCTCCTCTAAAATTTGAACTCAAGTGCTGCATTTAATGATTTTAAATGATGCATCTATCGTAGATCACCATGATCGGAGGATTGGGAATAATTTTAAATAGGATATATTCTTATTTGAATCTCTACCCTTTTTAGTAAATATGATCGTCAACTTTATACATACTCCTCCACATGCATCGAATTTCATCAAATATTGTAATATCAGTTTGTAAGAAACACAATCTTTTGCAATATCAGTATAAATAATTTAATCATTATACTAATTAAGATGAAATAATTTAATACTCCCTCCGTCCCAGCTTTTAGTATCCAACTTTCCTTTTTTGACCGTCCCACATTTTAGTATCCATTTCTATTTTTGGTAAAAATAGGTGGGGCCCTTACTCCACTTTAATTATTTTAACTCTCACATAAAATGTGGGACCCTTATTCCACTCACAACACATCAATCACTTTATTAAAACCCGTGCCGTTCTCAACTGGATACCAAAAGTCGGGACGAAGGGAGTACTAATTTTGTATATTGAAATTTACCTCGATTTTGTCTGCCTCAGCGTTGAATTCGTCGCCGGCCAAAGCTTCCCTTTCATCTTCTCCAAAAGAAGAGAAAAACGCCTCAGGGCATCGAGTCTTGATCCCATATTTCCTGCAAAACGGCAGCCAAGACTCCGCAAAACGACACGCCTCCTTCATCGCGTACAGCGTCGCGGCGGCGCCGCCGTCGTCCGACAGGTACACCGCCAGCTTCTCCGGCGGGTAGTCCATCGCCATGGCCGACAAGACCGTGTTCATCACCTCCACCACGGGCTCCTTCTTCGGGTCCGCGGTGCACACGAACACGTCGACGCCGGGGAGCTTCTCGTCGCCGGGGAGATTCTCCGGCGCCGCCGTGCGCACCACCGGCCGCCACCGGAAAGACTGCGCGAGGAGCCACACGAAGGCGAGGACGAGCTCGGCGAGGGTGACGAGGCCCCACGGGAGAGGCGGCACGGCGCCGCGGGCGAGGTTGGAGAGCCGGTAGTAGAGGAGGGCGGCGACGGCCGCGGAGTGGAGGAGCGCATGGAGGCGGCTGAGGGCGGCGCGTGGCTGCTGCACGGAGCATGTGTTGAGAGGTGGCTCCGGCGCGGTGGCTCCTAGGGTGTAGGAGGAGTGGAGAGAAATTGATGCCATATTGTTTAATTAATTAGGGAAATTTGATTAATGCATATTAATAAAAATGTGTTTTGGTGTTTATATAGGGATGGTGTGAAGAGTAGAGAACAAATAAGAGCACATTTGAGAATTGAGAGATTGGATAGATAATTTGGTTGGATTAGGGGATTGCATGCTTTTTAATTAAAATAAGATTGAGGATTATTTTGGCCGAATCAACCTTAAAAATGACAAAAAGAAGAATACTTTTAATTTAAATTATGTTAAGATTGAAAATTATACCCACTTTTAATTTGTTTGTATAAAATAATATTCAATCAAAATTTAATTACGTTTGGACCAAATTGCATTTGAAGAAATAAATAAACAATAAAAAAATGAAAAAGCGCTATGAATTAGAGAGAAGAGAAAAATAAGATAGAATAAGATGTGAGATCGTTCACGAAAAATTTATTATAATTTCTTTTTTCGATTCATTCATAAAAAATTTGTCACTTTCATTTATAATTTTTTTTAAAATGGGATCTTTACTTAATGAGAAGCGTTTATAAAAAAAAGTAATGATAAGCGATTGGTGTGTGTTAAATTGTTAATATAAGGGGCACGTGGGAAACACCACGTGAACAATTGTGAGCACGTCGCACGTTTGAGCTGTATGGTTCCGGCGCGTACGGTGCTGCACAAACAATGGGCATTTACTAATACTCCTCGTCCCACAATGCTTGAATAATTTTTTTTCAACATAAATTTTAAAAAGTTAGTAGTATTTTAGGTTACATTTACGTTGATGGATAAATTTATCTATGTAAAAGAATGGATAACAAAAATTTATGTCTTAAAATGTCTTCTTTCTTTTCCAACATTTGACACAAAAGAGATGTTTACCAAATGAGATATTTTAAGGCATAAATTTTTATTATCCATCATTTTTCATGGATAAATTTATCCATCAAAGTAAACATATGCGTTAAGTGTAGTAGGTGACTAAATGAAAAATATGAATAAAGAAGAACACTTTTATCATATACGAAAAGTGTTCAAGCTTCGCAGGTAGTCCAACCCGTATTTAGGGTTGGTTGAGCTCGATAAAATAGAGACCTAAAAAAAATGGGCTTAAAAAACCCACCCAAATGGCCCACTGAGCTTCGAGGCTAAAATGCTTGTGGTTTTCGGGCTTTTTGGATTAATTTATAATATTTACTTATATAATTATGTATTTAGAAAAAAAAGAATAAAAAATATATTCATGTTTAGATTTCACTATAATCTAGCTTATTAATTAATAAATTTTATTTTTTGAATTAAACATAGAAACTAATATATCTTGAATTATATATGCATATTACATACAGATGTGAAATCATATCCTTAAAAAGAAAATGTCACACTTTCGATGAACGCTAAAAAAGACAATATATGCGCTAAAACAAACCTGGGCCAATAGAATTTCTAGCTTTGCATATTTACTAGTATGAGATTTCTTCTACAAATTCCCACTGAGGCACCTGAGTATCAGACGATGAGATTCCACATCGCACAAGCTTCTTCAGCCATTTCACCTTGTTCACATATTCCTCCAAGGCCAAGATTGCTGCTTCAATGGAATCGGAACCTTTTGGAAGCACAACGCTTCGATCACTGGCACTGTTCTTTTCCTGGCAGTTATCGCGATTCAGTTCCTCTTCAGCAATTTCAGCTGCTGCAGGATCAGCTCCATCGTGCCCAGAATCGGCCACTACCTTACTTGGTTTTCTTGTGCTGTGATCAGCAGGTCTCGGGCGAGTGCTTCTTTTTCGTTTGTGCTTCTGTTTCTTAGAAACTGGCTTCCCCAGAGAGCATGCCGGCATCTCTGTTGCTGCATCTGAAACAGCTGCTCCGTTGTGCCCAGAATCAGCCACTACCTTACTTGGTTTTCTTGTGCTGCTATCATTAGGTCCCGGGCGAGGGCTTCTTTTACGTTTGTTCTTCCATTTCTTAGAAACTGGCTTCCCCAGAGAACATGCCGGCACCTCTGTTTCTGTTCTGCTCTTCTCTGCATCTGAAACAGCTGCTGCAGGATCTGCTCCGTTGTGCCCAGAATCAGACACTACCCTACTTGGTTTTCTTGTGCTGCTATCATTAGGTCCCGGGCGAGGGCTTCTTTTTCGTTTGTTCTTCCATTTCTTAGAAACTGGCTTCCCCAGAGAACATGCCGGCACCTCTGTTTCTGTTCTGCTCTTCTCTGCATCTGAAACAGCTGCTGCAGGATCTGCTCCGTTGTGCCCAGAATCACCCTCTACCCTACTTGGTTTTTTTGTGCTGCTATCATTAGGTCCCGGGCGAGGGCTTCTTTTTTGTTTGTTCTTCCATTTCTTAGAAACTGGCTTCCCCAGAGAACGTGCCGGCATCTCTGTTTCTGCTCTGCTCTTCGCTGCATCTGCAACAGCTGGGTTGGAGGAAACTGGAGAAGAGAACAACGGCCTAGCTGACGTTTCACCAGAAGCAGTTTCTTGACCAGCATTATGCAAATCCTCAACTTGATTTATCCTGTCAATAACTGCAACGAGTTTGCCGTGAGCCGGGCTATCAGAGAATAGAATGGTTGAGTAAGAAACAAAACAAATTGGAGCTGTGGTTAAATCAGTAAAATAACTGTAATTTAAAACGGAACTACGACTTGATTGTTTGTTACTCCCTCCGTCCCAGCCCAATAGGCTCGTTTTCCTTTTTGGGACGTCCCAGCCCAATAGGCTCAGTCTTAAAATAGAAATAATTAGGGAGTTCTTAATTCTTAATTAAGGATAGATATACCCTTTAATTTGAAAACCCTAAATTCATTTCTAACTTTTAATTTCATTCCTCACCGCACTCTCTCTCTCTCTCTCTCTCTCTCACTCTCGCTACTTTCCCTTCCTCATCAAAGGCCATGAGCGATGGCGCCGCGATTGCCGGACAATTGAAGAGGGTGTTGTCTGAGTGGGGAGTCGGACCAGTGGTTGTTGGCAGAGAGAGAGATGAGGTGGTCGGTGGCGGTGACTCCGTCGCCGTCTTCACCGAAGGAAGAGAGAGGGGGAGGCGATTTAGGGGTTAGGGTTCACAGCGGCGGTGCTGTTTGATATACCAGCGGTGGCTGGCTCGCCGTCCTGACCGGAGGAAGAGAGAGGGGGAGGCTACAATTTAATTCGAAACCCCGATTTTGATTTTGACTTCCATTATCTCTCTATCTAGCCGTCCATCCACTCTTCAACGGTCACAAGCCCAGAACTCCGACGACATAGTCACCTGCCGTACCTTCGTCGTTCTTTGTCAGCCGCCGTCGCCCATATCTTGAGCGACTGCACGACCGGAAGGCCTCCGCCGCCGTCGCCGAGCCCTAGGTACCCAAATTCGCAGATCTCTAAATTGCGGCCACCTCCCTCCCTTCTCTCCTCAATTTTCGGCGACAACAGCCACAAGCCACCCCCTTCCCCTTCAATTTTCGACGACCCACCTCTCTGCCTTCTTTCCCTTCTCATTTTTGGTTGATTCGGTTGCTGATGAATTTGGTGGTGGCTGAATGCCCCTAATTAAATTTAAGTTGGGAAATGTTTAAGATTTGTGATTAGGATCAAAGATTTTTTTCGAAGAGATGATCTAATGTAATTCCAAATTTTCATTTTGCATCAGTGATGTGTTTTGGTTGATTTCTGTGCTGTTGTGCTTGTTCGTTTAATTTCAGCAGCCTAGATTCTAATTCATTTAATTTAAATGGAGAGGTTAAAATGAGATAAGGGAGCAAAAGCGATTAGGGAAAAATAAGGGAACATTTAAAACTTTAATTATTGGTGGACCACACCATTTACCTACTAAAAATGAGTTTCTTAATCTCCGTGCCGAAATGAACTGGGGCCTGGGACGGAGGGAGTAGCTGCCATGGAGAGTTGAACCACAACCTAAGTAGCATTTAGGGAGGGGATTTTCAAGTCATTTAGTCATGGAATACACTAGTGAAATGTGACTTTATCATGCAACATCATAGGATACAAGTTTAAGAAACATTTTTGGCAAAGTTAACAGTCAATTTGTTTCACTTAGCAAAAATTAACTACACACAACTCTTAGCATTTTGGGTTCATGACTTCAATTAGCATCCCATACCTACTCAATATGGCTCCATAAATTTTTTAACCAGCTGATTGTATTTTGTTGCTTCGTACCTTGATTTACAGGTTTGATAATGCGAGCACAACGATGACCGGTGTCATCTTCCTGCAATTTGTAAATAAGAAAAGAAAAGTTATCATTTTAGTAAATGAAGACATCAAGAATGTAGAGCATCATATTGTACATGTATAAGCCTATGAGTGAGGCTCAAATGATATGTAAATGGTGGTGGATGATATAGTAACATAAATAATGCTTTAACATTTGGTTGGGTGTTTTTACTTTTTAGAGGTTGGAAAGGGAATCAATTAAGTGAATATATTACTTGTTGTTTGGTTTGGGTAATGAGTTAACCATTACCCTTACTTGAGGGTAACCCAATCACCCAATTTGTTACCCCTCAAAATAGAGAGGAAACAAAAGAAAGGGAATCTCTTACTAATGATTCTTTTTCATTGTTAAACCAAACACTCAATAAAAGTAATAGTTATTGTTACCATTCCATTCCTTTATTTGATTCAATTATCTTTCCCTTCCTCTACTTGAACCAAACAAGCACTTATACTATATCGCAACAAAATAACCAAAAACAGTTCCGTCCCAAGCAAACTATACTCATTTCTTCAAGGTGAACAAAGACAATATTAGAAGAGAAGTTATGACAAACCTGAGTAGGTACTGTCCAACCATGTTCAGGAGACCAGTCTAACGATGGACGTAAATCCTTGAGAAGTCCTTTATAAGATGAACCTTCGCCAAGAGGTGGGGGTGTCAGATCGATCTAAGAGAAACAACCCCCCCCCCCCCCCCCAAAAAAAAAAAAGAAAAGGTCAGTAATGAGTACCCTGATAATAACAGTTGGAGTTGAAAATTTCAGCTAAAACTAACTAATGTTTTCGTCCATGCATCTTAAAATGCTTCAGGATTGCAACAGCTTCAAACCACAGGCTCACAGGCAGTAACTGTCACCTTATTTAACATTGAGCTGTACACTATCCTCTTTTCTTTTGCTTTTCTATTTCCTTTCTTCATCTTGTCGATGATTATAGGAGGTAGAAAGGATTCAAGTATAGAATTTTGAATGGAACAAGCTAACATGGGTTACAAAACAAATACCTGGGCCTCGTCATCGCCTAATAATTGTGTTATTCTTCCAGACCAATAACTGTCACTAGTCCACCAGTCCACCAAGTCACCCACCCTCCACAGATCACCACCAATTACTGTAACTTCTGTGATCTCACCGACACGAGGCATTTGCTTCTCATTATAGATAGGTGGGTAGGGTGGCCTCACCATCAATTCTCTATGTTTCCCTTTCGTAAAGGCTACCTGATATAGCGTTGTCCAGGCTAATTCTGCAGAGTAATTTATTGGACGGAGGGAGTAATTTGTATCGTGCTTGGACTTGTTCCCAAAAGGCAATAGAAGGAATTCTGAAGAACAACAGAGGCTATACAAGAAAAAGAAGATAGCACCCGACTTCCCATAACTACAACTTGAAGTTCTTATATTTGCCCACATAGACTTGCAATATTATCTTCCTACAATTAGGTACATAACACTTAAAGATAGGAAGCTTTATTTTTGTCTTACTTATATGTGGTTGAACAAGGGATCCTACCTTCTCCAAAAAGACTTCATGATATTGTACTCTCTATACGACATTTACTCCCTCCATCGACCAAGAGTATATCACAATTGTCATTTTGGGTGTCTACTCCCTCCATCCACCAAGAGTATATCACAATTGTCATTTTGGGCGTCCGGAAATAGTATGTCACTTTCCTTTATGGATATGATCCCACATCTTTTCCTTATCATTTTAGACAAAAACTTGGGTACAACATGTTGCACCACGCAACGTAATGGTATAAAGGGTCCGAATCGGAGCTCCGTGCAACATGTTGCACCCAAGACCACCCCTATCATTTATCCTTACAAATAGCTACATTTTTTACAACCAAGTGATGCCAATAAGTAAGGAGGGATAAATTAGAAAGATGTGACGGAATAGGATTAAAGAGCACATTCAATCAGAAAACCGTAAAGAAGACGCAAATTTACGTGGTCCACCAATATGGCCACATTCACGGGCAGAGAGGAGAACAGATTTTATTATGCGTCTAGGGTTACGAATTACCGATCTCAAGTACAAAATCACAATCTTAAACCACGGGCCTGCAAAGAGAATATATCAACTAGAGGCAACTCAGAGACTTACTCTCGTCGGTGAAGTCAATATATTCCAAGAGATGCCTTTTCTTGTCGATCTCTCGAATCTGATAGAAGGATATTAATATCCATGTAAGTTTCCTGAGCTAAGGTGTTTCACTAAATTCGCATGAACAGAACATCGTGTTCAGCACAAAACAAGATTGAAACACGCAAAAACTTCTTTTTCCCAGAAAAACTGTACAAACCACTAAATCACTGATGATGACAGCTTCATACAATTCAATTGAACATTAAACGAAACCAACAGCATCTCTATCATACCTTGCATCGGAACCACGCACCGCGAAAACCTGCCTCGAAACTCCTAACTTCCACCAGCTGCCCAACCTCAAAAGGTAGATTCATCTCGTGCTCCATCGAGTATTAACCCAAGAATCCGCTTCGGAAATCGATTTGGGTATATTACTAGTACTATTTTTATTTTTTATGTTTTTTTTGAAAGAGCTTTTGAAATGATCTTGAAGAAAGTTCTAGAAGGTTGTAACATGGTGATTGTGAAAGAGCTTTTGATTTATTTTTTTTAGTTTTCTTTTCTTTATTTCTTTTGATTTTTTTTTCTTTATTTATTTGCACCTTTTTTCGTGTTTGATTTTTGTAGAAGTATAATTACAGAAGTATTTGTATTATTTCTTATTATACATGTTAAATTAAAATTAATTAAATAAAAAATACAATATAAATAGATATCATGTATAAATTAAAATTATTAATGTGTTAGTTTCCCAAGTTCTATTTTCCTTGTCCCCTTTTTCTGTTAAATGAAAAATAATAGTAATATAAATAGATATCATGTATAAAACCGAGTTAATTAATCTTTATTTGTTGTGTGGCCCACATAATTTAAGCTATTTTTTTAGTATTGTTTTTTAAACTCACTAATTACTCTCTCATTTTTCAACCTTGGCGCCAACTTCAAACATTAAAAAAAAAAAAAACAGTTTAAGGCGCCAACTTACACTTTATTTCAAATTTTAATTTCCTAAAATTAAAAAAGAACAAGAAAAAAAATATATAAGTCAGATCTGGGTATACACAACCATACACAACTATAATGTATATTCGTATAAGTCATATACAACAATAAATAAATTATTACATTCGTATTATTTTGATACAATCGGAGGTTAAAAATCACACTTGACATATCTAAAGAAACTATAAATTTGCATTCAGCAGAGCTGAGACATATGATTCAACAGAGCTGCGACGTGTTTGAAGAAAGTGATAAGTCAGATCTGAAGGCGAAAGCCAAAATTAAAGAAGTAACAAAGACAGAAAACAAACCCGAAGATTGATCAAAGCTAACCACTATTGCCAGGTCAGAAAGATACAAAATACATATAACTTGAACTCATTATTAGACCAAACACTCGTGTTTTTTCCAATGGATTTTTGCCAAAAAGGTTTTAATGAACTTAGGCCAAGGAATATTCATTAATGGGCCATTGGCATTAGGTTTAGGAGGTTTAGCCTATAAATAGCAATAAATATTCAAATGTAAAGGCATTAACTATTCCTTCATTCAAAAGAAACACAAAAGAAGAAATCATTTCTACTTCCACAAGCTTTACAAATTCTTCATGTTTTTAGCTCGATTCATCTCGAACTTGTCAACTAGCGCCGCCTATGGAAAGCCTTAATCGAATGTGTCGGTTACAAGTAAAGCCTGAAGGCTGTTACGTTCCTATCGGGGGAGATGCCAACCATCTCTCATTTATGGTAGAGATACGCTACGTATATCTAGGCAGACTACACCAAGTCAACCATAACAAAAACTTTCTTAGCTTTGCCAATTCCTAACAAAAACTTGAGCATATTTACTTTGGAATTTCTAAGGTAGCATAGGGTTCCATAAACTTTGATTGAGGTGTTTGATCTCCGAAGATGAAATCCCATGTTGCAAAATCTTCTTGAGCCACTTAACTTTGTTTATTTATTCCTTCAAATCCATGATTGTTGCTTGAAGCTCTTTGATTCTCACAAGATGAAATCCCATGTTGCAAAATCTTCTTAAGCCATTTAACTTTGTTTTTATATTCCTCCAAATCCATGATTGTTGCTTGAAGGTCTTTGATTCTTAGAAGATGAAATCTCGTGTTGCAAAATCTTCTTGAGCCATTTAACTTTGTTGATATATTGCTCCAAATCCATGATTGTTGCTTCAAGCGTATTTGAGTGTCTTGAATTTAGAATGTCTCCTCCACTAGCCCTCAACCTTTTGCGATTCATGCCATCCTCAACAACTGCAGCTTCTTGTTCAATTGTGCTACCCCTATAGGCAGTATCCACTTGACTTGTTTTCCTAATGTTGCTTTCTCCACATCCATGGCTTGCACTTTTTTCTATATCATTCTTTTGTTCCTTCGTAAGTGTTGTTCCACATAATCGTTTGTTGATCTCTAATGTATTTGTGCTCTTCACTTCACTTAAAGGAGTTGATGTGTTAGAGGAAACATGGGGAAAGGACAACAATCTAGCATGCAATCCAGCAAATATCGAAACATCCTCAATGCCTGCATTATGGGTATCCTCAGCTTGAAATGTCAATAACTACAATGATTTTGACATCTCAACTATTGTTGATGCAAAGGAGATGTACACACTAGATATAATTAAGGTTATGAACTAGGTAACAACATGCATTCAAATTGTGTGTGTTCATCACATACAAGAATCACATTTAAAAACAAAGCTTCATATTGTTTCTCACCGGCAAAACTAGATATTTACAAAGTCCACTTTCTCCGATGAGGTAACATCTACTATTAAGGATGTGTAAGATTAATTTAAATAGATGAAAATAATATAAGCTATATTGTTTAGTAAGATGGATTGAAATTTTAAGATACCCTAAGGCCCTTGATAATCTCTACAATTTGAGATGACCAAATCCCTAACTAAAACTAAAATACTCAAACGATGATCACAATTACAACCATAACGAGTTGGCAATAATTACTTCTATGGTTGTGCTGCCTAAGTCTATCCATTAACTTACCTTCCAAAGGGATAATTGGCATTGTGCACAACTTTGAATTGTGTTGCAAATACATGAACTTTGGAGTTTTTACAATTATAACATGAATCATGTTTTCAACCAATTGATAGAGATGGGAGATGTCCATGTGATGTATGTATTGTTTGAGGTGTCATCCACGTGGATCTATATATATATTCTATTTTGTGCATCTATGTTAGTTGGTTTAAAATGCAAATCATGTTTTGATTGCAAAAGCTACTCAAAATTCGAGTATCTTACGCAATTATCCATTTTTAAAAATATTTTCTTATGTACCTTTAGAGCTCGTTTGTTGCATGGTATGAGATAATGTGTTATATCTTTGACTGGAATGTTGTTAGTAGATAACGGACCATTAATTTATAAAGGGCTTTGATTTTTGAAGCAAGCAACATATTAGGGTGTTATGGATATATATCCACCCTTACCATGCATAGAAAACGAGCCCTTAAGTTTAAAGTTCGTGTTCATCTAATATTTTAATTAATGTTAAGATCATAAGTTACAAATTTATAATCTCACAAAATATAACTTAAAACTCTCGTACTTACAATCTTAACACACATTTTAAAATGTAAAAAATATATAATATTCATGATTAAAAGCAAAAAATGAAAAACCTTACACTATCTAAAATATTGATCAATAATCATCTGTAAATCGATTTTGTTTACGACTGCAACCAATAACCACCACTTATCAATTAGTCAATGGCCTTAGGTAAGGCCTAAAATTCTAAGTTTAGTTAACTTATTTTGGGTTGAAATAACCTAAACCCTACTAATAAAACTCATTTAACCTCCATTAAGCACCATTAAGTCTTTGGGAAAACTCCTAGCGATAGAGTGGTTAATGCCTAAGGCCAAAGGTATTGAGTTTGAATCCACCGTAGCATGGTCTTTAAATTTGCTTATTTAATTGTTACTTTCTACAAAAAAAAAAAAAAAAGGGAAAACGGAAGGCCTAGATGAAATCTAAACTTGGTTGCTTTAGTAAAACAACAAGAAGTTGACACCATGTTCAAAATTCATGTTGTAGATCAAAGGTTTGTCTTGCATGACAAACTAGCACCTAAAGTAACAGCGCCCATAAACACCAGATGGAAGGAGTATTCTCAGGTCAAATGGACATGCATGTGAAGATCATGCCTATAATTATGTTAGAGAAGAGATGAGCGAACAAATTGCAACATTCTTGGATTCAATATGCTTATTTCTTATTTAGTTATTTTGGTTATTCAATTTTTAAATTTGTTCATTTTCCCCTATGGAAAAGGAAGATTAGTAGAGAATCCTATTCTTGTAAGGAAAAGGATTCATAATAATAGATAGGAGAGTTCTCCTTTGTCTAGGATTATTGAACGGATAAGGAACAACGCTTGTTGCTTGCAGCATAAGGTTCTTCTATGAGATTTTTAGTAAGTTCGTTTTTCGATCAATAATAGTTCTGTTGTTCCTGATGTGATCCCCTTTACTCTAAACAAATTAGCATCCCAAGGACCCAAGCATATTCAAGAGCTGTTTGTTGTTAACTCATACCTCGATTAATGGGTTTCACAAGGCGAGCACAAGGGTGGCCAAAACCATCTTCCTGCAATTCGCAACAACAAAATTATTCTATATATCAAACTGGGTTTAAAAAAGCCCGAGGCGCACGAGGCGCAAACATGCCTCGGAGCCTAGGCGCAGGGCTTTAAGCGCAGGCGCGGGCTTTTCGTAGGCGAGGCGCAGTAAAGCCTAAAAAATTCTAATATATTTACCTACATTATATTTTATACCAAAAACACAACTTAAAACCACAAATAGTACTTAACCTTAAAATGAACAATTGTAAGGCATCAGTGTCCAGGGATCCTGAGGCGCCAAATACCAACAGCCTTATATCATCTTAAAATGGTTGGACAATCTAGAAGCATAAATACCACTCCACACAGAAATGGAAGCACTCATTCTCTAAATTGTAAATTCTTTTTTTTCTTTTATTTGCTTTCAGATCTTAAAGGAAATTGAATAGATGATATTTTACGAAGACGAATTCAGAGGATAACTGAACCTTAATGTTAAAGGTAAAATTAAAACATTGAAAAGTTTACCAGAAATGAAACAATAGAAGTCAAATGGATTACAAACATCTGGTTGTCGCTGGTTTCTATTCAATTTATTTTTGTATTGACAATCAAATGTCACAATAACTGGCATTATAAGAGCAATTAGCACATGCTCAATCTACACAGATATATAGGTAGTTTCTTCATAAACCTAAATATTAGGAGAAATATGGCAACTAGAAGCAAAACTACATACCACTGACAACCTCCTTAAATATAGACCTCAAACGTGAAATGAAATCAAATTTTGTAAACAATCTTAATATGAATTGATACTACATCAGGATAAACCACCCCAAAACAGAAGCTATGCATTCAGTTCAAAGGAGAATCATTTTTTCAGTTTATAAGTCACCTCACGGAAATACTTCAGGATAGAGGAATCTTAAGATCAAGTTCCTGTTAAGGGGCTTCAAACATCTCAAAGAAGCAAGAAAGACTTGCTATTTCCATGAAGTATTTTCATATAAAAACACGTGTGCGGGCAAAAAAAAAATGTTGGTGGAAAAACCAACCTTGTCCCTTGGGCCTTGAGAGTTCAAGTTATGCTTGGTGAACTTACAAATAACCGCCCATGACATGTGATTCAAAAAGTAGCTGTCTAGGACATAAGTTTTATAGAGGAAATTATACGCTAATAGAAGATAAGAGAATGACAAACCTGAGTAGGTAATGTCCAACCATGTTGAAGAGACCAGTCTAAAGATGGGCGTAAATCCTTCAGAAGTGCTTTATAAGATGAGCCTTCACCAAGAGGTGGTGGTCTCAGCTCAATCTGAAAAAACAAAGAAAGAAATAAGTTGATATAAGGTTCACAACATAGTATCACAGTTGAAAATTTCTGCCAAAATAACTAGCATTTTCATATTTGAATCTCCACCATAATTAAGAAAAGAAAAGAAAAGAAAAGAAAAAAAAAAAAACCTTCTATTTAAATTCATTTGCATGTCAAATGTGCGGCATCTCTGTTAAACATATGGCACTGATTGCTAAGTTAAGTACTTGATGATGATCATGAATATGAACTTCAAACTAGCATTTAATAAATAACACAAATTACATTTCTCTATTGAAAAGTAAAAGAAAGAAAGAAAAACTATATGACATGATATTTCACTCAGACAGAGTAAATTTAGCACATCCAGTTTCATCCCCGCAAACAGAAGATGAGAACATTCTATAAGCAGAATATTATGTAACTAAATTTGATGACCTTCACTTTGAATCTAAGTTGAAAAAGTAATAAACACACACACACATGTGAGTTTGTGATGACCTTCACATCATATGTGGTGGGCTCATGTTCAGTGGCAGGTCATCTGTAGTAATTCTTATATTTGTCATATTAATAGATCTGATGGTAACAGAACAACTAAGGGGATACAAATAGTAGAACCGAACTTCAGTATATGGACACCATTTATATAATTTGTTATCACTTCAAGTTAATTGAAATTATAGAAGATCAACATGTAAAAAAATTGCTAGAGGTGACGTTCTTCTACTTTCAAGGAGGAGGTGACATTCTTCTTAAGAAAATAGTAACTAATTCAAACCAACAGCTACTATAACCTACAAGGAGTATCCAGAACCTATTACTATCTAGTTGTATATTTTCCTTATTTTCTTTTCTTTCTCCATACTAGAGAGAGGTTATTGTGGAAGTGGGTGCCCGAGTTTATAATTTGAAATGAACATTCATTAACTAGAAGATTTTGAGACTAATTAATGGGCAAAAAGGCCTCCAAGAGTTATTACCTGAGCCTTTTGATCATCAAATAATTGCGTTATTCTTCCACACCAGTAACAGCCAGTATGGAACAAGTCCACCAAATCACCCACCTTCCAGGAATCACAAACAATTACCGTAACTTCTGAGATCTCACTAACATGAGGCATTTGCTTTTCATTACAGATAGGAGGGTACTGTGGCCTCATCATCAATTCGCTATGTTTCCTTTTTGTGTTCCCGATGGGTAGCTGATATAGCTTAGTCCAAGTTAATTCTGCAGAAAAAAAAAAATCCAAATTTAAATAAGAGGTAATATAAACTTCTAAAATGATGAAATCAAGGAGAAGGATGAAACACCAAATAACTATGACAAAATGGAAGAATATTTGAAAACAAGACTCCTTCAGGAATGACTTTAGAAGGTAAACTGGGGGGGAGGGATCAGTTATCCTACAAACAAACAGTATTCCACAATACATATTAAACACAGTCAAGCTAGTAAATAATTTCATATTCATTTGGTTGAAGCAATTTCATTAGCATGATCCAAACATGACTCGAAAAAAATTGATGAGCGTATACATTTCACAATATGAACAACTCCTATAAGAAACACAACTTGAAAGAGAGTCGAACATGAATATACATTCTGATTAAAGGTAAACAATTATGAACTATAAAAAATGTAGAATGACCATATCACACAACAGAGTACTACTCAACTTTTGGAAAAGTAGGTACACTCTAACTTCTAGACTTCAGCCATAAATATATGAAGTTTAAAAAGTTTTCAAAGTTTACAAAATGCCAAAACCAATAATTTGTAGAAGGAAAATCAGAATGTCATTTTTCTAATAAATCAGGTGAATCTAAGTAAATTACAAGTTTCAGCCTGCAGCTCCTGTCACAAACTAACCTATTAGCCAACTGATGCAACAAAATTCAGAGGGGTGCCTTACAAAATGGATCACAAATCTAACCTAAGTCTTTTTGCCTATCAAATAGAGGCTACGATAGAAACTTACTTTCATCCGCGTAGTCATAGTATTCCGAGATATGTCCAAGCATTCCATTTCTCTCTGTGAACTCTTTAATCTGATACAAGAAATATAGACGTTATATAAGTAACAAAAAAATAAGAGAAATGATCCAATGAGAATTAATCTAGAATGTGGTAAATCAATAAAATCCATGAATAATCTCCTTGTAACACATGAATAGCCATTCTCACCTGGTTACAAATCCAGGAGGGAGCGAAAATTTTACCACATTAACTGAATACGGCTACTCGTGCATTACAAGCAGCTTATTATTTTATTTTTTTTAAAGTCTCCCTTACATGCAGCATTACATGGAGGGGACATCATTTCCACACCACACCAAGTCTCCCTTACATGATATGTGCAATAACAATGCTAATGTGTTTGTGATAATGGTTTATGTTAGCTCAATCCTTACGTTTCCAAATTCACATGAAAATCTATTATGTCAACAAAATAACATATCAAGATAAACATGACGAGGAAATAATCCTATTCAGAGAATCTTCGCAAACCACTGAATAACTGATCCCAACAATGTTTTTTCACATTGCAATCCATACTAAAATATAGAACTAACAAACATTGCACATTCCACGACATTACAGATTTGGCATCTCCATTACCTTGCATCGAAACCACGCACCACGATAACCAAAACCAAAAGACCTTAATTCGGCCAGTTGTCCAGCCTTAAACGGTATGTTCTCCATGGAAGTTAAAACCAATAATGTGCATGGAGATCGCCGCCTTGGAGTACTGCAGCTGCTCGTGCTGGACGCGAAGGTTGAGGAGGAAATGTATTCGCGTGCAGACACGCGTGAAAAATAAAAAAACAAAAAAAAAACAGAAAGAGATGAGAGAAGGAGAGCCGCGGAGGAAGAAAGGGGTGAGGAAGAAGGAGAAAAAGAAGAAGAAGAAGAAAGGGGTGGGGCGGCGAGTTGGTAGATATAATTTTTTTAATTCCTTAATTTTTTTACCTAATATTTAATTATTATAATATTTGTATTTATTGTATTTTATTTTAATTAATATAATTAAATTATAAAATAGAAGAGAAAAAATGAAATTAAATGAAAATAGAGATTATAGATGCTCTTATAAAGTCAATGTACTAGAGAAGGAGAAGGGAGGCACTAAGGCGGAAACCACCTTTTAGCCAAACGGGATTCTCTGTCCCAAATGGAGTGTGTACTACTGCGTACCACTCTTAATATATTTCTTTATAATTTTTAATTACTTGTTATTCAATTTTAATGTATTATACTTTAATATAATATAAAAATAATTAACAAAGGTGCACTCATCCAATTAGGATTTATAATTTTTTTTTTATTTGAATTAATAATAGATTATTTGACTTCATTAATTCAAAGTTAGGATATATAATTTTTTTAATTCTAATTTTTAGTGATAAATATTAATTCGACTTCATAATATAATAACAATTTTTATTTTTAGAAAAAACAATTATAAAATAAAAAAATTAAGAATGACACATAATGGTACACCGTACACACTATATGCTGCGACTGAGGATCCCATCTGCCTTTTACCGTCTCCCACTGCGGATGCTCTCAAATAATGTTTTTTCATGGGTTCAAACCGAATATAAAAATAAAATTTAAGGGATTTATATAACATGACATCATATTATTAAATTTTCTTTGCAGATAGGCACAAATACGGTAAATATACATGGGTAATTCTACATAGAAAAATAAATTTAAAGGTATTTATGACAATATGACGTCGTATTATGTAGATAGGCACACGGGTGATACATAAATACAAATATATACGTAATTTTATGTCTTCCGCCTCTGCTCTTCTTCTGCTACTTCTCAATCTCTCTCTGTCCAGCTACTTCTTTTTAGGTAATTTATATATGAAATGATCGTGCTATATGTGTTCTACTTCTATCTTTCGATCTGAATTAAACCGTTATTATTTCTCATTACTTTTTAATTAATTTGTGATGTGCTTAATTTCATTTTCGTCTTTGATTTTTATTGTTTTTTGTTTTTTGGTTGATGAATTCGGTGTCTTGTGATATAGATGTTTATTTGATGTGTTTTGTATATGATTTGTGTTCATAGTTTCAGTCCATAAATTAATTGACTTTTCTTGATTGTGTAGAAAGAGTTTGGGTATCTTAGATGCGTGTTTATTTTGAAGGGATGGCAGTTTTACTTTGAGTTCTTATTTTTAGCAATATTTTTCTTTGAAAAATCAATCTGGGGGTTATGAGAAGTAGGGTTTAATGGCATTTTGAGTTTTTCAAGTCGAGGACTTTGAAGAAATGGAGTTTGCTGAAGCTATGAATCTGAATAATGATTCTCTGACAGAGCATGTATACATTTTGAAAATTGAGCTATCAGAAAAGTGCAAGTTTTTTACGATGCAGTCAAATGACTCAACTTCTCATATCCTATTGATTTTGATGCATGGATTATGTTTATAGATTACTCCATTTTATTATCTGGTTATTTAATGTATGTGTTTTTGAACTGTATTTGTACATTATTTTATATGCATGTAGGTGCGTAACTTGTGCAGTTTTGACTTTTGTCGGATCAGGCTGAAAGAGGGGTGGTGTGGTGAGAGTTGATTACTGGAGAATATGAGTGGGCCTGCAGCTGAGGAGCCTGGCGCTGGAAGGTCGTTTGAAGGAGATTTGAGTGAGCAGCTACAGCAGCAGAGGTGTGAGTCTGGAGAAGCTTTGGCAGAATGGAGGTCTTCGGACCAGGTTGAGAATGGAACTCCGTCGACTTCACCCCCTTATTGGGATAGTGACGATGACGATGATGGAGGTGTGCCATTTATATTTTAACGATTCCTTAACAGGCGGTGTCTGAATCCTTCAAAAGGCGTGCTGTTCTTCCTTGAGAATTTTGCCTAATCTTTTGAAATTTGTCAAGTCCGTATTTTGTAGCTTAGTAGTCACCATTTGAATAATGAAAGACGGCTAATGGGGAAACCTTCATCCCACCCATGAGCAAATGAAGAAAATTGAAATGAAAGAAAAACTGAAATGTAGAAAGAGAAGAAAAATCACATGCGGATAGTAAGTGGTGATGTTGATATGATTAGTGGTTGCCTTTATCATCATACCCTTAAACATTCATTGGACAATGCTATAAGCTTCACGAGTTTTAGAGTTACAAATTTATTTATACTATATGGCTTATGAGAGTGCATAGTTGAATAATGAAAGCTGAATTTTGTCAAAGTAAGAATACAAAAGATTGTAGCACTGGATACATAGAATGTAAAATTGAGAGTAAAAAAGAGTGTAGCAGTGTAGACAATATAAAATATATTTCCTTAGACTTATCTGTACCAGCAAGAAGGCTACTAGAATCATTGCCATAAAAGTAGGCTTTAGGACTCATTGATAAGATTGTTCTATCATAGTGCATTCTATTTGGTTGTATAGTTGTCATGAGAAAAGAACGGATAAGAAAATATGCGAAAATATTACCACACCAAGACCCATGATAATATTATCATGAATTGGAGTCATATACTGGTGACATATATACGATTTTATTACCATTGGAGTCATTGTTCATTTTGGTCAATTTAATATTTCAGGTCCTAAACCATCTGACTTATATGGAAAGTATACTTGGAAAATTGAAAAGTTTTCACAAATTAACAAAAGGGAACTACGGAGCAATGCGTTTGAGGTTGGAGGCTATAAATGGTAAGATCTGATCTCGGACTTGGTTTTGCATTTTCTATTTGTATACATGATAAACAATGTATATTGCAGCTTTATTATAACGCTACATAACTATACAATCATCATGCGATGAGGTTTTCTCGTGTTCATGTACCTGTAGAATTTCTTAAAGCTTGTCTATTGTCTACATTTTACAAATGATGTTTGCTGATTGTGTTTCTTTGCACAAAATGAGTGCTTAATTCTAAGATGTAATAACATATGTTCATGGATGGAATACCTACATTCTTGAACTAATTTAATTGTTAACTCTTAGAGGATTAGGCATGCAAATGGATTAATTAAATGGTCAGATTTCCATGTAAGCATTGAAGGTTGCATCCATTTCCCATTTGAGTAAATGATAATGATCTATCGAACCACCTAATATTTTATTTATTTTGTCAATCCAACCGGTAACATCTTGCATCCAATTTAAAGTTTCTTGTCAATTGATCAAAACGCCATCTGTTGGTTTGCAGGTATATTTTGATTTACCCTCAAGGTTGTGATGTCTGCAATCACCTCTCTTTGTTTCTCTGTGTCGCCAATCATGACAAGCTTCTGCCAGGTATGATGACTGTCCATGGAACCATGATTCTTGCTGACGCCTATAACTTGAAGTAATTACTATTGAGTTTTTTTGAAAGGTTGGAGTCATTTTGCACAGTTCACTATTGCCGTGGTGAACAAAGATCCTAAAAAGTCAAAATATTCTGGTAGGTGACTATTATTATAGCTGTTATATAACATTGGTTTTCATCATCTTTTTTTAACTAGAATTTCACTCGAATCCCTAAGCTACCTATCTTGACATGCTTCTGTAAACCTGAAGATACATTACATCGTTTCTGGAAAAAGGAGCATGACTGGGGATGGAAGAAATTTATGGAGCTGTCAAAGGTGTTGGATGGATTTATTGATGCTGATAATTTGATAATTAAAGCTCAAGTGCAAGTTATAAGGTATTCCCCTTAACTTAGTATATCTTTTGTGTGTGTGTGTGTAATTTAGGGATCTAACTGCTAATTTAATAGAGTTGACAAAACGGCCTCTTTTGAGTTTCTGACCGATATGGTTTTGCTGATTTTTCCAACTAGCATTTCCTTATGCAATTTTGTTGATTTTGCTGACAAAAAGTTTAGATAGGCCAAAGACCAATTTGGATCAGTGTACACTAAGATAATAATATACATTGATTGGGTCAGTTGATTCCCGTAATGTTTTCTCTAAAACCTTAATATTAATATTGATTCAGGGAGAGGGCAGAACGGCCATTTCGTTGTCTTGATTGTCTGTACAGGAGGGAACTTGTACGGGTATATTTGACAAATGTAGAACAAATATGCCGGCGTTTTGTGGAAGAGCGTCGAGGGAAACTTGGGAAGCTAATAGAAGAGAAAGCTAGATGGTCCAGGTATAGTGTGTACAATGCCCATCTTCTCCATTTTTTTACTTATTTTTAGTGAGTGCATGGAAATGTATAAGTTTTCTGATCTCGGAGCACTGTATTGCTTCAGTTTTGCATGATCTTGTGGGGCGGTTGTAGAACTTGTGTCGTAGAGGTCTCATATTGACTATCATCTTACTTTGCTGCTGTTTATCTATGTTCATTTAGTATATGGTACGGAGAGCCAAATGTAAGAGCATGAATATTTGGTATAATGCTTAGTGGATATTGCTCATCCATATCTTGATCATAAGATAGGTACATTTTGCAGTTGCTTATCATCAGGGACGTCTGCGTATGCTTAGTCCAGAAATAGAGCTAGTTCTGAAGATTTTAGAGTCTTCTTCTTTAAGCTCTTGTTGATTAGACAAGAAGACAAGTCAAATTGACTTTTGCATGAATGATTCAGTGACCGCATTATGGAGTTCCTTTTGTATTATTTATTGATAACATTCTAATATCAATTATTTACTTAATCACTTGTAATGAATTTTCAGCTTCTGCTCTTTCTGGATTGGTATGGACCAAACTTGCAGGCGCCGCATATCCCGAGAGAAAACAGAGACAATATTGAAAGTGGTCGTAAAGCATTTCTTTGTAGAGAAGGAAGTCACATCTACCCTTGTTATGGACTCATTGTACAGTGGTCTGAAAGCTCTTGAGGGCCAGTATAAGGGGAAAATGAACAAGGGTAAGTATGCGGAGGGTGATGAAATACCTGTTCCTATCGTTCAAATAGAGAAAGATATGTTTGTCTTGGTGGATGATGTGCTGCCACTGCTTGAGAGGGCTGCTCTGGAACCTTTGCCTCCAAAGGATGAGAAGGGACCTCAAAATCGTACAAAGGTGAGGATCTTGATTTGCAACTTTTTCTTACATGAGAGTATATATTAGTCTATCTTTTTATACAGTACTGACTACAGCCACTATAACCCGAGCATGTCGCATATTGTTTAGGGGGTTAGTATCAGTTTATATCTCAATGTTTTTGGCGTTTTAACGTACATGTCCCAACCTTTAAATATTTACATTTATATACCCAACCTTTAAACTTTTGAACAAATTTGGACCGAAGTTATGTTTCTAGCGCCTGCAATCCTACGTGGCACACGGCTTTGGCATGGAAATACATGGCTAACAATTTTACCGAATTACGTGGATTTTTCAGCATCAACAAAATGACATCGTCCCCTCCCTCTCCCCAAAAAAAACTCCCATTGTAAATTTAAATCCCTTCCCTCTCTCATCTTCTTCCTCACCCCCTTCCCATCTCTACAAGCGGCACTGCCACCCCCTTCCTATTCTTTGTTGTGTTTCTTGGGAGTTGAGAAATTTGGGATCTCAATTATTCGACGCATCAAAGTGTGACAAATCAGAGGGCTAAAAAGGTCAAGGGCTTGTATCTATGTCGACCTTGAGTTTGCCGGTGGTGGTAGTTGGGGACGGTTCAGAGGAAAACAGCGACGAAAGATTAGGTGGAAGGAGAGAGAAGAAGCAGCAAAATATTTGGTTTTTCTGTGGATAGAGATAGTATGTCTCACCTGTAAGAGAGAAGGATGAGAGAGAGCACTTATGGTATTAGTGTTGCAGTTAAGGATAAATGTTTAATATGCTCTATTTGGAGCCAATCAAAGTAAAACAGAAGTGTCCCTAAGTAGGCTTAGGCAATCCTAGTTAATGTGAATTAAGCAGTATTGCCTATGTTTGAGTCGTGGTTATTATTTTGGAAGTAATTGTTATATAAGAGGAGTTCCCCTCAAAATTGTGATATTCTCTCTAGAGGCTTAAAATTTGCTCAACTATAAGTATTTTGATTTGGGATGCAAGAAATGAGAGTCCTCCATGCTTCAAGCTTTTATCTGTACGCATTAATGCATATATTTCTTCATCAATTTTGCTTTTGGAATGTATTGCATCCAACTTGATTATCACGTTATGCACGCATTAGTTTTGACAATCATGTTTTCAGGATGGGACTTTGGGGGAGGAGTTTAACAAAGATTCTATTGAACGTGATGAGAGGAGACTTACTGAACTGGGTCGCAGGACTATTGAGATATTCATTTTAGCCCATGTATTCAAGTAAGTCGGTTTAAATGTTCATAGTTGGTCATTTTGCTATTTCCGAAGGTGGGCTGTGAAGAATGTAGAGAAGTAGGATGGGCAGTTGGTTATGTCTAGTTTGGATCATACATATAATCCTACTAGCAACATTGCTCTAAGGTATTCTGCTATATGCTATAGTTGGTGATGATTCCATTCTCAAAATTTCTAGCCATATTCCGTAGACTTTGCAGTTAGTAAACAGTAGATTCTGGTTTTTGCTCTCTTTTTTCTGGGAATTTGGTGATTTTGTTTACTCTAAAAATGCCATTAGCAATTCGAATCTAGATCCTACTTTTGTTTTCTATTCTTTTTGCTTCTTTTCTGCTCAAAACATATAATGTAAGGATTATTTTCACTGTTATACCTCTGCTCTCGCTCGCTCCACACAGACACACATACATATGCATGTATGCACGTGTTTATAGATAATGTTTATGCACATCACGTGTTTTTAATTTTTTCAATGTTATCATATTGTATCACTTCTTAACTCTTCTTTGTTGTTCTAGCAGTAAAATTGAAGTTGCATACCAGGAGGCTGTTGCTCTGAAGAAGCAAGAAGAGCTCATACGTGAAGAGGAGGCAGCTTGGCTTGCTGGGATTGAGCACAGAGCAAAGCGTGGAGCAGTCGATAAGGAAAAGAAATCGAAAAAGAAACAGGTTTGTTGCAACATTCTTTTAGTAGTTCCTGTCATTGGGTGATATATGAGTAGACTTCTATAGATGAAATACTTACAGCTAAGAAGGGTAATTCATTCAGTTCTCTGTGAATCATGAGAAAGTTTAACCATGTCGTCCACAATTAAAATTTCAGGCGAAGCAGAAACGAAATAATTGCAAAAGTAAAGACAAGGGAAAGGATGACAAGTCACTCAGTATTGTACAAGACAAAATTGAGCAAGATATACGCATTGTCAAGAGAAAAGACTCATTAGTCGCCGAGTCCGAATTGTTACTTGAAAAGTCCGATGCTGTGGAAGATCTTTCAGATATTTCTGATTCAGAGGAATGTATTCCAGAAATATTACCACCGGATGCAGAAGACCGAGATGTGAGTCCTGTCAATTGGGACACCGATACTTCGGAAATGCATCCTCCCACAGAATCCAGTAGCAGTGGGATTAGTGGACTTTCAAGTGTGCAAAATGGAACAGAAGGCAGAAGTTCATCTGTTGTGGATGATAGCTCATCCACTTGTTCGTCCGACTCAGTTCCTTCCGTTGTCATAAGTATCCCTCAGAGAGGCAATTCCCATTACCAGAAAAATAAAAAATCTCCTAGCAGGTAAGCAATAACCTTATGCTGACTGTGATTTACTCTTACTATTTTATGGCAAATGTGACAACCTTAGCTTCAACTTTATAGGGCGAGAAACCACCAAAGCAAAAAAAATTTGAACCAAGCTGGTTGGGTTAAAGAAGAAGTATCTCCTCCATCTAAAGCTGTGCTAGATAGAGTGATTAAAGTTAATGGATCTCAAAGTTCGAAGGCTGTTAAATCTCTGTCTCAGGTGGCTCATCATTCGGTTAGGGTGGTAATTGCGGCTGAGCACCAAATGGCCAAGGTGCTATTTCCCTTCATTGATTTTGATATATGCATGAAAACGTGTGAAGATCACAGCTCTATGTGAGCAGATCTTGTTGTCACCATTTCATTATTGGTTACGGTTATGTCAATCCCATTGCTTTGGGATCAAATTTCTCTATTCCTATCAGTTTATTTAGGCTATCGGCTGACGTAGCATTTTTCTTGATTGCATTTTTGTCATAGGACGAAGATGCTGACTCCTCTCGGAAGTTTCTCACCAGAAGTGTGGATGTAGACGTATCTGGGGATAAGGAAGCTTCTCTGCGCACGAGCCCTTCCAAAAGCATTCCATCTATTGCTCCTCCAAAATTTGACTTGAAGGCTAAGGTGACAGGCAAGAAATCATCTTCAAACAGGCTCATCCAAGCTGAGAGATCAGCCATGCTGGTTTCAGATACACAGAAGTTTGCAACGGCAAAGCTCACTGAAAATCTAACCAGTCATCGAGTGCACGAGAGTGAAAAGCCTGCAATACGGCCCGTGATAGATACAACTGACAAGCCTTCACCGACCTCAATGCCAGTTATATCAAGACCCTTGAGTGCCCCTCTAATTCCTGATTCTGTCACTGCTGTTTCTTTGGTTTCCGTTGTCCCGACAGCAGCTGTATTGGCCCGTTCAGTAAGTGCTGCTGGTCGCCTGGGGCTTGAACCTACTGCTCCATCAACTCACAACCATGCTCCACAGTCGTATCGGAATGCAATTGTGGGTGGCACTGCTGCTGGAAGTTTGCCTGCTTTTACTCAGAATCACTCTGCAAGTTCGGTGGTAAAGGCATCAGTTTCGTACTCACACACACCTCCCCTTGTGTCTACGCCCATGTTCTCACCGCATAGCTCTGATTGGATGGAACCAAATCAATCTAAACCAAGTTTTGCATTTGGAATGATGAGTCACCACGATAGATTACAGAACCGACCTCTCTGGGTAGACTCCTATCAGAGCGAAAACAGCAGGAACCAACCCGGTCATTGTGCTTCACAGCTTGATGGTATGCAAAGTTACGATTTATATAGTTCATCACGTGTCAGATCACAGGATCACCTTCAATCTGGGATCTCAGCCTGCACAACCGGTCGTCAGAACCATGTATTGACAGATGAGTTTCCACACCTAGACATCATCAATGACTTGCTTGATGATGAGCATGGAGTTGGAAATTTATCCGCCTCGGGCCCTGCTTATCAAAGTTTCAGCAATGGATCTCACTATTTGAACCGGCATTTCAGCTTCCCCGGCGACCCTGCCATGTCAACGAGCTCATGTAGGTTTGAGAGGATGATGCAGAGCTATCAGGACGACGTATTACAACATAGTTATGGAGGAGCTTCTCGTGATACCCTCGGGCACATGATCCCCCGGGCTAGCTCTCGACCATACCTAAATGGGCAGATTGATGGTTTGACTCCGAACCAGTGGCAAGTGGCTGGTCCTGATCTGCCCTTCCCAAGTGCCCGGACTACGGAGAACAACGGCCGTCTTTACAGCATGGCAGACTATCAAAACCTCACGGTCGATGTCAATGGCTACGCGGTGTTTCGACCATCAAATGGATTCTGAATTTTACATATATGCCAATGGTTTGCCTCAAAGAGGAGGGAGACTAATTGGGAGGGATGAAGTTTGTGGTTAAACATCTTGTAAAGGTGATTCTGGTTTTAGTTTTCTTGGAAAAATTTCAAGTTCCATAGATTGGGTTTATTTTTTCATGGGATTGTCTAACTTTTAACTTATTTATAGTTTTGGTTTTAGTATCTTCACTTATATAGTAATATTGGAAAAACAGGTGAATCGTGCTCACTTATATGTTACAAAGCCTAGTAATTCGGGACATGTTGCAATTTTATTTATTTATTTATTTTTATGAAAGGAGGGTTAGTAATGATTTTTCATTTCTTCATATGTTCATCGGAATTAATCTCTATTTCATTTGACTTATTATGTGATCATTTTTAGATCATACAAAAAAAATGATTTTAACTTTGGAATCATTTATAAAAGTAGACTTGCTATGTTGGGTTTTAATCACAACAAATTAAACTAATAATTTAATAGATAAATGATGGAAATTTGGTGGAATATGAGAATCTAGTCGAAGAATAAGCGAGATTAAGAGGGAGTTTTTGAAGTCCAAACTTTCCAATTGACGGTAAAAGTTGATTGTGTAGAAAAAAAAAAAAAAAAACCGATGAACACTATAGAAGTGTTTATAAGATTTCACGACTAAATTATACATAAATAATAAAAATATCAGTTATTTATAAGCAATTCTAAGTTAAGTTTTGTATAGCAATACATTTTCTTTTAAAAAGTGAAAATTTTAGATTTAAAAATGAAAAATGAAAATTAAGAATATTTTCTAAAAAATGTTGAAAATTAGAGAAATAAAGCATAATTAACTATTTAATTTTTCTAAGGTATATTCAAAACACATGCAGTAGAATGATACTCCAATATTGAACTAAATTAAAATATGCACATAAGAAATTTTTTATTTTGTAAATGGCATAATTGTATTTACTTCTACACACACGAATTATATACTGTAGTATTTTCGATTTTGTGCACGTATATTTCTATCTAATCAATATAATTAAAATAATGAGGTTTTGACTAATAAAAAAATAAAATAAAAATTCAAAATAGATCCACCTGAGATCTCCGTTGACGGGCATGTTTGACTAAAGAATATTCCATATTTTTACACCTTTCCAAAGTTTTATATTCTTCTTTGTTTTATTTTTAAATAATTTATTAGGGGTGATTTAGTCTCATTAAAAGTGGTATAGTAGGGTGGGCATTTTTTGTCTATATATTTTTTATATCGTAATCTGTGCAATTTTTATCTTCGATGCGCACTGAATAAACTTACGCTCTTATGCAATAGCACGTAAATCATATAGGAGAGTTAAACCACATTTGGAAGGCCAAGTGCAAGCTTGTAGAGATGTTTGTGAAATTCGAACATGAAAATGAATAGTTTAGTCCATATGCTATTTGTTTTCACCTCTTTTTCATACATTTTTCTTCTACAATAATTAAATTACCGACTAGTTAATAATTGTATGATTAGTGAAATTATTCATGGTTTGAATCTCACTTTCTTAACTCTCATTTTTTTTCTTAATTTAGTTGGTCAACAATAATATATATGTCGTCTTATCGACTGCAAAATGTCTAAACTAAAGAACACGTGAAAATTGTGTGTGTGTGTGTGTGATATATGAAAAGTTGACTGACCATTAAATTGCTTAATTTGTTGGTGTGTAACATGTATAAGATTGTTTCAACATATATATATTACTAGTCACGGGTTACGACTCTGATCGTGAGTAACATCATTGAATTATTTTGAAGCCTTAATTCATAATATATTCATATATTTTTTTATGTGAGCATAATTTGTAAGCACTGCTCTCGTTTAGTCCATGTTGATATTGTTTTTTGATTTTATACATTTTATTTTAATTTTAATACTACAAAAAATATTATTAATGTTATTGATCTTACAGCATAAAAATTAAAGCTCGAATTGATCATTTTCGCTATAACTTCATATGGCATTTAATTGGGTGTAACATAATTTCATACTCATTTTTTTTTAAGTAGAGAAATTGAAAGAGATATATAATATAATGATGGTTCGAAGACACCTCCTATTTCCTAACAAAGAAATCGCAGTGGTCAAACAGAATTTTACAGTCAATTCCTGCATAGATTCACATTTGTCGGCTTATTCACATTTAATTATTGAAAACAAAACCATAAAAAAATTAAAACACATATATATATACAGTCAACCTTACTTTTGGAAGGCAACGAATTTAAAAAATCTCAAACTATATATTAACTGGTTAAATAAAAGGTTAATTAATTATATAAATCAGTGATATTTCAAACAATTTTATATCGTGTACACCGCGCGAGATCAAGATTTATATTAAAATTATTCAATTGTAATTTTTTCTCATTTTATTGTTTTGCCCATTCTCCGATCATACTTAATGTTGAAGTGATCGTCTGAAATCCTAGGTGCCCAAATCCACCTATTGTCAAGTATTTTCATTTTTTCTTTGTTGGGCTATGGTGTTTTCCTTGAGCCAGATTCATTACTTTAGAGCACGATCAAATAAGATATTTGAATTCTAATTTGTCATCCATAATATGGAAACCTGAAACACAAATTTACTTTGACTAAAAAGTTGGATTTTGAACAATATTTCAATTTTCAATCGAACAATATTATCAACTAACAAAATTAAAAACCTTAAATTAATCACGTGATTTGGAAAAATAAACATGAAAACGAGATTACTGTTTCTACTCTCCTAATTATACTACAAAAAATCAGCCGATTATTCCGTCGCTAAAAAACAGTTAACGACGGAATAATGATTGATTTAATTATGTGAATTTATTCATATTTAATTAGAACTTCTTAATTTTCTATTGGGGTTTAATTATTAATTTTCATAAGAAACTCTGGAATTAAATTTTCTATTAGGGTTTATTCATATCCTAATTTTCTATTAATTTTATACTACGTCTATGTTTTATAGTTGGTTGTATGATTATACATTGTTCGAAATAGCAACTCTAGAATTAAATTTTGAGTTTTAAATTAAATATTGAACTTGTGTATGCATATGATCACTTACAACAATAATTAACAAGTATTTAGAAGAAATCTATCGGTTTTAGTTTGGAAATATGATCTTGGGCCCGTGATTTTGTTTACTGATTCGCTTTTGGCGATTCATGTGCTACACGATGAGTATAAGGGTTCGAAATCTTTGTGTGGCGATATTTGGAATGTCTTTGAATTGCATGTAGTTTTCGAATTCCGCCATGCTCGGAGATAGGCTAATCGAACGGCACATGCATTAGCTTCTTTTGCTTTAGTTTCTCAGGAGGTTACGATGTGGAAGTCTGAATTTTCTTCATAGCTTCCGGATATTGTACTTTCTGATTTGAGTTAATAATATTCCGTCTTTTCCCTAAAAAAATGAAGTATTTAGAAGAAATTAATCATCCATCCATGCATGCCATGTTTGTTAATTGTTAGGGTCAAAATTAATACTCCAAAATATAAGCTATTGATTATTACATTATCTGAATCTATCCTCCATTCAATAATAAAAAAAAACATGGGCTTAAGTTTGAATTAAATCCAATTTTCCAAATTTAAAACTGTATATTACAATGACTATTGACTCATTTGAATAATCAATGCGAGAATCTTTTTTGGTAATAGTCAAAACCTATCAACAGTTAGAAAATTAGTAATCCCATTTTGTCTTCCACAATATAAATACACACGTATCTCTACTTCTCTACCATCAAATATTCTTTATTTCTTTTCAGTTTCTTCACAAATGAGGAACCTTAATATTGCATTATTTTTAGCTCTAAGCATTCTTTTATGTTTCCAAATGGGCAAAGGCAGCAGATTGTTGCATGACGAGTCGAAAACCCTAAACGCAAAGGGTATTTTCGTCAATTCACTCGAAAAGGGCCCCGTCCCTCCCTCCGGCCCAGTCGAGCTGCACCTACAGTCCCCGGCAGCGGCGGCGGTGGATGTCCGAATTCGATCAAGGAAATGCACTTTGCCGGTGGTGCGCGGCCTCGTCGCGGAGGCCGCGCCCCTGCTTCTCCGCCTTCAATGGTTTCATAGAGAAGTAGGGTAAGTTAAGCAAAAGGCGAAGAAAATTATTTTATTTTTTTCTCTTTTAAAGTTTTATTTTACAGCAATTGCTTTTGCTTTCAGATTAGTTCAAAAATTCCTTCTGTGCATATATTGATTTGATATCAAATCATATTGTACGGATTAGATCAGTTGTTAATTATATGAATTTGTGTGTATTTATGCAATCATGCATGCATTAATATTTGTATGTTCATTTAATTTGTTATATATATATGATCAATTTCAGAGCAGCATTAATTATATTAATGGTCCAATTTTAATTTGTTAAGAAAATCCAATAATGCAACTAAATCATTTACTTCTGCAAATATACTTGAAATTAATTTCAACGTTTAATTTTGTATCTAAATATAATATAGGGGTATATATGAGGATTGTTATAATATCTTTGGTGAATAAGAAAGGCATACGGCAAAGACTTATTATTAGTAGTTAAATGTCAAATTTTAAATCATCGATTGCTTTCAAATGTCGAATTTTAACTATAAATGCACATTAATTGTAAATAATTAACCTAGTACAAGCAATGATTAATGGCTACAAAATAGACTGCAAATGACTACTATTTTTTCATTCACCCAAGGTTTGTTAATTTGATTTTGTTTCATAAGGTTTATTAACACAAACCCAATCTAAATTAAGTTTCACACTATCCTTAAAAAATTGGTGAGCTAGATCATAAATATAAAATTATTTTCATATATAACTTATTTATGATTTTCTAATGTAATCATATGTAAGCTTATTAATTAAATAAGTAAGAATTGATAATTTATGTGACTTAAAAATATATTGGGAAGTGATCATTCATGCTTGATCAAGCTGAATAAATTCAAGAATATTATACATGTTAGATAAATTAATGACTTTGAGTACTCAACAAATAGATAAGCTAGATTTTAATTTTAAAATATTCAGCTCAACTCAACTTAATTAGAAACGTGATGATTTTTTGCAATACTGCCAACAAAGAAAAATGATGATTTTTTGTCTCAAATTTCGATCATGCGTATTAAAACTAGAAAGATTCATGCATGTTGAAAAGATTTGTACGTGCATGTTAATATTCATATCACCAATTTAATACACCATACTACTAGTCCAAATTCTCATTGAAAATCCAAAAATATTTAATGAATTTAATGCTCCCAAAATGTATTAAAATTATAGAATAGAAAATACATAAAAGGCAAGAATATGTTTTTATGTTGATATGTGATAATTTATTAATAATATTTGATCCCGGTCAAATTGATCTAAAATAGCATCACCCAATTTTTAAATATTCGGCTCGACTCAACTTAATTACATTCCATCATATATATATCAATTGGAAATTAAAATGATACAGTCTATGAAAATAGAACCAGATAGCTCACGCATAAAATTAGATAAATATTATCTTGTGCATTTGTTACGTATACTCAAGCATAAAAAGTTAGGCAAATAATTATAGTGTGGGGAAACTGGAGAGTTGATTAATTTTTAATGCGTTGTGACTAATCGTGAATTAAGTAATCTATTTAATAATTCAAACTTACGTAACTAAATTGGTAATGTTAGGACTTATTAGGAGCTAGGAACTATCGTAAAATTATTCTATTTTAGTTTGATGAGGTCAACAAATCACTATAGGTGGAGATTAAATAAAAAGTTTTTTTTTTTCCAAAATAAAAAATGTACTTACTAATACGAAAATAATTTAGAGGTTAAAATGATATTTAAACTATATATATTCTTGTAATTTTTTTGAGCAAAATATATTCTTTACGATCCTTCCTGTCGGATATTTATCCATGGGCCGATCCAAATAACTAAAAAGAAAGTAAAAGAAAGAAAGGGGTTTGGGTTAATTTCTAGACGGCCCATATCGTTTTGGGCCAGCCCATTGGGCTAAGAATGAAAAAAACATACTCCTACAAAAAAGGAAAAAATTAAAAATAAAGAGAAGAATAGAAAAATCTCTTCGTTTCTGCAAAATCGCGAACCTCTGCAAATCCCTCCCCCAAATCGTTCCTCGGCGACGCGAATCTACCGGCGTACCACGCGCGGCCACTCTCAGCTCGTCGGCGAGGGAAACTCCGCGGCCTTCCTGTAAGTTTATTTCTATGTTTTGCTAGTTTGCGGTTTCTGCTTCTGTTTCTTTATTTGATTTTCGAATACTTGAAAAGATACGGTTTAGTTTCGGCAACAGTGGATTGAAATGAAGTGATATGAAGACGATAATTTGAGGCTTATATGCTGTGGATAATATTCTCTTGGCTGCATTTTGTTATATTACCTCTGTAAATTAAGATCTTATTGCGACACAATTTAAATCGAGCTGGACGACGTGTGGATGGAAGCAAATAAGAATAATTGTATTGAAATTTGAAAGATTATGAGTGAAATGTAACTTCTTGTTCAATCACTTGAACCTTAACTATTCGAATATGTGATTTTTGCTTGGAGAAACTTAATTTAGGTTTCGAAATTGTGCTTAATATGTAAATTTATTGGAATTGAGCTCATTTTTATAGTCACTAGCTCATAATCTCCACCAACTAGGCTACACTTAAGGGCTTAACAAGCCCCTTATTGGTTCAGCAATTCCTAGTTAGCTTGTTTCTATTGTCTGTCTTTTTTCTGAAGGACTTTTCTTTACTTAAAGAAGTTGTTGATTTCTTGTGTTGGCTGATATTATTGTTTAATCTTGTTTCGTATAAGATTCCATATATTAACTTTCTTTGTTAAGGTTTAGTAATTAACTTGCTTTATTGCTCTGTAGCTTTCTGAATTTCGAAGAAACTATGTTCTCTGGATTGAAGTTCATACCACGGGATCATATTGATGAAGTAAGTGCCATCAAGTGCTATTTTATTGCTTGCATGCATTCAATAAGTTTACATCACAATACCCAACAAATAATAGGTCCCATAGTATCGTTCCTTGTTGCCTGTGCACTTTTGTGCTTTTTATCAGCTTCATATGAAATGCGCTTCAAATTCTTGCCTCTTGTATGGTGTACTATCTGTGTGTGAGTTAAGAATTAAGTGCTTCTTTTCTTATACAGTCATCACCATGTATAATAAACTCTATTATTTTGTATGCTTAACATTGTTGCTTGGTTTGTATTTAAGGAAGAAGATGGAAAATCCTACAGCTCAAGAAAAAAGACAAGAAAATCAGGACGTCCCAAGGAAAAACTTGGAAAGAAAAGTAAACATTCCCTGTTATAGTAGTTCTGATGATGAAGGCCTTGAAAGAATAAAGAGTGGATCTAGAAAGAAAAAGAAGTGGTATGATCCAAATGAGGATTTGTCTTCATTTTCTGATGAAAGTGACAGCCAAAGTGAAGAACATGATCAAAAGAGACATAAGAGTCGAAAAGAAGAAAAGAAGAAACATGATCATAGCTCTGATAATGGACGTAGAAGTAGGTCAAAGAAGAAGGATAAGAGTAGGAGAGGAGACTATTCGTCAGAATATAAATCAAGTGATGGTTCTGAAAGTGAAAGGTCTGGTGAAGAAAGGGGTGATCGGAGAGGGGAAATGAATAAATCGGAGAACAAAAAAGAATGGGGCATAAAAAGTGACAAAATGGAAAATAACCTTGACCAGTACGTATTATTTAATATTTACTCTTACAATATCTTTATGATTTGTGTGTGTCTGTGTGTTCTTATCTAAATCTGCCTTGGCCTTTTAAATCAGCTGGTAGTAAAGGATCTCAATCACAAAGTTCTGATATTTTACGAGAAGAAATCGGATTGGGATGGATGCTTCGGCCAAAGAATAATTCTGATGAGACCTCTAATAAGTCCTCTCTTATTGAGCCAGAAGAAGCTTCAGTTGAAGAGGTATACTTCCTAACTTATGTTAATTCTTGTTACAAGAACTAAAATGCAACCATAAAACACTCATGTTCTGTTAATATTACGATTAGCAAATTTAAAAAATATCTCTAATAGTAAAGTCTAGGACCTTCCAGGTTTTGTGTTAGGTTTGATCAGGCCTCGTTATTTTTGTCATTGTTGCTTTACTAGCCCATCCCCTTTACATAATAAGATCTAATGTAGTAGGTTATGGTCCAATTTGATCTAATGTTATGCTCAATAGGACCATTGTTAATAGAGTTCCTTATGTTGCTTCAAAATTAATGCTTTTGAGTCATTTTTTCCTGTTGCAGCTTTTAAATAGTATGTTTTTGGTTCTAAAATCATTACTTTTCCTGTGAAGACATTCTCTGTAAGATTCTTAAAAATCATTTGGAAATTTTACACTTGGTTTTCTCACGTGATGCATTAATTTCTGTTTTTAGAAGGAATGTGTCTTTTACATTCTTATAGTCAATTGAGCTTTAATGCAAATACCCTATATGTATGAGAATCCTATTATTTTTATTTTGTCTTGCGAATATCAAGTGTATCTTCATATTCAACTATTGAATACTTAGGTGGAGTGGTTGATGATAATTGATATCTTCTAACTTCAGTTCATGAACTTCTTGATTTTTTAATTGAACTGTTTTATGCTCTCAAGGTAAAGAAGGATAATCCTAGAGAACTGAATCCATACCTGAAAGATAATGGGGTTGGATATCCTGAAGAGTCTGATGGTGTCAACGCTGGCTTATCTACTACAGTTGTTGGTGATGGAGGTGCTAGCTGGAGGCTTAAAGCTTTAAAAAGATCTAAAGAGCAAGCAGCTCGTGAGGGGCGGAATCTTCAGCAGGTATGAACATTTCGACAGTAGGTTGCCTATTCTATCCTATCGTTGTAATCTTTAATTCAGTAGTTTTAAACAGGTTGTTGAAGAACGTTGGGGTTCTATGGGTCAATTTGCAGCTTCTATGGCTTCTCGTGATGTTGCCTCAACTCATGCCCATCTTCAAGCCATAAATCACAGGAGAAAAGGGTTGATGAAAGAAGAAAAACAAAATCTAGATGAAGAAAACAATAGCATTGAAAAGGTAATAGCTCCCCATCTTTCAGTACATCATTAAAGTAATATACATTTTGTTGCAACAGAATTGCACCCAAACTCTAATAAGTATAAATTATTTTTTTTCCCTCCCTCTCACATTAATCTTCCTTCCAAGGAAGGTTTCTGTCTTATAGAGAGAAAAAAGTTCAAAAAACAATATGGTCTCTAGACACTGACCTCGTATGTTGTTTGTCTAACGATATTTGTCAGATCGGCAGAAAGGACATAACCCCTCGGCATTCTAAAATGAAGGTGCCCAAAGTTCATGATTCTTTATCATGGGGAAAGCGTGGGAGGAACAAACTATCAGCTGAAGATAGTGCTCTTGTCTCTGCTGCTATGTCTAATTTGAATAAGTTTTCTAATGATGGAAATTTCATGGCTGCCTTTACGAGTAAGGAGGAGAAACATGTAGATCAGAGTAATTCTTCAAATTCTGAAGCTAGAGCAGAATCTACTTCAACTGATTTTGCATTTAGAGAAAATAAAGAAGATGTTGGAACATCCGGGCCTCCCATGAGTGCAAATCAGTTGGCTGCCAAAGCATTGCAACTTCGTATGAAAGGAAGGCACGACGAAGCAGAAAAACTGCTGGTAATAATTTTTTCATTCTTTTTCGTTGGGTCATTGTGTATCTCTATTAATTGCTCCTACTACTATTGTTTTCAGATAAGTTGCACACGATATTCTCTCTTGATGCCCTGTTATGTTAATGTGCTTTTGTAGATGCAAATAATTCTAATCTCAAGTAAAAATTGTTGGGTGTACTGTTTTCTTGATACTGATTCAAGTAATTTCAATGATGTTGATATACTTCTGAAACTCTTGCACGAAGTTTGCTCCACCTTGTGAGGCAAATTAGTTTTGTAGAACTCTTTAACAAGCGAATCTTGTACAGTAGCCAATATGTGGTCGCATATACGTCCACGTTTCTTTTCCTTCTATCTTAGTTGGAGCAATTTGAATGTGTAAACATTTAAATCTTGATTTGACAGTTTCAGCTTTTCTCTCTCTGTTTGTTTTTTCAATTAATTAGCAATGTCTTCTTTTACCTCCCTTCTTTTGTCTGACCTTTCAACCCCTTATTCAGAAGGAAGCTGATAATATCAAAGGAAAACAGGATGCTGGTAATGAATCAAGTAGACCGAAAATTGATGGAACCACAAGCAGGTGCATTTGCATTTTATGCCTCATTCTTGATGATGTGTTGATGTTTGGTTTGGTCCTTTTTATCTGCCTCTTATATCCTTAATGGGTTATATATTTGCTTAGGTTTATTATGCATGATGTATCTGCAAGGCAAAAGAGGAAAGAGGATGATGGTGATTTGCATCTAGCTCAGAGAATCGCGCAGAATCAACGGTACAACATATCTAATCAAGCCGATGAAGAATATGACTACGACGATGGACCTCGGAAAAAGACTCGAAAGAAAGGAGGGGATAGCAGTCGCAAGTCATCTGAGATAACTAATTCGGCAAATCGCATTTTGACTCAGCAGGAGCGCTGCCAATTTTGCTTTGAAAATCCGGCAAGGCCCAAGCATCTAGTGATTTCCATTGCAAACTTTACCTATTTGTCGATACCTCATCAGCAACCTGTCGTCCCAGGCCATTGTTGCATTTTGACTTTGCAGGTGACTTGGAAATGTTCCAATCTTTTTATGTATGCGTTTTTGTTTCACAGCTTTTCTGGTTTTGACTTTGAGAATATCTTGCTCTTATGAATCAACTGTCAGTCATTAAAACTACTTGTTACCTAATCCATGTTCTTTTCACCTCTACAGCACGAGTCTTCCACGAGAACTGTTGATGATAATGTGTGGGATGAAATACGGAATTTCAAAAAATGCTTGATAATGATGTTTGCAAAGCAGGAGAAAGATGTAGTTTTCTTTGAGACTGTAATGGGGTTGTCACGACAAAGACGGCATTGTTTGGTTGAGTGTGTGCCTATGCCCCGGGATATTGCAAAGCAGGCACCTCTTTACTTTAAGAAGGTCAGTTCATCTATTCCTTCCATTAAACTTATGTTGTATCAATGATTTAGAGAAATTAGAGGCTTGTTTTGCCCATGTTCTGTTGTCATTTGAAAAGTGAAATCTGAATTATTTTTCCAATAGTCAATTGCATCTTATTGATAATTTTGATGCTTTGCAAATAATTGAAATTTACAGGAATGCTTATTTTCAAAATGTATATATGCTGCAGGCAATCGATGAAGCTGAAGATGAATGGAGCCAGCATAATGCTAAGAAGCTCATTGACACGAGTGAAAAGGGCTTGCGCGGTTCAATCCCCAAAAACTTCCCATATTTTCATGTTGAATTTGGACTGAAGAGGGGATTTGTTCACGTAATAGATGACGAAAAAGAATTTCAAGGCAGCTTCGGCCTCAACGTAGTCCGGGGCATGCTAAAGCTGCCAGCAGAAGACATGCATCGACGTCGGAGGAATGAGTCTGTCGATGCACAAATGCAAGCAGTTGCCAGTTTTGCAAAGGACTGGCAACCCTTTGATTGGACAAAGCAACTCGACTAAATCTGGTGAGTTTGCAGATGTATCGAGTTTCCTGCAATTTGAAGCTTGTTATCTCGTGTTATGCTCAAAATGGGATGGAATATTAGTTGGGGAAATAAGATGGGAGATAAGACTTCATTTGTATGGTGCTTCATGGTTGAGTGCAAGATTGTATATCACCATTTTGTGGATTGGTTTGGATGTAAATTTTTACTGTAAAATAGAGAATTCTACTCATGATAGATAGCTTTATTCTACTATTACATACTTAATCCAAGGGTAATATTGTTATCAATTACAACATTATCTTAAAGGGTTGCATAAAAAAAGCATAATTAATTTAAGTAGTTTTGGCAAATAAAATTACTAAGCTATTTCGAAATTATAATTTTAATGTGACTTTTGAAGTATGGTAAATTAAATCATCTTTTCAATTTCCGTAATTCCGTTCCTCTAAATTTTTTTCCGTCGTTGGAGTGTTGAGCTGGAGCTTACGTGGATTTGTAAAGATGATATTTTTATAAGGTCTAAATAACATTGTTTCGTACAATTTCAATTAAAAAATAAAATTATAAAGGAAAGTGCATTATGTTTATGCCCCCTAATTGTCAATATTCAGTAATTTCATTGCAAACTATGTCGTAACATGAAAATACATGATGAACTAATTTCTCTTGAGCTCCAACTCAATAATTCGATGATTAAAAATAATTGAAGGAACGAAATTACAAAAATTGAAAAATATCGTGATTTAATTTGTCACACTTTCTTGATTTTATTTATATGCACTTAAAAAACTAAAACAACTTATTGGAACATTCACACGTCAGTATATGTGTTTTTTTTTTTTAGCAAAGGTTATTGTCTGCTCCCCATGTTAGTACTCAGCAAACTAGCCGTTGGCTTTGAACTACAACGGCTATTCCAATTTAAATCTCCATTTATACAAATAGCTCCATCACATTTCTTCACTTTTTAAGTACTTCACTCTCACCTCTTTCCCCCAATCATCCCTCCCTCTCTCTCTCTCTCTCTCTCTCACACACACACACACACACACAATTCAATCAAGATGAACGATCTCATGACCAAATCTTTCACCAGCTACGTGGATCTAAAGAAAGAAGCCATGAAAGATCTCGAATCGGGCCGCGACCTCGAAATGGGCGTGGCCCAGCCCGACCGCAACCTCACCGCATTCCTCGAAGAAGCAGAGCAAGTGAAGCAGGAGATGAACTCGATCAGAGAGATCCTGGCCCGCCTGCACGCCTCCAACGAGGAGGGCAAGGCCCTCCACAAGCCCGAGGCCCTCAAGTCCCTCCGCGCCCGCGTCAACGCGGACATCCTGTCCGTGCTGAAGCGGGCCCGGGGCATACGGGCCCGCCTCGAGGAGATGGACCGGTCCAACGCGGCCAACCGCCGCCTCTCCGGCTGCAAGGAGGGCACCCCCGTGGACCGGACCCGGTCCGCCGTCACCAACGGGCTGAGGAAGAAGCTCAAGGAGCTGATGATGGACTTCCAGGTGCTGCGCCAGCGGATGATGACGGAGTACAAGGAGACCGTCGGGAGGCGCTACTTCACCGTCACCGGAGAACACCCCGACGACGAGGTCATCGACAAGATCATCCACAGCGGCGACGGCAACGGCGGCGAAGAGCTGCTCTCAAGAGCCATTCAGGTAAAATTGATCAGCTGATTACTCCAGATCTGCAAATCGGAGCTCAATTACTATATTCCTCATACCTGCAAATATTACACGAAATTATACTAGATTAATCAGCTGAAAGCAAAAACTAGATTCATCTCACGAGAGTGAAAGCAAAAAAACAAATAAATGAATGAATGAATCATTGCGCATCGATTCAGGCCGGAGCTCAATTAATCAGCTGATGAGTCCAGATTCAGGTAAAATTAATCAGCTGATTAATCGGCTGAAAGCAAAAAGTAGATTATTCATCTCACGAGAGTGAAAGCAAAAAAACAAATAAATAAATGAATGAATCATTGCGCATTAGTCAGCTGATGAGTCCAGATCTGTAAATCGGAGCTCGATTATTGATTGAATTTGTGGTTTTTTGTTGTAGGAGCACGGGAGGGGGAAGGTGGTGGAGACGGTGGCGGAGATACAGGACCGGCACGACGCGGCGAAGGAGATCGAGAGGAGCTTGCTGGAGCTGCACCAGATATTCCTGGACATGGCGGTGATGGTGGAGGCGCAGGGGGAGCAGATGGACGACATCGAGCACCACGTCGTCAACGCGGCGCAGTACGTCGGCGACGGGACGAAGAGCCTCAAGGTGGCGAAGGATCACCAGAGGAGCAGCCGGCGGTGCTTGTGCATCGGAATCATACTGCTTTTAGCCCTGATTCTTCTGGTTGTTATCCCCATCGCCACCAGCTTCACTAAATCATGATTTCATGCGCAATTGTTTATTCATTCATTTTTTTTTGTTTTTTTTTGCTTTCACTCTCGTGAGATGAATCTAGTGTTTAATGTATAATTTCGTGTAATATTTGCAAGTATGAAGAATATATTTTGCATAAACTTTTTGTGTTAATTTTTGTATTTTTTCTTTTTTCTTTTTTCTTTTTTCTTATTAAGATTTTATGAATGATAAAAATTAATGAGGTGGTCTTGAGTACAATCGGATTACACTCATATTTAGACCCTAACCCCTGATTCGAACCGTATAAATAACACTATCAGATCAACTTGATTGTACGGTACATCTGAATGTATTTGTGAAAACTAATAATTCAATTTTATGAACCAGTACAATCGATATTAAAATATTAACGTAATCGCGAGAATTGAACAATTTCACATGATAGTGCATATTCTACGCTATCATGCTGAATCAACATGATTTTTGCATGAATTGAAAACATAGCAACAAAATTCATCTTTCATGCTCGATTCAGACGATGCCATTGACAAATGATATAGAAATTTGGATTTTTTTTTTATTTTTTTTTTCAGATATATTTGGATTAATTGTATATAAATTATTGAACTTTCAATAAATTTTCATTTCGCACACAAACTTTAAAATTTTTAACAAAATTACTCAATTACTTTTTTTTTCCATTTTGCATATTCGCTCATTTTCCCTCAAAACTTTAGGTCTGAAATGATGTTATTTACATCTAAATATACAATATGAAGTCAGTTCTGATTTTTAACATGGTCATATTTATGTCACATGAGTATATTTACATCAAACGAGTATATTTATGCCATGTCACCATGACGAAAAATAATCAAATATGCAAAATGAGAATTTGTTGAAATTTCAGCCACGTATATGCAATTAATCATATGTTTTTTTTTTCTCCTTTTTTTATATGCAGCAGCAACAATAGAAAATGAAAAGATATAGGAATTTTGCAAAAAAAATTACAACTATTTTTGTAGGACAAAAAGAATGAAAATAAGACGTACGAAAATAGGAAGAAAATAAAAGATAAAATTTGAAATAATACTAGATTGTTCTGATAACCAAAATGATATAGAAATTTGAACTTTTTTTTTCTTTTTGGATGTATATGTTTTTTGAGTATGAATTGCTAGTGAGCACAACCCGTTTTTTAACGTTGGAGATTGAAGATTCATGATGAATTATTTTCACATTTTGGTAAGAATGGCTAGAATTTATATAAATTAGTGCCTGCTAAAAATAAAATAAAAAACAAAAACAAAAAAATTAGTGCCTGCTAGATACAAATGACAATTACCACATACAATCGAATCACCTATAAAGAAAGTGCATTGTTTGGAGCTCTCCTTTCGCAAGCACGACGCTAATGAATACACATGGAAAGTTTCACAGATATAATTGATCAATCACTCCTCATTTCGCAATCAATAGAGTAACTCAGCCATAGAAAGGTAGGGTGTTTGGCTAAGCTTATTTTAAATAATTTATAAATTTATAAAATATTTCAAGAGCTTATAAGATAATTTTTAAGAGTTTATAAATTATCAAATAACTTAGGTAATTAATCTTATAAGATGCAGATAGAATTTTTAATTAGCAAGAGAATCTTTGTTAGAGATAATCGAAAAAAAATAAAATTAAAATAATATATAATAGAAATAAAAAATTATAGTTGAATTATTTTTGTAAAATGTATGTTGCTTATAAAATAATGAGAAAATAAATTGGGATGAAGGAATTTATTTTTGGGGAGCTTATTTTTACAGCTTAGAGCATTCATTATGGGGGCTCCGAAATTGGGCTCGAGCATCCCAATTCGCGAACACCCCATTGCCGCGCCCAGGGCAACGCCACCCCTCCCCGAAAATGCTCTCGGGGCTCAAAAGTGTATTTGGTTGGGCGCGTGTTGTGCATCGTCCAATCTCTGATGTTTTCGTCGAATTAATAACTTTGTTTCCTTCAGATTATCGTTGGAATTGAACATTGATATAGCCGTTCAAACTGCTGTTTTGTATTTTATTATGATTATTATTATTATTATTATTAATTATTAGTATTATTATTATTATTTATTATTATTTTCTTCTATATATCTCAATTCTCCATTCACCTACTCTCCTTAATCTTCATCCTACAAAAAAGGTCATTATCCAATAATTCTTCAAATAATTCTTACCAACAATTCTTCATGTGACGAAGAAGTTCCAAACCCACCAACTTTCTCATCTATCTTCCCAAACCTAGATTGGCAACAGTGCGAGGGGGCGGGTGCGTGATCGATACGATTCGGGTACGGGGATACGAATTTGCAAAAAAATTATAGGGTGCGAATTCGTGAAGGATACGTCTGTGTTATATATATATATAATATATTATATATAATATATAATTATATAGATATATAATTGATCATTCACAAGAATGAACTCACAATATAATTCAAAGGTCAAATGATTCACCTAAATTAACAAAAGTTCAATAATTTAAAGAGAAAAAATGCAATTAAATAAAGTTGGCTAACAACGAATTAAATGAATTGGATTAAAAAAGGCCCAATAGCTATGGCCCAACACCCAAACCTCCACCTCAAAAGTCAAAACACCGCACACAACACAACGAACCTCCAGCCCCCAAAGTCACATGCCGCTCTCCTGTTCCCCTCATCTGTTCCGTGTTCCTTAGCGCCATCGCTCGCCCCACCCCACCCCAAACACACGCACACAACACAGTCAAAACGCACCCACACACAGGGTCGTCCGCCTTATCCCATCCGGCCTCTAACCCTCTCTTTTCTCTATCTCCCTCTCTCTCACAGACCGCCGACAGTAGACCACGTTCCGCCTCATCTGCTGTCCTCCGGCGACTGCAAGAAGGTCCACAGGCCACGGCCGCTGCCCTCGTTTCCCTCCGGCGGCAGCCCCACACTCCCGATTCGCGAAATCCGATTCGTGTATCCATTTTTTTTTTTTTGTTTGGAGGGAGTCGCCCACTTGGGCGAATCCGTGCGAATCCACGCGAATCCACCCGCACACCGCAACCCACGGCGTATCCGATACTGCACGCTATGGTTTGTTTTTCCGCGAATCCGTGCAATATAGTTTGCCCAACCCAATGCCAATTGCACGCTCATCTCCGAGATGATTTAGTGGAGAATATATGGGCACGCTTTGGTCTCGTCGAGCCATAATTTGTAGATTTAATTTTATCAAAATTAATGTAATGTTTCAATATTTTTCTCTTTTTTTTTTAATTTAAATTAATGTTTGATTTTTATTTTAATGAATTTTAAGTTGTTAAATTTAATGTGAATTCTAATTAAAAATCACATTAAAATTAAATATAAAATAAAAATACAAATTAAAGAGCCAAGAGGTTAACTCTCCCATAGTGGAGGGTGAGCTCTTAAATGGTGAGAACCACATTTAAGAGCTCACATTGGCTCTCCATAGTGGATGCTCTTATAAATTCTTTGGAAGCTTATATTGTGCCAAATACTTTGAAGGAGCTTATAAGCTCATAAACAGTTTATAAGCTCAGTCAAACATCTTTTAAATCTAACTAGAAAATGACTTATTTTTTTCCAGTTCAATATTAATAGGATTTTTTAAATTCATAAACTTTACACAATTTTTGGTTTTTCCCAAAATAAATAAAATTTTGTTCTAAATATATAAACTTTCATAATTTTTGGAATTTCCCATAAAGTCAATTAAGATAAAACTGATATGGCGTGATGCTGAGTTTTGCTGACATAGAAGATATATATGATGTTATATACTACTCCCTCCATCCACTAATTCAAGACCTAAGAGGCAAAATACGAGTTTTAAGAAAAAATGTATATTTATTAGTTGAGTGGAGAAAGGAACCCACAAAATGTATTGTTTATTGGTTGAGTGGAGAAAGGAACCCACAAAGTGTATTGTTTATTAGTCGAGTGGAGAAAAAATGTACGGAACATTATTTATTGGGACCCACCAATTAAAATATGAATAAAAACTTACTAAAAATATATAGGAATTGAGTTGGTGAACGAACAAAAAGGAAAAAAGATCTTGAATTAGTGGATAGAGGGAGTATAAAACTTGGATAGTTTAATTACTGTGAAATAAATTGTACCAAATTAAACCTTTAAAATATTTCACGACAACAAAATTCGACTCCACAACAAATTTAAATTTATCTGAATTGACTTTCGTGAGAAATTTCAAAAAGTGCGAAAGTTTTTGTATTTAAAACATATTTTTATTTGTTTTAGGAAAAATCAAAAATTATGTAAAGCATGTGGATTTAAAACAAATTAACCCATACTAATATTAATCAACAAATTTTAGTTACCATACCTGCTACTAGGGATGTAATCGAACCGAGCCAAATCGAATAGTGGTGTGCTCAAGTTTGATTTGTTAAGTATCGAATCGAATCCCGAACTTTACTTACCGAATACTTTGAGACTCATGAGCGGCTCACGAGCCTAATCGAGCCTATACTAACTTTCTAAATTTATATTTATATTCAAAATATTGATTATTTTATTTAAAATAATAAATATATTAATTATTTCCTTATAAAAAATAAAATTAATTAGAGATTTAATACAATTATTATTAATTTTAGTGGATAAATATAAGTTATGTCTACTAATAATTTATATTTTTCAAGTTAAATCACTTGACGAACATGTTCACGAGCTAACGAGTGGAATGCTACTAAGCTCAAGTTTGGTTTATTTATTTTACGAGCTTCTCTAAACGAACTTGAACGAGCTTTTTTCGAGCCGAGCTTCGAATAATTCGCGAGCGGCTTGATTTGTTACAGGCCTACCTGCTACATATACACGTCACTCCTTTAAAAGGCATGTACACCCCTCACACTTACCGCATTCTCTTTCTCTTCGAGTATATATCTATATCAACAGGTATATCTCTATATCCCATGAGTATATATCTGTATCAAACAGGTATATCTACGACATGTAACCAGGATAAAAAATACTCCCTCCGTCCGCCAAAAGTGGGGCACTTTAGGTGGGCACGAGATTTAATAAAATTTGTGATGATTTTGATGTAGTGGAGTAAGGGCCCCACCACTTTATGAGATATGTGGTTGAGATTGAATTTGGAGTGAGTTTTTTGTAAATAAAGAGTGTTTGGAAGGCTAAAAGATTAAAGTGGATGGTGGGACCATTTCCTTAAAAGGAAAGTGGTACACTCTTTGCGGACGCCCGATTTAGTAATTGTGCCCCACTTTTGGCAGACGGAGGGAGTAGTAAGTATGCAAAATAAGAAAAAAATAACAGTTTAATAATTTTAATAAAAATTTCAAAATTTGTGTGTAAAGTGAGAATTTCTTAAAATTTCAATAATTTATATGCTATTTTTTACTTTTTTTTGTAAGCAGCAATAACAATGGAAAATAAAAAGATAGGAATTTTGCAAAAAAAAAAAAATCTACAACTAATCTTGTAGGACAAAGAGAATGAAATTTTGGCCGTTGACCATCGGGCCGAACCGCCGAGCCCAGGTTGGCCTATGGCAGCCTTACTTCACACCCCTCACACTTCACTCAAAATGTTATCGCTGTCGCGGGTTCGTGACCTCCGGCGCCGCATCAAGTGGAACCTCAGGGAGCGAGAGCGTCTGACGCAGAAGTCGCTGATGGCTGGTGGAAGAAATACGCGACTGAATCTTAAACTGGAGGCGGCGAATCACAAAGCTACTGAGCTGAACAGGGAGATGGAGCAGTTGCTGCCTTGCTGGCCCCTCATGCATCCGTGGAGCGCTTGGAGGTTTGCTCCTTCAGAGACGTGGAGACAGTCAGCTACCTGATGGAACAACGAGAATTCAAGTGCAAGGGCGGTGTTTGGGCTAGCGGCAATGAGCTGAAGGCTGCGACTCTGGAAAAAATGGCCGATTGGGCAGCTCAATTGCAAATTGAGTTTGTAATCATTGTTTAGGTGTTATGTTTTGAATTTTGCCGTCGATTGGGTTTGTCAAACAATTACTTCCTTCGATTGGGCTTGTTATGTAATAAGTTGTGGTTTCTCCTATTGAAATATTGAATAGCACATTGACACAATGTGTATAGTTTGATGTTTTGTTTAGGTATTTTCTGGTTGGCATTATTATATAGCCTTTTTCTTAAAAAAATGAAATTTTGGCCGTTGACCATCGGGCCGAACCGCCGAGCCCAGGTTGGCCTATGGCAGCCTTACTTCACACCCCTCACACTTCACTCAAAATGCTATCGCTGTCGCGGGTTCGTGACCTCCGGCGCCGCATCAAGTGGAACCTCAGGGAGCGAGAGCGTCTGGCGCAGAAGTCGCTGATGGCTGGTGGAAAAAATACGCGACTGAATCTTAAACTGGAGGCGGCGAATCACAAAGCTACTGAGCTTAACAGGGAGATGGAGCAGTTGCTGCCTTGCTGGCCCCTCATGCATCCGTGGAGCGCTTGGAGGTTTGCTCCTTCAGAGACGTGGAGACAGTCAGCTACCTGATGGAACAACGAGAATTCAAGTGCAAGGGCGGTGTTTGGGCTAGCGGCAATGAGCTGAAGGCTGCGACTCTGGAAAAAATGGCCGATTGGGCAGCTCAATTGCAAATTGAGTTTGTAATCATTGTTTAGGTGTTATGTTTTGAATTTTGCCGTCGATTAGGTTTGTCAAACAATTACTTCCTTCGATTGGGCTTGTTATGTAATAAGTTGTGGTTTCTCCTATTGAAATATTGAATAGCACATTGACACAGTGTGTATAGTTTGATGTTTTGTTTAGGTATTTTCTGGTTGGCATTATTATATAGCCTTTTTCTTAAAAAAAATGAAATTTTGGCCGTTGACCATCGGGCCGAACCGCCGAGCCCAGGTTGGCCTATGGCAGCCTTACTTCACACCCATCACACTTCACTCAAAATGCTATCGCTGTCGCGGGTTCGTGACCTCCGGCGCCGCATCAAGTGGAACCTCAGGGAGCGAGAGCGTCTGGCGCAGAAGTCGCTGATGGCTGGTGGAAGAAATACGCGACTGAATCTTAAACTGGAGGCGGCGAATCACAAAGCTACTGAGCTTAACAGGGAGATGGAGCAGTTGCTGCCTTGCTGGCCCCTCATGCATCCGTGGAGTGCTTGGAGGTTTTCTCCTTCAGAGACGTGGAGACAGTCAGCTACCTGATGGAACAACGAGAATTCAAGTGCAAGGGCGGTGTTTGGGCTAGCGGCAATGAGCTGAAGGCTGCGACTCTGGAAAAAATGGCCGATTGGGCAGCTCAATTGCAAATTGAGTTTGTAATCATTGTTTAGGTGTTATGTTTTGAATTTTGCCGTCGATTGGGTTTGTCAAACAATTATTTCCTTCGATTGGGCTTGTTATGTAATAAGTTGTGGTTTCTCCTATTGAAATATTGAATAGCACATTGACACAGTGTGTATAGTTTGATGTTTTGTTTAGGTATTTTCTGGTTGGCATTATTATATAGCCTTTTTCCGGTGACGATATGTTTTTACGCCTCAAGTTTAGCTTAAGGAATGATTGTGCTTAGTATTGGTATGGATATGGTTTCCTTGTCTAATTGTAGTGTGGCCGTTTGGTTTTAAGATGCTCTGTTTCGTTCATTAGATTGTATCTTTTCAGCTGCAATGTAGGAATTGTTGAGTGTGTATCAACTTCTTGTTGTTTCTCGACACTGCTGTGTTTGTATGTCAGATTTCGGACTGCTGCCTGTGCTTTGAGTTTTATGAAGAATATATTTTGCTATTGCTATAGCTTAAACGGACAAATACGTGTGAGAATTCAATCTGCAAAAAATAAAGTAAATCCGAACACGTATGCTATTGCAATAGCTTAAACGGACAAATACGTGTCGCTTATGTCGTGGATCATATCTCTTAGGTTACTTGTCTGATTTGAATGAATCCAACGTTGTTGAAAAATATATCCAAATGCCTACGACAAGGTATGGTCAGAATTGAATTTTCTCTCCGTAAATTTTTCGGGGAAATGTTCGTAGAGGCCATTTATGCTAACTAATATGGTTTTTAAAGCAAATTTCATTTTTTGACCCGTGACGAAATGTCTTGAGAATTCCATCACCTATTTCCCATCATTAATAAGACCAATGCCCAAAAATTAGCTCAATCAGACTTGTAACGAAGTTGCTATAGTTTAAACCGACAAATACGTGTCGTTTATGTCGTGGATCATATCTCTTAGGTTACTTGTCTGATTTGGATGAATCCAACGTTGTTGAAAAATATATCCAAATGCCTACGACAAGGTATGGTCAGAATTGAATTTCGCTCTCCGTAAATTTTTCAGTGAAATGTTCGTAGAGGCCATTTATGCTAACTAATATGGTTTTTGAAGCAAAATTCCTATTTTTTGACCCGTGACGGAATGTCTTGAGAATTCCATCACCTATTTCCCATCATTAATGAAGACCAATGCCCCAAAAATTAACTCAATCAGACTTGTAACGAAGTTGCAATAGTTTAAACGAACAAATACGTGTCGTTTATGTCGTGGATCATATCTCTTAGGTTACTTGTCTGATTTGGATGAATCCAACGTTGTTGAAAAATATATCCAAATGCCTACGACAAGGTATGGTCAGAATTGAATTTCCTCTCCGTAAATTTTTCGGTGAAATGTTCGTAGAGGCCATTTATGCTAACTAATATGGTTTTTTATACAAATGACAATTACCACATGCAGTCGAATCACCTATAAAGAAAGTGCATTGTTTGGAGCTCTACCATGTGCAGTACAATATAAATAGTGAATCTACATTTAGTTGAAATTATCTCACATTGAAAAATGTAGGATTTGAATTTTTAAAAAAATTGAAATTTTGGCCGTTGACCATCGGGCCGAACCGCCGAGCCCAGGTTGGCCTATGGCAGCCTTACTTCACACCCTCACACTTCACTCAAAATGCTATCGCTGTCACGGGTTCGTGACCTCCGGCGCCGCATCAAGTGGAACCTCAAGGAGCGAGAGCGTCTGGCGCAGAAGTCGCTGATGGCTGGTGGAAGAAATACGCGACTGAATCTTAAATTGGAGGCGGCGAATCACGAAGCTACTGAGCTGAACAGGGAGATGGAGCAGTTGCTGGTAGGGATGGCAATGGGCCGGATCTGGACCGGATCCTGCTTGGTCCAGATCCAGATCCGAATTTTCTTACTTAGGTCCAGATCCGATCCAGATCCATTGGATCTAAAAAAATAAGATCCAGACCCAGATCCATTAGATCCACAGGGTCTCGGGTCCAGATCCAGATCCATACTTTTTACTCTTTTAAAACATTTATAAATTTTAAATTAACTAAAAAAAATCGAATTTTGTCTAGAAAGGAGACGCGGCTGAGGCTTAAACTGGATGTGGCGGGTGAGAAAGCTGCTGAGCTGGCCGACGAGGTGCATCTGTTGCTGGCCCCTCACATGTCTTTGGAGCGCTTGGAGGTCCGCTCGTTTAGAGATGTGGAGACGGTAAGTTACTTGATTGACGAGTGAGGATTTAAGTGCGGTGTTTGGGCTAACGGGGATCACTTGAATACTGCGACTCTGGAGAAGATGGTGGATCGGGCAGCTCAGTTGGAGAAGATATTGATAGCACTCCCACTTCTCTCGCTTTTACTCAAAATGTTCAAGTTTCATCATCATCCTCTAAAAGTGGGTGGAAAGTGTCTGTTGAACGAAGACCTTACGACGCACGCTGAGAGGCTGCTGATTTGACGGGTGAAATATATATGAAGCCTATGCACGTACTTTGCATAGCGAAGAAGCGGGGGAGGAAGCCGAGCAAGCACGTCACAGCGTGGAAGAGGAAATCCCTCCCACTAGAGGTAATGGTAAGGGTAAATAACTTACTTATAACATTTTCACAAAATATTTTAGGGGGGAACCCGCTCCTAAAAAACCAAAGGATGGTCCAAATGCTCCCGAGAGGTTCATTGCCAATTGCAACTATTGCAACGCTAGTTACCACTTACCAATGACAAGCAGGAGGGGCTTATGGCACCCTCTCAAGGCACATGGAGAGTAAGCACCTCGTCGAGTATGGAATCCATATAACTCAAACTCAACTACATCCCAAAGTTTTCCAAGGCGAAGGTAATGAATAAGGTAATGTTTTATGAAAATTTGATCCACAAAATACTCAAAATTACATGGCTCGTTTTATTTTAATGGAGCATTTGCCTTTTATGTTGCCGATAAAATGTCTTTTGAACATACTATGAAAAATGCTTATAATCAGGCCGCCAAAAAAATTGGTTGAACTACTATGAGCAAGGTTATTAAGCGACAAGCCGAAGAAAAAAATGTGATTTAAGAAAATATTTTAAAATTTTAAATCAAATTTTTTCTATATATTTCGACATATTGAGTGATTCTTACCAAAAAAAATTCTTATATGAGTGTTACTTGTAATTGAATTGATGAAAATTGGTTAATTCAAAATCGTTTAATTGCATTTAGAGATTTTAATGAAATATATAATGCTACTAATATTGCTCAATTGATTATTTCTGTTTTAAATTAGTATCGCGTGTTAAATAAGATATTTTTTGTTGGATTTGATAATGCATCCGCAAAAATCAAAGGTTCATGCAATCAGTATAATATACCTTCGATTATCGCTTAACCATGAAACTTGAAATATTTTCACATTTTGGTAAGAATGGCTAGCATTTATAAATTTTTAAATTAGTGGCTACTATTTATGTTATTACTAAGCTTAATACGGCTATAATATTTTTTTGCCTCACTACATACATTTCCCTAAAGTAAGAAGCAGCTTCAGTTGTTTAAAATGGAGGCTTACTTCCTTTTTCTACCACGGGAATTAATGGTTGGGGCGTTTTTAGAGGAGGAAACGCCGCCATTCTTTGCCGCGTCGTCTTCATCTTCTCCGCCAAAGCTCTCAGTCCTGTCTGAGGACACTTCCTCGTTTTCGGGTTTTTTGACAGCCGGGCGTGGTCTGGAGAGCTTATCGGCCTTTTTAGAGGAGGAAACACCGCCATTCTTTGCCGTGTCTTCACCTTCTTCGTCAAAGCTCTCGGTCCTGTCTGAGGACACTTCTTCTTTATCGGTTTTTTTGACAGCTGGGGGTCGTCTGGAGTGCCTGTCGCGCTCTTCATCACTTTCTTCGTCTAAGCTCTCAGTCCTGTCTGAGGACACTTCATCTTCTTGAGGAAAATTTTCAGCCGAGGGTTGTCTCGAGAGCCTATCGCGTAGCGCTCTCAGTTTCGCTTTCTTGGAGTTCAAGACCTGAACAAACTGAAAGGAAAAAAAAAAAGACATGTTATAGAAAAATTCTGATTACATTGTAAGAGACTGGAATTACCTTTCCATAGATTTCAGATTCAAACTCTGATTTGTCACTGCTGAGTTTCTCACTTTGTGCTAGGCATTTTTCAGCCTCCAGTTTGAGCTTGTCGAACGATTGCGATTTCCATACAACTTCCTCCTATTCAAACAAGAGAACCAACTTGTCAACACAAACATCATACGGTCTACTGAAACGCATGCTCCAAGCGTGATAGATTCGTTTAAACGTCACTTAGATCATCTTATCATAGTCTGCAGTTAGTTCCTCATTCTAAAAAAACTAAGCAAGTGGCAATTTTGCACAAATATGAACTCATTCTTGACAATTAGGAAATAAATCTAAGCACGGTCACAAGGAAAATAATGCGGTAAGAGTGTAATATATGATGCAGAATCTCGTCTCTTACACTCAGCTTTATGTTAGCATCCATAAGAAAGTCCAACACTTCCACTGTGGTTGCCTTGCTATTGGGCGAAGGCTGGCATTTCCACCGCCATTCCAGTTTCATACCTTCCTTCTCAAACGTCCACGATAACTGCAAAACGAGAAACAAAGCAATCAATGGATATTTTTCCTATAGCCCTTCAGTAGGAACCTTGTTTCCACTTATTACTATCCTCAAATTTGGTGAGAAGAAATATTTCAGAGAATGAAAAAACTTGATTGCCAGCCAGAAAACATATGCTAATGTAATGCATGTATCAGAGTAGTCTACAACTTTGCACAAACAAAATTGCATTCAATTGATCAATGCATCATATGATGAAATATTACACAAGTAGTCTAACTCCATTATAAATCATTCGTGTGAAGAACACAAAAGCTCCAAACTTTTCATCTGTTTTTGTGTTCGTATTGTAGCGAAACCTCACTTAATTCTTGTAGTAAACAACACAAGCAACTCTATCTACATAGATTTTGTTCGTCCAAGAAATTCACACAAAAAACTTACACAAATATGCTCAATCAAGATACGCGACGCGAATGAATGCACATAGAAAGCTTCACAGATATATAATTGATCATTCTCTTATCATTTCAGAATCAATAGAGTAACTCAGCCATAGAAAGCTATAACTCTAACCAGAAAAATACATTTTTTTTTTCTTTTTCAGTTCAATGTTCTAAGCATTCGTTATGAATGACCACTATGTTTCATAAGCTTTGAGATTGAATCATCACATTAAAACCATGAATAATTTGCTACAAACTTTTTCAAATCACAACCAAAGGCTTCAATTTAATCAGTCTTTTCACAAATCATCACTACAAAAAAAGCATCGGATTCACCCAAATCGAGCATAAATCACAACAAATCCCTACAAATTACATAAAAATTGAATCCATAAACGTCCATTAAATACTCGAACCAACAGTTTCGAAACAATCAAAATGAAAACTCAAACAAACCCGTTTGCAACCGTCTCCAGCATCCGAGAACCCGTAAACCGACCCGGGTTGCTGAAATCCGAGATACCTCTCGGCCAAGTCAATGTAGTACGACGCCGTTTGATCCCAATACGACGCTCTCTCCTCCACCGCTTCCTCAGTAGCTTCACCATATACCAAAAAAAATTAAAAAAATAATTAACACTATTAATCAAAAAAATTCAGTTACCATTAATGTGCCCTACCGTTGCAAGTCCAAGCTCGGTGGCCGTCGGTGATGGCAAGGTCGAAGCGGGTCGGGTACCATGTACCCTTCACAAAAATGGGTACGGGTTCGCCGCCGCCCATCGCTATTTCGAGTTTCAAGCATGTGTGCTTCGGCGCTTCCATTTTCCTCGACGATGAATTTCTGCGAGCTGAGCTCACTGCGCGCGGTGTGTGGAGGAAGCTTTTAGAGAGAGAGAGAGAGAGAGAGAGAGAGGAGAGTTCCCGCTTTGTGTTGTGTAATTCACAATTTCAATTTGTATAAAAAGCCCAAATTTTTTACAAGCCCAAAATTTTGACAGCCCATCAAAACGGGTCACCCATTTGTTAATCCATTAAGCCCAACATGGTTCATTTCTTTTATTAAAGACAAAATTGCAACAAAATAAAAATAAAATCATATGATTGTATACTCAAAATGCAATCTTTTTTTGTCTTATAGATTTCTAATTACGTTTCTAAGAGCATCCACAGTGGCGGGCTCGCGAGCGAAGCGCACCGAGTTCGCGAGAGCCAACCCCATTGTCGCGGCTTGACTTGCTCTGAACTTCCATCGCCGAGCCCGATTCAGAAGGAGAGAGAAAGGGTCGTGTGCATAGTACCGTCCAATCAAAATATTACAGCGAATTAAAAAAAAAAAAAAGATAATGAAGCATTTACAGATGATGTGAGCTCGGTAGAGATGGGCTCACCATTGCCAAGCTTGGTGAGTGGTGGCTCTTATGGAGAGGCCCACTTGCGAGCTCCTAAAGTTGGCTCGCCATTGTGGATGCTTTAAATGAGTCGACTCGAATAACACCATGCTTGAATTCAAATCGTTCAGATATTTGCAGACTCAAGTTTGCCTCGTGAATTATTCGATAATATTGTATTCGAATTTGAGTTCAAACACAATTAGTTAAAAACTTTGATTTTTGAGTTAATTAAAAATTGATAATATATTTGTCGAGCTCAACTCGTAGCTCGTCTAATTGCAACCTTTACTATGATCATAAATGTGTGTTTATATATTATCCACATCTAATATAACTTAATGTTGGTAAATATTATTGATGCAAATAATTAAGGGATATTTGCCATAAAATACACGAACTTTCAACAAATTCTGGTTTTTCCCGTTACCTTTAAAATTTGAAAAAAAAATACTCCCTCCGTCCCTGAAATAAGTTCATCTTTTTCCATTTTGGGACGTCCCCCAAATAAGTTCCTCTTTCTTTCTTTCTATTTTTGGACAACTACCTCACCACTAATAATACTTTATTTATTCTTACTTTTCACTTTTTCACCACTTTCAATACTAATTATAACATTTTTTTACCTTTTCACCACTCCCAATACTAATTATAACATATTTTTTTCCACTATCAATACACTTTACCATTTTCCTTAAAACCCGTGCCGTCCCCAAAGAGGAACTTATTTTGGGGACGGAGGGAGTACACAACCTTTCGATTGTTTCTGATTTTTCCCACGAGTATGAAGTGCTCTCAAATAGGAGCCGATTTTAGGGGCTTTTGATTTAAAATTTTTTTATACCTAAGCGTGAAGGATAATAAAGGTGTTATAATAAAGCCGATATACACGCTTAGGTATCAAAAAATCTAAGTCAAAGCACTAAAATTAACTTCTATTTAGGAGTATTTCATATCCGTGGGAAAAACTAAAATTTGTTGAAAGTTAGTGTATTTTACGGCAAATATCCCAATAATTAATAATAAAAATTTGTAATTTTATTTTTCTAAGGCTCGCGAACTGTATTCAAGGATCATATTCTGCTGTAAATTTTTGAGATGCTATCTATTTTACTTTCAATTGAATTTAATCAATTGGTTGCAAGTAATAATCTAAATTTTTTTCAATTGAATTTAATCAATTACATTTTTGTATTTATGAATAAATTAGATAGGAGAAATCACATTTTTGTATATACAAAATTAGGAAAAATACAACCTAAAATCGAAGAGAAACATGTGGGGATTTTGCTCATTGAATTAATGGTGGAAAGATACTAATTTAATCCGACTAATAATAAATGCAGGGGTTTCTATCATGTGCACTGCCTTATTCATATATTTGCAAGAACAAGAAAATGTAAATCAGCATCTTTTTGTTACTGAAGTTAGAGAGAGAAAATACGTCAACTTTGGCGTATAAATACATCAATTTTGGGTAGTCTAATTTTGCACATTAATTTTGAAAAGAGTAAAAAAAATACATGAACTCTAATGTCATAGAAGTAATTTTACCACAAAGTCAATTTCTATACATTCAAACTCTATAAAAACCCTACGATTTGTAGGTTAGTGATTTGTAAATCCTCACAAAACGATATCATTTAGAGACGACCTATACGATATCGTTTTTAAAATGTTTGATGAGTACACATCGACATTTCGACTTCTCAAATTAGCTTTAATATGAGCGAAAATTGAATTTGCAGTAAAATTGCTACATTAGTATTAAAGTTTATGGTTTTTTTAAATCATTTTCATAGTTCATGTGCAAAACTAAATCACCCCCAAAGTTGATGTATTTAAATGATAATAACCCAAAACTAAATTGGGGTACATGAACTTATTTTTTAGAAGCTTATAAGGCCTTTGAGTTAGCTTAGGAAACTTATTTTGCCAAACACATTGAAGTAATTTATAAACTCAGCCAAACACCCTCTTAGTGTATGATAATCGAGCCACGACATTTTCTGTCGATAATCCGTCGCCAAAACCAATGACTAACTAATATTTCACTCCTAAAATTGTTGGCAACAAGCGATTTGGATTAAGATCCGATTCGTTGCTGTCAGCGACGAAATTTCAGGAATTTACGACGGAATAGTGAGGTCGACGACGGCGAACTTGAACCGGGTTCAACTCAGTTAAGGTACACAATGATCAGAGTTTCAGTTTTATCCTATGAAGTTTTAACTGTCTCCACATAGAGTAGTTGCTTAACTTCCACATTTGAGACTTTGTTCCTTGTCCCCATTGGCAAGTTGCTTAAAATATTTCCCTTTTTAGCATTAGGTGGGGACTTGCATGTTATTGTTTTGCCAAGCATCTCAAGAAAAAGCATTTATATTACATGTGGGGATGAGATATTCATGTTCTCTATGTAGGTAGACATTGGGTTGTGACATGTTTGGGACCACTTTAATTTCAAATTAACTTTCTTAACAGTTTGGGCAACACATTGATCTTTACTTGCCCACATGAGCTTGTCAAACCCCCTTTCATTACAATGAGATTTGTAGATTAATTTTTGTGATTTTCCACATAGAAAGTTAGCTGCACGATTCAAACTTGAGTTTAGCAGTATTCGACTTGTTAAACCGTCAGCCAAGTTTATTAATACAAATTAGATTAATAAATATATTATGATAAAAAGGTAAATATTTATATCCCGCGTATAATGCATGGATATTCTGATATCACTGCATGGTCAACGCTGATTCCTTTTGGCCATAATCACAACCATCTCATTTTAATACAAAAATGGTTAAGTTTATTGTAAGTGGAGAAAAGGTCACACTTAAAAGATAATGTTAATAATGATAATTAATTGTATTGTGAGTAGAGAATATGACTCACCATGTGATAGATAGTTTCTTAAAATAGAAAGAGACTAATTTTTATGGACATCTCAAAATGACAAAAATGGTCTACTTTTTGTGGACGGAGGGAGTATATTATGGGTTTATCTTGACCACCAAAATATATTCGATAAATATTCGTCTCAACAATAAATGACTTCCAGCAGCATTCGGCTCGACTCGACTTGACTCAATTACACCCTAAATATAATCACCTCCTACTAATTAATTTATTTTTAATCACCACACCATTTAATTGTTGCTTTATCTTTAAGCTTGGAATCCCTCGAATCTGGTAAATAACGGCTTCATTTATGAAAGTCGTCTACCGCTGCCTTAACTGACTGCTTTTTCCTATTGGGGGAATGCAGAAGAAACACTCCTCACACAATAATTTCAATTAATGACTGATTAAATGCTAAGCCACAGTCTTTAGTAATAATAACTTCTATTTTTTGTTGACCAGACTGCATTGAGATCATGGAGTAATATTTCCAAAAAAAAATGAGATTTTGATCTGTGTAATGCTCCATATTGAGCTCAAAATGGCAATTCATTGAACTCATAGGCTATAATAATTTTTGTTGGAAAGTGGCCTTAATTTCCCTCACCAAACTATATTGTTAAGGGTCCGTTTATTTTGATGGAAAATCAGAAAAAAAAAAAAAAATCATCATTTTCACTCATTTACTCTCCAATATTGGATAAGGAGTATTATCTTTGGGTAGTGGTGTGAAAATATTTTTCATTTTCTCATTTTTGTTTTAATTTCTAATAAACATATGACAAAAAAAGGAGAAAAAGTTAATATTTTGTATCTATCATTTTTCAATGAAAATTTTACAATCACATTTTCCGCGTTCGAAATTCTAATATGTGAAGACACGAAACACGGATGTTCTGATTTATTTTATAAATTATGTGAAAATATATTTTGATAAATTACATAAGTAAATAAAGAAATTCAAAGACGTGCGCGACGGAGAACTCGAACCCAGGACTTCAGATCTTGGGCATTAATCTCCTACCGCTGGGCCAACGCACTCCCACAAAATATATTTCTATTCGATTGATAGTTAGTTATACCATGATTAAGGTTGCGTGAGTGAGGAGTGTGGCAAAAATGGTGTTTTGATTGAAAATTGTAGTGTGTGAAAAGCATGATGTAGAAAGTGGAAATACTTGTCAAAAAAGAAAGCCTCCTTCTCTCCTTCACGTATATATATAAGACCCCATGAAAAATCAATGCATGGCCACATCAAGTTTAACTTCTTCAACCACCCCCACCCCACCCCCCACCCCCAAGCATATTGTGATGAGATGTTGAGGGGAATGCTGTCTGGTTCGAGACCATTCTAGCTTCGATTTCTGCACACATTAATTCTGTCGAATGATCTCGGACCAGGCTTCATTCCCCTCAGCTCTTCTGAAACTTAAAACTATGATGTTTTTGGAGAAACAGATTTTTCTGATTTTTTTTTTTTTTTGTTATCAATTTGTTCAAAAGATTTGCTGTTGGAGCTCAAGCTACTCTGGGAATTATAAGGTAATGATATGATTTTGTGATTTTGAAGAAATAGCCATTAATTAGACTGAATTTTCTTGTTAATATGTGGAAGAAATAGCCAAAAAATTCCTTTTCTCCTGTATCCCATTTGCTTTAGATTTTTGTTGTTTAGTTTATGTTTCAACGTTTACACCAAATTCTTTGAAAAACAGGGGAAGGAGATGGTGTGAAAATGTGACTAATTAGGTTAGGTTTTGACACTTTTTTTGTGGTTGATTCTCTCTATTGGACTTTGCTTGTAGATATTGGCAAGGAATATAAATGTGTAACTTTATTACTTTAGTTTGTTAAATTATTTTTTTTAACTGTATTTACACCTTATTGACAGCCATGATAGCATTCCTTTGTTATTGGAGCTTTTACTATTATAAAGTGAGTTTGTAGAGATTTTATTTCTTGGAGTTGTGCTTCGGATTTAATATGCAAAATATATGATGAAATACGATTTTATTATTTAAAAAAAAAAACAATTAACCCTTGAAGAGAAAGGGGACACTTATAAGGGTCGAGCCTGGTTAAAATCTCACTAGAGAAAATTCATTAGGATAAACTTTGTATGAGAAAAAAGAGCACTCGTTGTAATTACAATGATAAGAAAAGAAATAAAGTTAATATGCAAAATATATGTAGTCAAACAAATATGGTAAAAAAAATAGTGTAGTGGCCACTCCTATTTAATGCAAATAAACTGCATAAAATCCAACTTTAATGAATAAAGTATGATAACTTTTAAAGTAAAGCAAACAAATGAAAAATATGGAGTATGTATTTATCGTTAATAAAATAAATTAGTGAATTACGAGTATTGATTGAAAATATCATCTAACAATTTCAAAGAAAAATATCAGAACCCATATTTCATCACACTATGGAATCAATAAAGTTTCTAAAGCCTTTTTTTGTGGTTGTTGATTTTGAACTTTCAAAAAAATTGACTTAAAGTGAGGGGTTGATTGTAAAGCAATAACTCAAGAAATAATTTCTATCAGAACCCATATCCCTTAATATCTTTGATAATTTTTTATCATTTGAGCTAGTTTACTTGATTCGTATCAAAATTGAATAAATTAGTTTTGAAGATAAAAATATATATATTTGATTAATCATACAAAATAAATGTCCCACGAAATTATTTAATGTTAACTAATCCATATGGTATAACCATTAATCATTTTCAAAATTGGATAGAATATGATTGAAGGATGGTTTAATAATCAATCTAATTTTAGAGTGATAAAATCATCTGATGGGGGTGATTAAAGCGCAAATCAAGTTATTCATCATTGATAGAATCATACAAATCAATCATTTGATTAAATTGGTTTATTTTATTAATCATGTCTTCGAATTTTAATTAAATGCTTAGAGCATCCACAATGGACTTACTTGATAGCCTACTTGATAGTGAGTTGTTTATTGAGTAAGTAGTGCTGCGTTAGGGTTACTTGATAGCCTACTTGATAACATTAGTTTTGATTTTTATGTTTTTCATTTAAATTTAATTGCTCAAATTTAAATAACATATTTTTCTAATAGTTAAATACGCCATTAAACATAAAATTTAAAAACACCTAAAACATCATAAAAAATTACATAAAATTTAAAAAAAAAATGGAAACGGTCGGTCAAAGCACGCATATCGAGGAAAACAATCAAAATTCGAATTTCTCTATTTTTTTTATTAAATTAAGGCGCGTGCATTGCACACGCCTTCCCTCTCCCCCCGTTTGTGCATACTCGAAGACTCGAGTATCCCTCGAGTAGGTGCCCCCTGCAACGCCCTACTCGAGTAGGCACTCGAGTAAGGGCGTTGCCAATGCTCTGATGATATTTATCCACTTATCTATAACTTCACTTTCAAGTGACCAACTCACTACTATTTCTATTGATCGAAAATCGAATTTGAGAAAGTAGATATACGAAGATCATATATTCAAAACGTAGATTCATTTAATTTTACAAATTAAACGTCTAATCACAAGAAAATCCCGTTTAATTAGCCGTCTATTTTATTTTAGCAGCTTTTCTTACCTATCAATTTGAAGTCCATTATTGAAACCATCATACAAATATTATATTACTCCTATAATAATAATAATAATAATAATAATAATAATAGTCAAAAGAGGAGAAGAGACTACTTGAGTATCCTGAATGAGAAAAGGCAGTGTTATGATCAATAAAGGCTTCACAATTTGGAAAAAAGAAATTGGTTTTGTGTGTTCAAAATGGGCTTTGTTTTGCTTTTTGTGACTTGACTAAAAATCATAAAAAGCAGCCAAAAGAAATTTCTCAAAAGATAACGAAAGTTTATTGGATACATAAAAGATAATTTTTGTTGTGAGTTGTGACCCAAAATGTTTAAGAAAGTTGGTTATTGACAAGATAGATCAGTTTCATTTGCATCATTTGCACTTATACTTATTGGTTTTATACGTCATCTTTCTCTATTAATTTGAGGTTTACCATAAAAATAAAAATAAAAATAGTATAGACTAATTCATTATTTATTAAGATTAACTCAAATTTTGGGATATTTCAATTTTTAACATTTGAGCTAATTTTATTTGATATAATTATATTTCATTGAATTGAGCTAATTATATTGTACCTAGATGTACACAATATTTTGCTAAAAACAATAATGCAAATGCATGAAGTAATTTTCCTTAGTAATGATACAACATTAAATTTAAATAGCGTTAAGTCAACACACACGTGCATGCAGGGGCGGAGCTACACACGGGCTTGGGTGGGCTGGAGTCCACCCCCAATTTTTTCACTTTTTTTATATGTATGAAAAGAGAAAGAGAGACTAAAAAAGAAAGAAGTTCATGTCTTCACACTTAACATTTAGGACAGAGGGGCCCGCCTCTTTCTTCTTCCCCATTTCGACAGAATTGCATGAAAGATTGTCAAGAGTGATTCACGAAATCATATTAAAAATAAGTGAATGAATGATACTTTGATCGTGTATATCGAGGATGATAATATTTTTTTCAACCATTAATAACGAAAAGAAATTACAACATTTTCAATCGATGGGTACAGTTCGAGAAGATACATGGATTTCCTCGAAGCTTCAATCGAGGAGAAGAAAGAAAGATTGACACTATGATTTTCAAATCAATGAGGCTTACAAGCACTATTACAAGCAAACAAAGTAGTAATGTTTTCCAGCAGTATAAACACATCCAAAAATACCCTAATTTTTTATTTTCTTACAACACAAGTGCTTCACATAAGTAAAGTGATCAAAGCCTATTTACTTCCACTGTCAAAATTTTCTTAAGGGACTAATAATTATTAATTACAAACCTAAACATTCTCTACTTTCAAATTTTGACTTCAACTCATCTAAACAAGGAATCTTCCCACCAGTTTTCACTATTCTGCTCCACCAACCCTTGATCTCTTCCTGCAAAATAGACCACCAAAATAGTAAGTAAAAGTTCTAGATTCAATAATAAAAAATAGACAAATTTTGGTACAATTTTGAAGAACTTGTACATAAAAAGATCCTTATCTTATAAAGAAGTTATACGCGCTCGCCTTCCATGAGCACCGGTCAGGTTTAATTCACTTTAACATCGTTCTCTTTTGTTTCAAATACATTTATTTGAATTCCAATGCATTAGAGATTGTTGATGTCATCAATTATACAAACTAACTTCAAATAAATGAATAAAAGCAACAAATCGATTTTTGATTTTTATGTAATTTATAAAAATAACGATGCTAATTATAGCAATTTTTGAGGTATTAGAATCAAAATAAATGTATAAAACAACAACTTAAACCTATAGCAATTAAAGTGGACTAAACATGATCTGTGCTCACGAAAGGTCTTCTACTCATATCTTATATCCAATAACTTAGACCTATATATATGTATACATTAAATTTTACAAAACTATCATCATAAATTAAAAATAAATAAGAATATCATTAGAAGAGGACGGGTATGTCCTCTGTCATATGTGAACACCGCTCACGTTTAGTCCACGTCAGCATTCTTATTTTTTATATCGACTTTTATTTTTATTTTTTTAAAATTTATTACAACCAAAGAAAGGAAAAAACTCACTCACACTCTAGCTCCTAGGGTGACTCGAATCCCCGACCTATTGGTTGGAGGGGAAGCGTCTTACCAACAGACTGCGCTTCATCGTCTTATATCGACTTTTATTATACTCCCCCAAACAACTATTACGAAGAACAAATCAATCCCGATAACAATTTAAAAAGAAAAATGTTCGTGTGGACCTAAATGTAAGCGGTGCTCATGAAAGGTTCTCACGAATAGTGAGCAACATATCGATCCTCATCGTAAGTATATCAAAATTTGTAAGAATACACACTTTATAAGTAAATAACATCATCTCAATAAATTATCAAAAAAATCTTAGTAAATGAACTAACCTCAAGAAAATCATGATTGGAGATATACTGACTCCCAACAGATGATTTCAGCCCTCCAACATCTACCAACACAGATTTCTTGGATTTGCAACCAATATTCTCTATTGAGTCTCCTATTTGGGAGAAACACAAACAAGAAATATCAAGAAAATTATTACAACTACAAACTTTTTTGGACATAACTGTGTGTTATGGTCTCATATTTAACAGAGATTACATACCTGTAATACAAGCAACATAATATCCAGTCCCATCTAGCTCCCCTTCCATCTTTCCGAGGCGCAGACGCAAGAAAAAACCGTTTAAATGCGACAAAGAGACGTCAGAATCCATCCATCTGAGACAAACAACATTCCAAATATTTTCAAGACTCCTATCTTCATAAAACAGTTGCTTTATCAGAAGGTGTTGTCTGAAGATTTTGATACCTGAGAACGTCGGCACGAGACAAGCGCAATCTCCTTATTACACGAAACACCTCCTCCTGTTGAGCGTCGAAAAGTTTACATATTTGTTTGTCCTTTAGAATGTTTCCTGAAATCGACAAATTTCTCTTTTGGAGAAAGGAACCAAAGACTGGTTTCCTGCTGCAATCTACCTCACCAGCAAATTTTCTCGTACGATCATCAGCAGAAGGCTGCAGACGGCTACTAGTTTGTAGCTCGACAGCAGCAGCCTTCTGCTGTGATCGTCTATTAGCTGGTGAGGGTGCCGAGGGGCACGAGATTGCCCAATGATCAAGCTGGAAGCATCTAATGCAAAAGCTAGGGGATCCATCCACCCTGTTAAATGAGCTGGTGTTCACAAGGAGATTCTCGAGCTCAGCATCGGTTAACTCTGGGCATCTACGTAGATCATGGCCGACGCTACCACAGAAGAAACACGTTAGTGGGAACGTTGGAGGGCTTCTCCTTCCCGAAGGGTGCATAATGTGTCTGAGGGCATCCAGTCGCTTGGCAAACACCGATGCCATCGCCTCCGAGCTTCTCAGTTCCTCGAAAGGCTGCATAGTGCTCTGTTTATGACTGAACTCGAGATCAACAGATTCTGAAGCATGACCCTGGTCTCGACCACAATCATCCCTCGCCTCCGAAGCCTTCTTACCAGAGGAGGAAACGTCGTTTTCAGAGTTGGAGTTTTCAAACTGAGCAGTTTTGGTATAAAGACGCGTAATCCACAAACTAGGAAGAGGCCTACTTTTTTCAGGAACACTACTCATTGGCAAAGGGATGTCTGCCTTTCTACACAATGAACCAGACGGCTTGCCCTCGATTACTTTCCTACTATATTCAGAAGGATTTCGAGTAAGATAATCTGCTGAAAATATCCATGGTTTAACTGGACTCTTGGATACATGTGGAGTAGCTTCTTGATCAGAAAGAATAATCTGCTTGCAAGGGCTGTCGCTGTTTCTGTTACACGGCTCCGGACTTTTGTCGAGTAACTTCCTATCAGCAACCATAAGCTCGCGAGACTCTGCCACGAACTGGCCATCCTTCTCTGCTCCGGAGATTGGTTTCCTGCTGGTTTGGCAGTACAAGGACTGAAATACATTTTGGAAACCCGTCCTCGGCTTTGCAAACTCGGTTGCTTTGTTGCATACGAAACTCTCCTGAAGATCGTAACTGCAGACATTGTTGGAACGAGCAAGCGTGAGAGAGAGCAGAGAAGGCTCTTCTTTGTTAGAATCTGAGAGACCCTTGACCATGTTTGATATCCATTTCATGAAAGAGCTATCTTGAAGATAGTTTTTCACCCTTTTGCTTCCTAATTCCTGCTCTTGATCATCATCATGCCGTCTCTTTACGCCTTTTGGGAACAATCCGGCACTACTACAACTCTCCACGGTCTTGTGGCTGTCGTCATCATCATTAGACGACGATCTTCCATACTTATCTCCATCAGATGAGGCTTTCCCTTTCCCTTTCCCTTTCCCTTTCCCTTTCCCTTGGTACAAGCAGATCCTGCTACTCGTAGGAGCTATGTCGACAGGAAGAGGATCCTCTCGTGGCAGCTCCGCCTCTCCTAAACTCCGAGCCTCGTTTGCAGCCAGATGGCCCAAGTCATTTTCAGCAGACGACTCCACGTTCACCAAAGTGGGAGAAGGGATCAACAGAGCTGCTGCATCAGTTTTAGTCTTGTGCACATCTGAGGAGGCTGATGTGACCTCATCGTCTACCTGATAACGTGCTTGCAAGTTCGGAAGCGAGCAAACCAGAGCTTCAGACACCTTGGCTGTCAGAGGCTCGGAACGGATAGGGACAGCCGAGCCCCTAACGCCACTTCTAGAAGCATCCCTTTCGAGTCTACCTCTAAGAAGATTACTAGGGAACTTCCAGTTTATCGCCGTCTCTGATTTCCTATCGTGCCCTGCCTCCACTAGATCAGTATGAAGTTCTGAAAACAACCAAGAGCCCCATTGGATGAAACGACACGAAAACACGATGATCAACTAAACGAACAAAGTGATACATCAGCAAAATTCACCTGCATTCATCTTGCTGCTTTCAGCAATACCCTGCTGAATAGTAGCATCAGCAGTGATCGCTTTATCGGCTAAACCACCCTTGCTTCCACCTAAACAATAGCCATCACATTTTTTTTTTTTGCAAAGAAGCTCTTAATCAGCAATCAATAGAAAAGATGCAGGTAAGGATGCAAGAAACGACTAAGTATACCGTAGCTAGCACTGCCTCCGGAAGACCTCAATCCAGTAGCCTCGTCGAGCATTGCCTCCCCTGCACTACCTAGCCTAATATCCCGTGATGTTAAATTCTCGTCTGCGTTTTCCCTCCAAGTCAGAAAAGCTCTGTTACCGGGGAAGCCCGGATCAGCACATTTGAGAGACAAACCCCTGTGTGGCGACCATACTAATTCGGACAAGGGGTCGGATGCTGCAAATGGCATGTCCACTGGTGAGTCTGCATTTACACCTGCACCCGAGCTGCTATTCAACCTCGTGTCGACACTGTAGTTTCTAGAACCCAAAGCAAGCCTCAAATCAATATCTTCATCGCTTCTATTCATTCTCAGCTTCGTCTCACCACAAAATCCTGCAACGCGTTTGTATTCATGGTGACAAACTCATGGCCGTGCTTATAGGGAAGCTTAAAAACTATACTCAACAAGAAATTAGCATCACACATGAAATCATTAACTTTAGATTAACCGTATGGATATAATGCTTAACTAACATTCTTCTAAGGGGGCATTTACGATTTCTACAATCCCACCCTTTCAGTGGGATAAGAATCAGGCAAAACTAGCTTAAACTGCTATTCAACCTCGTGTCTACACTGTAGTTTCTAGAACCCAAAGCAAGCCTCAAATCAATATCTTCATCACTTCTATTCATTCTCAGCTTCGTCTCACCACAAAATCCTGCAACGCGTTTATATTCATGGTGACAAACTCATCAGCAATCCTTATAGGGAAGCTTAAAAACTATACTCAACAAGAAATTAGCATCACACATGAAATCATTAACTTTAGATTAACCGTATGGCCTATATATAATGCTTGGAACTAACATTCTTCTAAAGGGGGCATTTACGATTTCTACAATCCCACCCTTTCAGTGGGATAAGAATCAAGTAAAACTAGCTTAAAATGAGTATAAACAATCAAGGGCCTTGGATATCCCAAAGTTTCGATCCATCAAAGTAAACAAAGGATTATCCTTACTGTTTTTATCTATCAAGACTAATCCTCGAAAGTAAATACTCCCTAAATCTATTATATTACATTAAAATGAGAGCATTATTTCAACTCCAATAATCACCACAAAAAATCATTCAGTAAATTATTATCATTGCTTCTGGAGCTAGATGAACTTAAAAAAACAGTATCCCACAAAATTTTTGTAAAAAGGGGCAAGCATATCATGATCAGTTCTAATCCCAAAACATCCCTGATTATTATTTTCTTCTTACTATTATGTTCTCAATAACTAAATACACACACACACACACACATACACAGCTCATAACTAAGCTTGAGCACTAGCAGCATGAAAAAACCAACAATAGACACTAAAACAATTCAACCAGCAAGATCTGATAATCATGTAGGGATTTTGAATAAATATACTCTATATGCTTGAAGTGAAAACCTAACATATTAAGACCTAAAAAAAAAACCAAAATATGGGGAATACTGGGTTCTTAAATTACAGACATGCATCTCAAAAAAAATCTTGTCTTGTCAAAGAGTTATCCATAAAACCTCAACAATCAAGAATGACTTTTTTCTGCAAAATATCAATATTCCATACATGTGCTTTCATGCCAAAAAAAGCAAGAATTATTATCAGTATATATCAAGCAGATACAATACCTTTCTCTCTCCACAACTCATTGCAGTTGAATCACACCATCTCTCTCTCTCTCTCTCTCTCTCTCTCTTACCATAAACGCAGAGAGCCCAAATCAGAAAGATAAAGCATTTATCTCAAACACAGATAGTGGGAGACAAAGAAGCAGAAATCAAGAATCATGAAGGCAGTCGCTTTGGATCTAAAAGATTCTCAACCCATTGAAAGAAGTCTGCCAGAACTGTTTGGGAGCCAAAGGGCAAGTGGCTGAGAGGCTGCCACGTGGATAACGGTATCCCAGTCGTCTATATAGGAGTATTAAATAGTTGGTGTATGCAATGATCAAACAACATTATTTAATTTAATCATAATAAAAAAGTGCAGAGTTTAAAGATGTTTTGTACTTTGCCTAACAGTTTTGTGATTCTGCAGTTAGGAGATGTGTACATGGTGCTATTAATTAACTATATTCATCTGATTTTGGTAATTTTTAAGAGGACTTTATTTGTAGTATAATAAAGTAGTGGGACTTGGTAGTCTCTATCGGAATGATTCTTCATCCCTTAATCAATGATTAAGAGCTTTATTAAATTTTAAAAACTCCTAACACGAGGTGTTTAGAAAGATTAGAATATTGTGGTCCTCTTGATGGGATTGTGTAGGTTCTAATTATGTACGCACTACAAAAAAAAATCACCTATAACACGAGATTTGGTAGTTATTATGCGTGTCATAAAAATTAGTAATATTTGATGATATAGTTAATCACTAATAATTACATTTTCAAACTCCACTATTTTTTATGAGACGTGTATTAACTACCAAGCCCCATTCTCATGTCACTAATAGAAACTTTTTTGTAGTGGCGTTTCAGAGGGTTTAGGCCAAAACGAAAAATTGAATTATTTAAGAAATGAAATTGATTTTTTTTTTTGTTATTTATTAGAGATAGTGGGTAATCCTCTGATGTGATTATATAACTTTAATCTATAAAGGGTAATAAATCAAAAAATTATTATTAAATAGTTATAAAAATTTAGATTCTTAGGTGAAAATCATTAATAACATCTTCATCAAGTATTTTTAATACCTCAATTTTAATGGGAAAAATCATTTTGTTGAGGCTACAATAATTGGATACTATATATAATAAAAAGGTTTAAAAAAATAATTCGTAGTTTTAACAAAATCAACAATGTCACCTAACCATTTTATTCTAATTATAACACATTAATAGCACTTACAATTTAAAAAATAAATCTTTAAAATCAACTATTGTGTTCTCCCGTGCGATGCACGGGTCACGATATATTTAGTTATTTTAAAAATCTTAAATCATATGAAAATATGAAAATATCATTATTTATGAGTTATATAAATTGATAACAAAAAAAAATATGTTAATTCGAATACTAGTATTTTATTTAAAACAATGTATCATAACAATATTATCAACTTAATGAGTACTCCCTCCGTCCCAGGCCAATAGGCCCAGTTCATTTCGGCACGGAGATTAAGAAACTCAATTTTTAGTAGGTAAATGATGTGGTCCACCAATAATTAAGGATTTAACTGTTCCCTTATTTTTCCTTAATCTCATTTGATTACTTTCATCATTTAAATGCAGAAATCCTTTCTTCCTTTCTTCATCATATACTGCCGAAATTCATTATTCTTCAAGTTTTTCAAGCAACAACTAATCAAGAACCCATTTCACAAAAATCATTCAGCAAATTTTCTTTCTGCGAGTCAAATTCTCCAAATGATCCATCAATTCGACACTAGCATTCGTCGAGCCAGTTAGGGCTTGAACATGCCAAGAAAAGCCTGCGAAATTGGCATCTGGAACAGTGATATCCTCGAAGCCATAATCGTAGAGCCAATTCGTGTTCTCAGGTGAAACCATCTCCGATCAAAGCCAGAAGGTGCTTCTCCGGCGTTAGGGCAAAACGGAAGATCAAATTGAGCAGGGAACAATTCAGCAAATTATGAGAGAAAATTCCAAAAAATTCAAGAACAGAAAATTGCTCCAACTAATCAAGAAACAATAACTCATTTCACAAAAATCAACGAAAATCAATTGATAATTACCCATTTCATGAAAATTTCTAAGAACTCATTTATAGCAACAAATCAAGAACCCAGATCTGCAACCCACTCTAAGAAATCATCGTCTCCCTCACCAGATCTGGGGATCCCGGTGTACGAGGCTGATGGAGGCGGTGGAGACCGAAGATGCGGTGGAGGGTAGAGGCGGTGAAGGCGGTACACGCGGTGGAGGCGCTCGCCGCTAGAGACGGCGGCAGAGGTAGAAGAAAAGGGTGGAGAGGAGGCGGCTTGAGGCGGCGGCGGATCTGTGTGGCCGGACCTCACTTCGCCGCGATTGGCGTCGTTTTCTTCATCTTCGTCGGCGCTGCTGCTGGCCGAGAAGGAGGACGAAGAAGATGCCGCGGAGGAGGAGCCGCTGGAGGATGAGGAGGAGGAAGACGACGGCGAAGCGGAGGAGCTCTGGAGAGTCAGCGGTTGAGATAGAGAAGGGGGAGGGGGCGGCGGTGACTGAGAACGGCGGCGGTGGGGAAGTTGACGGAAAGGGCAAGGGGGAAGGGGAAGGGGAAGGTTCCCGGAGAGAGAGAGGGGAAAAATCTGAAGTGAAATTATTTTGAATGAGTAGATTAAGGGGTATATCTCCTTTAATTAAGTAACTATTGAATTTTATTAAAGCCCTAATTATTTCCAATTTTAGACTGGGCCTATTGGAGTGGGACGTCCCAAAAAGGAAAGCGAGCCTATTGGAGTGGGACGGAGGGAGTACTATATAGCAATAATAATAATTAAATTTAGTTTGAACAAATAATATTAAATCATCGATATAAATGACCATCATTTAATATAATAATTTTGGAGTCTTAAAATTTCAAACTATATTATTATTAAAAGTTCATGTTTAAAAAATTAGGATTTTTTTTGAAATTTAGGACCCACAAATTTAGAGCCCAAGCCTTTGCCCCTTCCTGCGCAGAAGGGCTGGCCCTGTGTGATGAATTGTAAATTCGAACTTTCTTTTTTTTTTTTTTTTTTGAGGGAAGTAAATTCGAACTTTCATTTTCACTTTTCACGGTTGAATTGTTAAAAATTCACAATCAATCATTTCACAATCAGAATCAGGCAGCTGCTGTGAGTTCAGGTAATACCCATTTCACAGCTCATCTCTTATTGCCAATCAATCATGCTTTATCAATTCTTTAACAGCTCCAATAATCCAACAAAAACCCAATTTGCAAATGCCCATCTCCCTCTCTCGACCGATTCAAAGCAGTGTTTGTCAAGAAGAGTTGCAGAAAGATAGGGTTTTGAGGGAATTAATTGAAGGGCTGCAAAAAAAAATTAAGAAATTGAGGGGAGGGGGAATCGGATTTGGGATTAACTTACTTTTCATATTTTTCATCTTTATATTCAATAATGCAACTCTTAGTTAGTTGTGGATTCTAATTGTTTAAGTTTTGATCTTTTGGTGAAAAGAGCCTATAAGATGTGATGTTGATTTGTGTTGGTTGTATACTGTGATGGCCCTTAAAAGTTTGGATTTGATGACTCTATATACATTTGCTACTGCAATTGATGTGTGTCAGTAAACATCTTGCTAGGTGAAGCTTTCAAGCTGCTCTCCTTCCTATTGGGTTTCTGTGATGAAACTCTCGAATACGTTGCTAGATTTAGCTACTCTCTAAGTCACCTAAGATTTAATTTGTGGAATGGCTTAGGCTGCTAGTTTTTAATTGAGTTATGTGTGTGTGTGTGTGCGCGCGCGTGCATAGTTTTGATTGACGATTGATTTATATACTGGACTGCAATTGAATGTCGTCCTAAGAAAATGGTCAGTTGAATTGAAGGAGTTTGAAATGAGACAGTTATGACCTTTTTGCTTCGATTATATCAAGATGCTTTGATTTGATTACGACTCTTTTTTCTACAAATTCAAGCAAATCATTTTGGGATATGGTAGTTTGAGTGACCAAGTATGGAGCACATAATATCAGTTACGCATGGATCGACCGTGCTGTATAACAATAGATGATGTTGATGGTTTTATTGCAACTGTTTGGGGGCTGCAGGTGCTTGAAATATACTAGTAAACTTGGGGAAAATGCTTCCACAAAGGTTGAAAAAGGCTGTTGCAGACAATCCCAAGAAAGTTGCAAATTTGATTGACATTGTGAATTTGCCCACCGTGCTTAGAGATTTCATGGGCCAGTCTCAGAGTTCACAGCTCGGTTGCTTTAAGCGCGTTTGGGGTTATATCAGGGACAACAATCTCCAGGTCAGCTCCCAAATCCACATCATCATAACATTCGTACTCGCCTATTTTTTATGATAACTGTTATTGGTTGTGTCCACTTATTATCCAACGTTTATAATATGAAGTTTGTGCTCTTCTACTGTTGTGTTTTCATATTCGTTCTGTCTCGTTTTCTGAGGGTATGATATAGGAAAGATCCCTTGTGCTTGTAGTTATTAGTTCTACTATCAGGTTGGGTGAAAGGGGAGTTTTAGAATGAAATTCCAAGCGTTATTTCTCGAAAGGTCTCTGTTCCTAAATAATACCTCTCTTTCACAACGCGTTGAAATTCTTCATATAGTGAAATCCAACTTCCATCTTTAGATATGTCCACAAAAATAGCCAATGATAGCACGAGCATCGTCTTAACATGACTTTGATGTGTTGATTAGCAACTGTTCAATTCAAATGATGGTGTCAGATACATTGCTGTCTTTGTTTGTGATAGAGAAATCATAAAAATCAGCACGATTCCTTTGTTGGCTGTAGTAATAAACTGCTTGAGTTTCTTGCAAAATTTAATCACATTGCGATCTTTGCCTCGATAGCCAATGCTTTTCCTTTCCTACAGGATCCAGTCAATAGAAACGTAGTCAACTGCGATCCGAAGCTGAAGAGCATTCTGTTGGGCAAGTCCACGATCGATCTCACCGAACTTCCCCCGTTGATCAAGCTGCATTTTCCAAAGCAGCCTAAGTGATTCCTGGAAGTTGAGATTTTCTTTCAAGATTCATTAGAATCTGTTTCCATATTGGTTGGAGTGTTGGATTTCAGTTTTAGTAATATCACATCTGTTTTTCTTTTTTGCCCTTTAAAAATATTGGCTGGCAGAAAGCATTATATTTATATATGTTCTTGTAGTTCTCTTCTTTTATTGATGAGCAAATAATTTCAAAGATTGTGAAACCTTTGGCATCAGTGTTTGCTAATGATCAGTGTTTGTTAAGTAGCAAGAAATTTAGTATAGCATTTTTTACAGAGTAAGAAAAAGGAAAAATCAACAAAATAAAAAAATAAATATATGCACCAGCCGGGAATCGAACCCGGGTCTGTACCGTGGCAGGGTACTATTCTACCACTAGACCACTGGTGCTTCTTATTCACCATTCACTATTGTAATATTATTAATAGGTGTTCGATTTGGTGGATGAGATAAATAAGATTAATAGAATTGGAGGGGTGATTAAATAATTCACTCAATTTTAGGGTGATAAATAATCACTCATTTAAGCGATTAGATACGGACCGAGTTATCAATCACAGGCTCAATTATGCAAACCAAACACTTGATTAAGGTGAATTATTTTATCAATCATGCCTTATCGCTCAAACCAAACGCTTCCTTAGACTTGTTATTGGAACAATTTTATTTCTTTTTTGCTACGTAATTCACCAATTAAATGAAATTAAAATTGAATATGCATACTTCATCGTTTTCCGGCCAAACTTGGTGTTGAAATGATCATCAGAAATCCTACGCGTCTCATTTGAGTTTAAAATTATCATATAACTAAATTATGTCATAAATCAAGGATTAATGCATTGAATCGGAGAAAGCAAGAGGATTGAAGCTGACAAGAAAATGCGACAAAAAAGAATCGATGAAAACACTTTTGTTACCATAATTTCAATTAGATAATCAGGGATTGGGAGGAAACGAAATTGGGATAAAAGAATTTTAGGTCCTCTAATTGGTTAGCAACCTAAAACGATGACGTTTCAATTTTTTCACGTGATCATATTTATGTCATGCCACCGCATCCAAATCCATCTAAGTATGTAAAAAATCAAAGAAATAAAATACTGTAAAATTAATTAAAACGAGTGTATCCACAATTTCCAAACAGATTAATTCTCCACATAATAAATTCACACAAAATCACAAAAAATTCGAAGAGAAACCAATCGATGAAGAAACAAAGTGTATACATTTCTTTGGCGCCACCATCTTCGCAAGCCCAGTAACTTTACTCTCCTCCACCGCCACTCTCCTCAAAGCCGCCGCCGCCTCCACCACCAGCGCCTCCACCCCTTCCCCTCCGATCCCACCGCAGCAACTCACATCAACTCCCCCCAAATTCCGGCAACTCCTCACCATCGCAACCACCGCCGCGTCGCTCAATCTGCCGCAGCCCCTCAGCCGCACCTCCTCCAATCCATCACACGACACCACCATCGACACCAGATCCTTATCCGCCATCATCTCGTTGTGCGACAGATCGAGCCTCCGCAATTTCCCCAATTCCTGCCCCAGCGCCGCCAGCAGCCCGGCCTCCCTCTCCACCACGTCGCAGTTTATCAGAGCCAGCTCCTCCACCGCATCGCCGATCGCCCTCGCCACCGCCTTCAGCCCTTCGCCGCTGACGAGGCAGCAGCTCTCCAATCTTAGGGTTTTCAGATTTTTGAAATTGGGGTTTTCGGATAAGGCTATTAAATGTGAGTTGTCGAGATCGAGGGGCAACCTCAGATCGAGTTTCTTCAAGCTGCATTTGCTCTGATTGATGAAGCGGAGGAGGCCCTCTTTGCTGCCGCCGTCGTAGACCAGCAGCGATTGCAGAGAGATGCAGTCGGCGGCTAATTTCAGCAGCACCGAATCGACGATGCTTCTGCAAGTTCTTAGCTCGAGTTCTTGAATACCGTTCAAGAATTTCAGAAAATTCGAAAACGAAGCGGAATCTCCGACGCTTTCGCAGCTCTTGAGCTGCAATTTCTTCACATTCTTGCAGTTTCTCCACAAACAGCTCAGCCCGCTGTCTCCGGCCAAAATCCCACGCAGGGAGAGGCTCTCCAAATCCAATTCCAAATCAAAAGCGTCTCTGTTTTCTTCAATTTCAAGATTATCAGCTTCCGTCGATGTGCCGGTGAAGGAAAGAGACAGCGATTTCAATGAACCGAAAGAGGGCAGCCAGTGGAAAGAGAGAGGTCTAGAGAGAGAAACTGAGATGGAGGAGAGATGGACGCAAGAAGCTGAAAGCGTGTAGAGGGCGAAGGGGGAAACGGGATCGCTCGGGTGGCGGAGCTGCCGGAGGTTGGGGCAGGAATCGGCCACGGCGAGGAGGAGCGGGTCGCCGCCGCCGGAGAGAGAGATTGAGGAGAGATAAGGATGGTGGGAGAGGAAAGTGGATAAGGATGTGATGGTGGTGGGGTTGTAGGGAGGGGGGAAATTGAGGGAGAGGGAGGTGGTGGAGGAGTGGAGGAGGCGGCGCCACCGCTTGGAGACGAGGGAGACCGCGGCGGAGGACGGCGGAGGGAGGCGGCGGAAGATTTCTTCGAGGAGCTCATCGCAGAGATGCGTGTCCATTTTGAAGATTTTTGTGTCTTTCTTTTTTTTGGGATTGATTTTGTAGTTTTAGTCTTTTTTTATAATTGAGGATTTGATGTTATGACGTTGAATTTGACTATTCAATACAACAAGTCTACATTTTACCTAACATTTTGCATTTTTTAGTAGCGCTATTTAGATCAAATATATCTAGACAAAAAAACATGATAAAAATGAATTTATTTAATTTTTTATTTAAAATAAAAGAAGATTTAGTTAATTTTACTGCTTTGTTCACATTTGTAGTTATTTTTCTAAATTTTATACTTATTTAAATTTGTTGTAATTTTTTGTGTAATTTTTGTACATTAAAAATAAAAAAAGTGGATAATACAATAATTTATTTTTTTAAAACCAAAAGATTTAAGTAAATTAATTTTTTATATATTTGATTATTTTTTATTTAAATATATTTTGTCCAAATAATATTATTGTTCATTTGGATAAGTAAAAGTGCATTAAAAAGGGGTCAAAACTAAAAACATTTCTAATATATGAATCTACTCACATATTACATCTTTTGCCTCGAAAAAGTGTCATGATTAAAAATTTAAAATCTCCAAACTAGGAAATAGAGTAGCAAGGTAAATAGTACTCCCTCCGTCCGCCAAAAGTATTCCACTTTAGTTGGGCACGGAGTTTAATAAAATTGGAGATGATGTTGATGTAGTGGAGAAAGGGTCCCATCACTTTATGAGATGTGTGGTTGAGATTGAATTTGGAGTGAGTTTTTTGTAAATAAAGAGTGTTTGTAAGAATAAAATATAAAGGTGGATGGTGGGACCATGACTTAAAAAGGAAAGTGGAATACTTTTTGCGGACGCCAAATATAGTAATTGTGGAATACTTTTGGCGGACAGAGGGAGTAATACATTTCCTAATACCAAAATAATTAAGTGTTTATCCTCTTTGGTAATTGGAATTATTTTATGGTAATAGTATTATAAGTCAACAGGAAATTTAATTATTGTTCTTTTTTTTTAAAAAAAAAAAGGAAATTTAATTATTGTGAGTAATTGTTGATTTTGATTTTTGAATGAGAAAATTTTGTATTAACTGTGACGGGTGATTTGCCATAATTTGATATTTTAAAGTAGATATATATACGTTGACTTGGGGTATTTGATTTAAACCAAAAATTTAATTAGATCAAATACAAAAAATAAGGTGCTCAGACAGGTTTTAGGAAATCAATCATAGATATAAAAATCTAAGAAACGCTAAAACCATCAGTCATCACTGGTGCTCCTTTGATATCCATGTTACTAACCTTGATCATATTGTAATGATTTTTTTTTTTTGAACGAGATATTGTAGTGAATTAAAATGAAAGAGAGAGAAAGGAGATGCTGGCATCGTGTGTTGGTTTAATGATAGAATAATTAATGTTTAAGGTCAAAGATTTCAGATTTGAATCCACTGGAACTCGAAATTAAATCATCGTATTTGAGAAAAATTATCCACCTTATGGAATGTGAGAAGAACGAAAAATTGTAAAAATATATATTCCATCTCTTTTTCTTCGTTGTATAAACATAGATTTTAAAGATCATATTATAGTGAACTCGAATCTGAGACGTTTGACCTCAAACATTAATCACTTGTTTTCCATCATAGTCATAGAGAATGCATCCTAAAGTTGTCTGTCTATTGCAACGCTACCTAAAAGTATTACTCCTTCCGTCCCACTTTAAATGGCACAGTAGAAATTGACACATAGATTTAAAAATAAGATGGTAAGAGTATGTGTTTAAGGACCACATATTATTTATAGAAAGTATTACTCCATCCGTTCCGCGAAGCTTGAGCAGTAGTTTTTTTCGGGTTGTTCCGCAAAGCTTGAGCACTTTCTTTATATGGCAAAAATTTTTCATTTTATTCACCTTTTCACTACTACACTTAACACACAAAATACTACTTCACTTCTTAAAATTCGCGCCTAAAAAAAATTACTCAAGTTTCACGGGACGGAGGGAGTATTATAAATGAGACAAACTAGATCAATTATCCCTTCAAATGTATATTTTGGTTATAGTCAAGATGACGCGCAACACATAGCGTGCAGGGTAAATAAAATGAGTTGTGAGTTGTAACTCAACTTGGATAAAACATCAACATGACTTGACACTCACTTGCTAAATCTTTTAAAGCAAAACAACATTTCATTTCAAAAGATTTAGAAGGTCCCCATTTAAGCGCACCAGCATATTTGTGTCTATATTATTCTATTTCACATAACTTGCATTAGTGGAACAAAAAGAGGAGATGTAACACCAGGTCACATCCCATGTCTTTCAACATTTTCTTCCTATCTTCAGCATAATCATCGTTGATAAGCAATCATTCCTTAGAAGTTACTACAGTATTATTTAACACACCCACACACAAGAGCACCATTGATTTTCATCAAGTCCTACAATCGAATCAAAGCCTCCAATCTTTTTGTGAAGATAATGAATCTTTTTTTCGAAGGATCAGAAAAAAAAATGAATCTTTTTGATGACATAGTTAAGTAGCATACTCAAGAAATGATTTCGTACCTTGTCGAGAATGGGGCACTTGGACACAAAGCAATGGAGATTTTGTTGTGCTTCAAGCTCCACCTCTGGGAATATATTCTAATTAAAACCACAATCCCAATTGCCTAACAAAGCTTCCAAGCCAAGACCATTGCAAAGCTTAAGCGAGACGAATGTCTTCCGTCTTGAACCGAGACAACGAGGGATGAATGTGAACACAGAGAAGCCAGCAGGGGAGAAGATTAATCATGATTCATGCAAATGAAGATGTAAGTAGCACTGCTCCATAACCTAAGGCACTCAATCCAATTCCACAAGTCATCTAATCTAAATGCACCTTTGAACAAAAGAAATGCAGCTGGAGGAATACCAATAACATGTTGCAATCAGGGTGAGACAAAGCCCCTATGAAAGGTAAAACACGCGATGCTGCACATGTGAAGAAGAGGCCAACTAGAGAAGAAGTGATCCACATTAAAAGGCTGATCGATGGTGAGGAATTAGGAAAATGGCAGAGGAAATAACGAACTAATGTTACAATTGCACCCCACAAATAGATAATGAGAGCAGTTTTTGCAGCATAAAGACAGTTCCATGCTGTAAAAAGAGCAGCAGCATTACAGAAAAAAGGACAAATGAAACTTCTCAAGAAGATTATTCAGAACTCATGAACTAAAAATCAAAACATAGATATTAATAAAGCAACTAGCACAAGAAAATGGAGAAAGAGCATATAAATACCATTAGGATCAAGCTAGTGATCACTTGGTTTAACGATATTAGAGCATCCACTATGGAGAAATTTTTGAAGAAGAAATGGAGGAACAACCATATAATATAGCATAGCCCCCCATCTGCTTGTTGTTTGCTAAAAAACAACTACACCAACTCATCTTTCAGATATTATGCTGATGTTCTTCGAAAAATATTTCATGTCGTCAGGGGCATTTACTTTACATGATTGATAAGACGTATGATTGGGCATTTTTATTCTCACGAGTAGGATTTCTTCAGTTTCACCATTTCAATGGGATACGAATCAAGCAAAACTAGTTAAATTGCAAACAAAAACTAAATCCAAATTTCAACTGGATCTGTATTGTAATGACCCGACTTTTAATTGAGGATTAAAATCTTCTAATAACTGATTTAAGGATTTATTATGATAATTAGGGTTCGGCATCCATTAATAAAATACACTTATATGAAATTGATGATTTATATACGTGATGATTTATTTTTATTTTATTTTTAATGAGTGACACTCAAAATATATTTTGAGTCCATTAATTTATTAATGAGGATTTAACCTTGAAGTGTTAAAAATGAATTTTTATTTATTTCTAAGGTTGATCCATGTGGTTAGTTAATTTATTAAATTGACAAGCCCAAATGGATTTTATACTTCAAATAAAAATTAGTCTTGTATGTGTCAGAGTTTGGAATCATATAATATATTAATCTCTTAGATATTTTAATGATTAAATTTGAATAAATCCTACGCATGCTGAAGAATTTACTACGCATGCTGAAGAAATTCTTCAGTCATACTAAATATGCCGAAAAAGAATTTCATGTTCATACCAACATTTCCACGATCCTCACCACCCCATTTTTCTTTTATAATCTACACCATTCTTCACCCAAACCTCACCACTTCACCATTTCTAAATTCCTGCAGCAAGTTCAGACAACAACATACACCAGAATCTTAAGGTTTTTCTCCTTAAGCTTATTTCATTAAACCTGTGCAGAGAACCACCAAAGCCACATACAATTACTGAATATTTCTTTATGTGTTTACAAGATATGCTATATATGAACTGAAATTAGAGAGAGCTTATATTGGAAGAAAAGAAATTCATATTTACATGAATATATGCTTGAGTACACTTTACAATTGAGTAGTTACAGTATGAGAACAATCCTATATTTTTTGAACTGAAAATGAGGCTTGGACCCCTGTTTTGTATGTGTGAGTCGAGAGAGGGAGAGGGCAGCCATGGTGACTCTTCGTCGCCGGCGGTCAACGGACGGCGACGGAGCCGCGGTGGCTTCCGATCTGCCAAAGAGGGGGAAGGGAGATAAGTTTTCAGATTTTAATTTAGAAAAGGGAAAGGATGAGGGAAGGAAAAAGAAAAGGAGAGAAAGGAAATTAGAGTTACCTGTTTTCAGACGGCGGTCAGCGGCGGAGCCATGGTGGCTCGTCGTCGGCGGCGGCGGCGGTAACGTGACAGCCGTGACGTCGCCGTTGCTCCGATTCAGCCAAATCAAAAGAGAGAGAGAGGAGTTTTCAGTTTTAATCTAAAAAGGAAAGAAGGGGAAAATGAAAGAAGTTAGGGTTTTACCTGGGCTCTCCGGCGACGGTGGCGGCTCCTGGCCGTCTGTCCACCGGCGAAGGGGAGGACGACGCGGCGGCGCGGCTTTCGCCGTGTCTGCGTGCGTGTGTGTGTGAGTCAGTGAGAAGAGGAGACCGAGGGGGTGAGAGGGAGAGGCGAGACGTCCGGCGAGGCGGCGCCGCACTCGACCGATCAGAGAGAGAGCAGAGAGAGTCGGGAGAGGTCCGAGAGAGAGATGAGAGGCGCATGTGTGTGTGCTGAAAATGTGTTTAAGTGTGTGTTTATTTAGGGTTAGTGTGAGAAGTGGGCTTGGGCTTCAATATGTTTGGGCTGAAATTTAATTGTTGTTGGGCCGAGACTTGGGCCATTTTATTAATTGTTGTTGGGCCGAGACTTGGGCCCTTATTTAATTAATTGATGAGCTTAGATTTAAATATTTGGGCTTCTTTAATTTAATTGTTTGGGCCTTATTCAAAGAAAAACATGATAGACTTAATTTATCTAATTAATTTGGGCTTATATCTATTTAAATTATTTGAGCTCTTAATTATTAATTTAAATTGAGCTTGATTAATTTAATTATATATTGACCTTTAAATTAATTATTTAAATGGAGTTCTTTATTTCAAGTATTTATAAATGGATTATAAAATAAAATATTTTGAGTTAAACTCTCATTTAAATTAATTCTTTTCAAATGACTTATTAATATGGATTATTTGAAAATGATTAAATGATTTTAAATATAAGAAAGCATGATCTATGATGATATAATTTATCTATGTGATATTATAGGATTTGTTTTTAAATGACGGAATATTTGACTTGATGACATAAATAGAACGAGTTATGATTAATGCGCATGTTGATGTTCGAATAAATAGTTTCGAACCTAAATGATAGTTATGTGATAATGTTTTGAGTTTAAGGTTTTGACGAGATAAGATTAATATGGATGTTAGAACCCTAAAATCATTAAAGGAGATAGTTTAGTTTAGAGACCTATCTTCCTTTCTTTCACGACTTCTCCTCGAATTTATCGATTCTTCGTCAATAAAGGTCCAGACGGGAAGTGATAGCTAAAGAGGGAAGTAACTCTACGCCCGTTGTGGGAACGAATAAGGTGGGCTTTCTTAAAACACGTATATAGAGATCCCCTGCATACAGGCCTCTTATACGAAATGAAATGAATGACATGATATGACTGTATTATTTCAAATGGTGAATGGTTCTTATGAAATGAAATGTTTATGGAAATGATTAATTGATGAATGGTTCTTATGAAAGGAAAGGAAATGTTTATGAAATGATTGTCTGCCAAAAATGTTTATGTTTTATGTATGCATCCTATCTGTGTTGGTTCGCCAACTATAAAGGAAATCGAATTCGGACCCTACGCTAGACGAAGGTTTGCTAGTAAGGGTTAACGTGTACACTCATGGAGACTGTGTGTCGCTTGCGACCGGTCTTGGCGTCCGTGGAAGGAGGCCTCCTTCCCGGCGCGTAAAAGGAACAGATAAGGATCATATAGACTGAAAATGGGATGCGCATCCAACCTTATGAAATGAAAGAAAATGTTTAGTAAGCACGGGTCCTTCAAGTAAAACCCTGTGTGTTACTGTTGGCAGTTCAATAAAAGATATAAAATGTTATGTTTTCGGCATATGTTCACTGAGTATTTTTACTCAGCCCTGCATGTTGTTTTCCCTAATGTGCAGGTTGAGCGGGTGATGGAATGGAGTGGAGTTGAGCGGAAGTACCTTTTGACATAAAATAATAATGTAACCTTGAGTATACATCTTCATATGTATATCTCACACGTATTTCCGCTGCAAGATACTCTGATTATGTTAAGGTTTTTATTTTAATTATGATACTCTTTTGTTGATAATCCACTTCGACGGGCCTTCCCGAACAAACGTCTTGTATTTGCCCAAGTGATCAGTTATGATCCTAGTGTTATATAATAAATGTCTCTTTTCGTAAAATGTTTGATTGTTAAGTAAATGCCCCTTTCTTTCCCCGCTTCTTAATCCCCTTCCCGAGTCATAACCCCGGTTAAGCCATCCTTACGGATTGCGGGCTGTGACATGTATGCAACGCAATTTCATATTCATTTTCCTATTATGCATTTTCGCTGCATATCTGCATCACACACAGTATAAATTATTTGAGTATTTCTTACTTAATCGTGCAGTAGCCACTGTAAATTCTCACAAGCAAATACTCGTCCTAATGTGAAAAATAATATATAGAGAGAGGTAAAATTCTGCCAGGCATTAACGCAAACACCAGCTATGCAACACAATTGCTGAAAGTTCAATCCAACTCTTCCATGGTAAGGAATTAATCATCTTCCATCAATTCTCGAAATCTACATAGCATAACATACCTGACAAAAAGAGGCTGAGAAATGAGAAGAAGGCCGGCGTGATAGTAATCGTATTAATAGGTCGCGGCTTCGATCCAACGACGGATAAAACTTCCGCCATCGCCGCTCGGCGTTGAGCTTTTGCCAACCTCTGATACAGTGTGTGTGATGACACTCGATTTAGCTCATAATTTTAACCACTAATTTGAAACAAAATAAAAATATATTTATAATTTATGTTTGAAATATTATTTATATTTATTTTATAGTATATTGTAATTTTAGTACTTTGAAATTATGTAATTCAGCTTTCAATTCATGTAATTTCACTTTTATAAACTTTTAATTTATGTATTTTTATTTTAATTAAAATGATTTTAATTTCTATCATTATGTATCCCATTATCTATTTCAATTTTTTGTTAATTGGTTATTTCATACTCCCTCCGTCCATGAAAGAACTTCCTAGGAGGGAGTGGCACGGGTTTTAATAAAATGTTGTATAGTGTATTGAGAGTGGAGAAAAAGTTGTAAAGTGTATTGGGAATTGTGAAAAAGTATTAATAATTTATTGTGTTGTTTTAATTAATGTTATTTGAGTGGTGGGAATTGTCTTAAAAGGGGAGTATTTTTTAAGTGGTGGGGTATTGTCCCAAAATAGGAAAAAGTAGGAAGTTCTTTCGTGGACGGAGGGAGTATTATTGAATGCAAAAGTATATGTTCATTCAACTAGCTATCATTGTCAGCTTTAGTAATTGTGGTTGGATTTCACAAGCTATCTCATTTTTGTTGTTGGTCATTCTACATTATTGAGACTGCAAAAGCTTTTGTTCATTTAACTATCTCTCATTTTCAGCTTTAGTTATTGTGATTGGATATCACTAGCTAGTTCATTTTATTGCCTTTGGTTATTCCACATTATTAATTATAAAAGATTGTATTCATTCAACTATCTATCATTATCAACTTTAATTATTGCGGTTAGATTTCATATTTGTAAAAAATCACAATTTATAATTATAATTAAAAACATTGCATTGACGTGCAAAGTTACTGTATTCTCTGTGAAATTAACTACATTCGGGAAAAAAATGATAACATGCTTCCTCCAATATTCATTCTCATTTGAACTTCTCCTTATGTTGTGGTTAAGGTGATTGAAGTAATCATAGATAAAATAGGAGAAAGATATATTAATTAAATATAACATAAATTGAATGCTTAGGATGGTGGCTAATAATAGTAGTCTAAGAATTTCTTTGAAAAAAAAAATCTCGAGTTCAAATCATACGATTTTAAAATGTAATTATTCATTAAAAGTCATTTTTATATTATTTTAGAATATTAAATGAAAGGTGGAAAGTTTTTACATCTTTTATAAACCATGCCATTTGTAAAATTCGAATTGAATATCAAATCATAAAATAGAATCAACTTTAAAAATGATGGGCTCTCCCCACAAGTGGAATTGAAATGTGTCATCACATTTTGTGGCCTTTATCCACTCCACCCCCACTTGCTCTATCATTCTCGGTAATTATTAAGAATAATAATAATTAAAGAGATTCATTGCACATTATTATATTATTTGGCATGATTCACGCCATAAGATACTCATCAAGGGAATTGAACAGCACATTAATTATTTAAGAGCATGTTGATATTATAAAATTACTATACGAGTTGTAACAAAAGCACTCAACATGTGAACTGAAAAATTACTAGTTTTTTAACATAGTGTTTGGCCAAGCTTATTTTTAAATAATTTATAAGTTCAAATAATTTCTCAAGAGAATTGTGTGTTAAAGAGATGAAATCACAACTAGAAAGAGACAATTAGAAGGTTTATATTGTAGAATAACCATCCATGTATAGTTGATTACTTTTGTAAAATGATTGTTATTTGTAAGATTATGACAAAATAAATTGGGTTGAGGATCTGATTTTATGGAAAGCTTATAATTAGTTGAAACTTATTTTTATGATTTAAAACTTATTTTGTCAAACACTTTTAAAGAGCTTGTAAGCTTAGTCAAACACTTTTTAAGTTATGACGTATTAATTATTAAGTATTTATCTAGTATATTTCGAAAAGAAAAGTAGATTTTGTCTCATATTTATCATAGTATGCACATGAATTAAATGTGTGGGTAAGCTAACATTTTGTCACATGTGAATCATTAGTTAAATTTTCATGCCTAAAATCACCTTATCTAGTGCATTATCCGTCGATGACTATATTCATTTTTCACTTAAATTCTCCTAAACAAAACTAAATGTTAAATAGAATCAAATTGAAATAAATAATTCCAAAGTAAATTTGTAATATAACTGAATTAATTTTTTTAATTTTGATTGTGTGGTTGGCTTAGTATATTCAATATTTATTTATTTTCCTTTTTTGGTGCGTAGCATCTGATTGAACCACACGACCTTGATTATAACGAAGTCTTGTTGACTTTGTATCGAAATGAAATAGAAGCGAAGAAAGCAAATTAAAGGAAATTTAATCGGTCAATTCTAGTGACCGGGTCAATTTCAATTAAAATACTCCCACTCATATTTTTTTAACTTTTTTTTTAAAAAAAGGCAATAGGATAATATTCATATTTAAAAAATCATTTTTGTGTCGATCTTTTCCATTATACAATAGTCTAATTAGGTAAATTAAGACTTTTTATAATTGATTAACACCATCAAATTAATACCTTTAAATTTTAATCTCTAGATTATCGCATGTCGTTCGTTCACATACATGCAGGTAAAGAATAAATTTAAATCAATGTAAATCTTGACACCACATACATGCATGCATGCCGGTAAACAATAAATTTGAATCGATCTAAATCTTGATTTGTTAGTATTAGTCAAATGTTAGAGTAGTTAATGTTTAAGGCCAAAAGTTTAGGTTCGAGTCCATCGTGGCAAGGTCTTTAAATTTTTTTTATTTAATATTATTAATTTATATAAAAAAAATTAATTATAGTATATGCCAACGCAGCTTGTCAAGATGATCATATTATGTGAAATTTAATAATTATAGGAGTATGATTTATTTTGACAAGTTATATTTAGTTATTTTAACACGCATAAACCCAAACCTAACATATATAGCTGCAAAGACAAATTAATCGCATGTCGTGTTTTTTTGGGCGAAGAATCATAAATCATTTTTTATCCATCAGAATTATTTTTTCGTCTCATTCGTTCGTATTATAATTTTGGTCAATGGTCATCACCATAATTACTGCGCAAAATATAATAATACAAGAGATAACAAATTTATTATCTATTTTTGTCCTCACGTTCAAATAAATAAAATGAAAAAAAGCATACTTTTTCCACCACTGTTAATAACATAAAATAATCCTCATGCAATGCGTGGTGATACCATTAATAAATTTGTTTGATGGAATGAACTTCATAGCTACATGAAATTTAACAAATATAATCATAATTGATTGATTTATTGATTTCACTATGAACCATTTATATAAATGATTGTAAATGCTTGTATATATAATTGTAAAATTTAACCAATGATCATATTATACATTAAAAAAAGTGCATTATATTATATTTATCTCATTATACAAATATTTTCTCCATCTCAATTAACTTGATCAATTTTTTCTTGAGTCGTCCCAATTAAGCTGATCGATTTCCTTATAATGAATAAATATAAACAATGAAACATGTAATTACTTATTCACTTTATTATCAAAAAACTCTAGTTTCTTAAATCCAACGTTGGAAAAGAAATTGATTACTTAGCTGGAAGGAATGAAGTACTTCATTCGTCCTCATAAAATGTCGTGTTTTTTTGGGCGAAGAATCATAAATCATTTTTTATCCATCAGAATTATTTTTTCGTCTCATTCGTTCGTATTATAATTTTGGTCAATGGTCATCACCATAATTACTGCGCAAAATATAATAATACAAGAGATAACAAATTTATTATCTATTTTTGTCCTCACGTTCAAATAAATAAAATGAAAAAAAGCATACTTTTTCCACCACTGTTAATAACATAAAATAATCCTCATGCAATGCGTGGTGATACCATTAATAAATTTGTTTGATGGAATGAACTTCATAGCTACATGAAATTTAACAAATATAATCATAATTGATTGATTTATTGATTTCACTATGAACCATTTATATAAATGATTGTAAATGCTTGTATATATAATTGTAAAATTTAACCAATGATCATATTATACATTAAAAAAAGTGCATTATATTATATTTATCTCATTATACAAATATTTTCTCCATCTCAATTAACTTGATCAATTTTTTCTTGAGTCGTCCCAATTAAGCTGATCGATTTCCTTATAATGAATAAATATAAACAATGAAACATGTAATTACTTATTCACTTTATTATCAAAAAACTCTAGTTTCTTAAATCCAACGTTGGAAAAGAAATTGATTACTTAGCTGGAAGGAATGAAGTACTTCATTCGTCCTCATAAAATGTATTCAATTTATCATTTTTGTTCGTCCTCATGAAATGTATCCAGTCTATTTATAATAAGTTTTCCACTCATAATAAAGTGAGACCCTTACTCTACTCACAACACATTCAACTATTTTATTAAAACTCGTGTCGTTTACAAACATATACTTTTTATAAGGACGAAAAAAGTATTATTGAATCCAGACCTCCCACAAAGAAGAGCATTTAAATGCCTCGACTTTGTCACTTGAGCCGAAGTGGATATATTTGTAATTCATCGTACATGAAGCTGACAACACGTTGAGTCGATCGAGTTCTCTATATATAGCACATAATTCCGCCCACGTCTAAAGCCGCTTTCCATTTTTAAAAGACTTTTCCTTCCCACTAAAGTCTAAGTCCAAGTCGAAGTGGCGATGCATCGAGGTAAGCCCCCCTTGTTTGACCCCCACTCAATTTCCACTCAATTTCTCGAGATTATAAACATTCGATTTCTGCACATACAAACATATAATCATAGAGATCATCTTCATTTCATCTCAAATCTATTTTTTTTTCTCTGCATATAGACGGTTTGGGTAAAATCGTTGCTGCGCACGTGGCAGCTGCTACGGTCGTCGGCCTCGCCTCCGCCGCAGTCATGCATTTCCACCGCCGCCACTCCAAACCCTCCGACGACCTCGCTCCGCTCCTCCACCGCACCGAGTCCGGCCGCCTCGGAAAAATCGAGAGATTTTCCCATTATCTCGGTATATATATATACATATATATATTTAATTAATATCTATAGATATATAGATTATAATGAAACATATATTATGGTTGATTTCGCAGCAAGGCAAATGGGATTTGAGGATGAAAGCGACTGCCCGCAGCTAATAAAATTGGCGTATGAATATCTCAAGAGATCCAAAGGAGTTGATGATAAAATATATGAATATTTCGCAAAACAGCCAACTGCAGAGGATTTGTATGTGAATTTGGTTGAAGAATTCGAGAGATGCATTCTCGGATACTTGGCTTTTCATTGGAGCCACGCCCCTCTCTTAATTAGCCAGGTTTTTCTTCTTTTTTTTAAAAAAATAAAAATAGTTTTTATGAAAATTTTCATCAATTTTTATTTATTTTTTTATTTTTAATAATGGTGTGGAGATGAATTTGCAGATACTGAGCGTTGATTCTGAGCAGAAAAGGCTGAAGGAGCTCGTGATGGCAGCTACAAGGTGACTTTAACTGTTTAATTAATTAACTTTTTTAATCATCAATTATTAAAGGCATGAATAAATAATTCGGGTTAGGTGTCGGACTTTGAATTGGATACACGTTTGATAAAGAGATTAGACTTTTAGCACGAAATATTGAAGTAGACATTTTGTATGATAATAATATTTTTGTATTCATCGTGATAAAATACAGATTTTTATTCATTTTTTTATTAAAGGTCATATTTGGAGTTGGTTGCCAGATGGACCACAACTAGATAATCATATAAGTTTTTTTTTTTTTTTTTTGGGAGAGGATAGATAATCTTATAAGTTGGTCCATTGTTAGTTGTAAGTTGTAACCCAAGCAAAATAAATACCTAAGTATTATTGAATCACTGGCTAGCCATAAACTAAATAAAATCAGATATTGTTATTTCCCTGCTTAATATTACCTCCGTCATATTATTTATGGCACATATATTTTTGGTACGGAGATTAAAAAAAGTAAGATATTAGTGTAAAAGTACGTAAATGTGTGTGAGCCCATATGATTTGTAGTATAAAAGTGTGTGGACCCATATGATTGTAATGTAAAATTATTACCAAAAATAGAATTGAGCCATTTAACTTGGGACACCCCAACATAGAATACGTGCCATTAATAATGAGACAGAGAGAGTAATAATTATACTAGTATATATTGTGCTTATGTACTACATCCTTCCCAATTATATATATAGACTCTTTTTTGAATATTCCAAATACATAAGCATTCTAGTGATATTGTATGTATTATATGGGATCATTTCCTAGGATCATTTCCTACGTAGTAGTACTAATTTTTAATAACCAACAAAATATTTATTGCCAACGGTGAGATATTGTTGGCATTTATCAGATTGAACTTACTATCGAATTCGGATATTGGTAGAAAGACTTGAAAATAAACTCTTATCCAACTATAAAATTAAATGATTTTTCCATGAAAGTTTGGAATAAACCGTAAGTCTAAAAATAGAGTAGTCGAGGCTAGACGAAGACCTAGGGTAAAAAAAAGTAGTATCCAAAAATTGACAACAGTCACAATCATTTGTTTTGAGGGACAAAAGTAACAAATTTAATTTAGTATTCAATTCAATTTTGAAAATGAAATTCAAGAAACTGGTCCCATATGTAGTTTTCATCAATGAGAAGGACACATTGGTTTCCATTTTTAGACGAAACAAATATTGAAATTGAAATTACTCAATGCCCCACATCTTGGCTGTAAGCAATTAATTTTGGAAGAAGATAATATAAGATAAGTTCAGCTCTCACTTTCATCAAAGTATCCTATTCTGAAGTCATTATATGCAAGAGCATCCACGGTCGCGAGCCAAACTTTCGGGCTCGTAGGTGGGCCCCATACGTCTAGCCACCGGCTCTGTAACAACGAGTCCCATCTCATAACTCAAGATTTTTCTCATATTTTTTATTTTTCTTTGGGCCGTCCCCCACGCTCTTCTCACTCGTGCACCCGAAGCTCATTTGTAGGCACTGCTTACACCAATCGGGCTTCTCAGTGACAGAGGGCTCGAGTGAGCTGGGCGCGCACGCTCCGCGAGCCTCGTTGCAGATGCTCTAAATCCACCTAATTGCAGTCATGAGATTATTTTTGATACCTTATGGGATTATAACAAATTAACAAATTAAGAATAAATTGTAATATATTTGTATTTGTTTAATAGCTCATGGGAGTCATTTTTCTCCTCCAAATACACAAATGCAACATTTTAAAACCACGACTATCACCACTTTTTCTAATTTGCGCGATCTTTTTTTCACTCACCAAATACACAGTTAACTTTTCTTAAAATTCGCGTCCATTTCATCGAGGAAGATGTTTTCGTGAAATGTTGCAGGAAGCTAAGGTTCGACAAGATGACGAAGGACCTGAAAGTGACGAGGGTATTTTCTACATTAGTGGAGGAGCTGAAAGCAATCGGAACAATATCATCAAACAATGCATTGAATAATTCCGATGTGATGGCTCCGGTGGCCCTGAGCCAACGGAGCCCCGTCCTCCTCCTTATGGGCGGCGGCATGGGCGCCGGCAAGAGCACCGTCCTTAAGGATATCATGAAAGAGTAATCTACCTCACCTCTTTTAATTACCATTTCTTTTTTATTCGTCTAGATTAATTGATGATTATGATATTTTGAAATGTGATCAGTATTATTGTAGCTCAAGTATATAAATTAAGTATGTGTGCGTGTGTTGGCCTAGCGGTAAATTTCTTATTTTCTAGGATTAATAATGTCTTATGTCTGAACTTTCAGCATTTTTCATGAAATGTTCCGAACTTTCAGTCTTCTCCTAAAAAAACTTTGAACTTTCAGCGTAACAGAAAGATAATTTATTTTGGGAACCGTCATTATTGAAAAACGTTGAAATTTCTAGAGTTTTGTCATCTTCTCATCACTAAATTTTGTGTATCGGGAAATTTTATGAAAAATGTTAAAAGTTCGGGGTTTTTTAGAAGAATGTATTGAAGCATGAGTTTATGACCTATATTCGATTCCTCTAACGTTGGACGCTTGGTGAAATCTTGCAGATCATTCTGGTCGGGAGCCGCCACAAATGCTGTGGTTGTGGAGGCCGATGCTTTCAAGGAGACAGACGTCATCTACCGCGCCTTGAGCTCAAGAGGGCATCATCAAGACATGCTTCAAACAGCTGAACTCGTAATTTTCCCTCCATTTTCCGAGATTGATTATCACTTGGGATGAAATGAAACCCTAGCTCACAATTTTGATGCAAACACAGGTGCACCAATCCTCAACGGATGCTGCGTCGTCGCTCCTAGTGACCGCGTTGAACGAGGGGCGGGATGTGATCATGGACGGCACCCTGTCGTGGGAGCCCTTCGTGGAGGAGACGATTGCAATGGCGAGGAACGTGCACAGGCACCGGTACAGGATGGGGGTGGGCTACAAGGTCGAAGAGGACGGCTCCATCACGGAGAACTATTGGGCTCGTGTCGAGGGCGAGGGCGAGGGGGACGAGGAGACGATGAGGAACAGGAAGCCGTATAGGATTGAGTTGGTGGGAGTTGTTTGTGATCCATATCTTGCTGTTGTTAGAGGCATAAGGTGTGTTTGATTGATTTGCATATATTTTTTTTTGACAATTTCACCTCATTTTCATGTGATTTTAAACATGATTTCATGTCTCAATTCTTGTTGCAGGAGGGCAATACAAGTAGGGAGAGCAGTGAGGGTGCAATCACAGCTGAAATCACATAAGAGATTTGCTAATGCATTTCCAAGATACACTCATCTTGTTGATAATGCTAGGCTCTACTGCACCAACGCACCCGGAGGCCCTCCGAGGGTACGTTGATATACTTCTATTGCATTCGTGGATGATTGACGTGTGTTAATATAAGGAAAAATATACACGTCATTCATCTATGTAGTTAAAAGATTTTCTAGAACACTAAATTAAATTGATTTAGAAATTAAGACAAAATTTCCGGACTTGTAAAAGTAAGACGTTAATTAATACAGTAAGTAAATGCACCCACACGATAATTATCGGCCCATTTCAAGAGTTTTAGGCTCACTCAAAATTAAGATGAGCCGAAAACTAAATTTTTGGGCTTGCAAAAGTAGAGTAATAATTAAAATGGGTACAGAATTGTCCTGCGGGCGCATTGCTTATTAATTAGTGTACTACCATTGCAAGTCCGATTTTTTTTGTCATAGTTTCCAAATCAATTTAATTAAGAGGATGTTTGGCTGAGCTTATAATCTGTAAAAATAAGCTCCTCAAAAAATAAATTCATCTACCTCAATTTATTTTTTTCATAATCCTATATGAAATAGTAATTATTTTATAAATATTATTCAATCATAATTTGTTATTTTCATCCTATAATCTCTCAAGTTCTTCTCTCTTTGATTTTCCACTCTACCTAAAAATTCTCGATCTAGTTTATAAGCTCAATATAAGCTTTTTAAAATAAGTTCAACCAAACACCCTCTAAGATATTGTCCTAAAAAATTCTCTAACTCTTCGTCTATGTATGTAATAGATAATGTCGCACAAATTTACGATAGAGGATCTTAATATGAGCCATTTTTGTGCAGTTGATAGCATGGAAAGATGGAGTGAGCAACCTGTTGGTGGATACAGATGAAATAAAATGTTTGACATCAGTGAAAGAGTTGAACGATGAAGCAGAGTCGATATACGAGCTGTACAAGAATCCGAGCACAATGTACGAGCCTGGCTCAGTGTGGAATGAGATAGTGATGCACTCTACTAGATCTAGTCTTCAGCTGCAGCTCAGAACTGCTGTCAAGAAAATCGAAACTCATGTTTCTTCGTAACATTTTTGTGTCTGTTTGTAAGTTGCATTGTTTTAACTGTATAGGTGCGAGTTGCAGACCAAATCTGTTTGAAAATACTACCATTTTCTACTTCTTTGGGAAAGAAATCAATTTTCAACAATAATAGGGGTTTTTTATCTAAAACTTGTAGATTTACATTAAGATGTAAGAAATTGTCCCATTGATAATGCATGACTCATTACTGTTCGGTACGGTTATTAAAAAGAAGATGAATTAAAGCATAAAAGTGATAAAAATTGGTGAAACCCACGACTTTTTGTAAGAGAATATAATCTTCTTTTCTGGAACAGACTATTATTAATGGGACAGACGAAAAAGAAAAGTGATAAATTATCAATAGGACGGAGGGAGTAATATATAGCGGCAATTCTTTATACTTGTCCGAATATAAGGGTGAAGGGTTGAACAAATTTAAAAAAAAATAAATAGGAAATTAAGAATCTAACATAAAAACGACATAATAATAAAAAAAGGTAATATGATGCCTAGAAAGATGATTAGCAACAAATTCAACAAAGGATAAACCTTTTATATTCATGATCGAGTTAATCTTGATATCTAATTATCGAGCTCGATTCCGAGTTCGCCTAATGTTTTATTCATTAATATTGAACTCAAGCTCAACTCGTGTGATTTGTATTTTAAGGTTCGTGTAGAATTGAAATATGCTTTGGTTAGATATTCGATTTGGAGCTCGTTACAGGCTCGAAATCCACTCTTAATTAACATGTTACTTGAACTTGAACTTAGACTTATTTAAGTGCTTGAGCTCGTAGAAAAACTAGTTTCCAACTTTTCTAATTAATTGTCCAAAACAAGCCTCGAGCATCAATATGAATACAAAACAATTCTAATCATACAAGCATTCCAAAATAGCATAATTCAAACAACAATTCAAACGTGATTAAAAAGTTTTGTGTAGCTTGAAGAGCATTACAAAATCCAAACAACACATGAACCAAAAACTACTCTATAAGACAAGTATTGATCTTGTAGATTCACTCTAATTAAGCTAACAAAGCATCACTAATGTAACTGCAACAAAATCACACAATTAAGTATAATACAAATATAAATAGCCATGGACTAGTTTTTTTTCAAAATAATAATTTATCAATTCTATCGATGAAATGGTTAGTGAAAGCAACCTATTTGATGTTCTCTTTGTCCTATAAAAGAATAAAGGCATAAAGATAAAATATTAGATGTATCATGTATATATATAGTAAATGATTGTATTGTGGTTCCACACGTACGACGTTTCTCGTCTGCATGTGGTGATGTTTTCCATCGTTTGGGTGGTGATGAGATCTCGTTTGCGTGAGAGTTGCATAATTGATTATATTCAGATACTACTTGTAATTTCAATGTACATTTATGGAATTAAAAAAATTCTTATTTTTTATCTAAAGAGTGAGGTATTTATAAACATATGACATATCGAACTTAACTAAGAAATATATTAATTGGGCTTATCGTAAAAACTAAAAAATGCCTATGGGCTTTTGGGCCCGCTCTATACTAACCCAAAGCCCATTATCAGTATTCCGCCCTAACCCTCACATATAAATATCACTCTCCCACCATTCTCTCTCCCAATTACTGTCAGAAACCCTAGCTGCGGAGCTCACACTAGCACACACCTTCACGCCGTAGTTCAGCAATCTCCACCGGCAACCATGGTGACTGCCCTATCTCTGTCTCCCTCTCCATCACATTCAGTGTGTGCGACCTTCGCTTACTGTATGTTTATGTTGCAATTTGCAGGCGGACGTCGACCCCGAGGTAGCGGCTGGGCAGCCGAAGAAGAGAACATTCAAGAAGTTCAGCTTCCGCGGCGTTGATCTCGATGCTCTGCTTGATATGTCGACTGATGAGCTCGTCAAGCTTTTCAATGCCCGCGCCAGAAGACGGTAGAATTTCTTATTTCGTAATTCCGTTCCGCTTTGATGATGGTTGTTTGATGTACTCAAATTGTTGGTTTAATTGGTTCTTTTCGTGTAGAAGTATGTTTGCTTTTTCGAATTTGGAATTATGTCGCTTGTGATGACAGGAATTTAGATTTTTCTGTAAATTGCCCCGGCATTTAGCTAGTTTGTAACATGCACAGTCACTTGTTTATTAGACTGTTAAGTTTCGAGTTGGTTTTCGTCTATTGAATTTGTTTAATCAGTGTAGAAATTATATAACTGCCCAGCTAATAGATTACGATGTCAAAAAATTAATATCATACAAGAGTATAAGTTATCATGTTATTCTGTTTGTTAAATAATTTTAGTTGTGATTCATCTGGAATAAAATTTTGTACTTCTTTCATTTGAATGTTGAATGAGCAGCTTCCAGAGAGGTTTGAAGAGGAAGCCCATGGCCTTGATCAAGAAGTTGCGCAAGGCTGTAAGTGTTCATTGTTTGAACTATATATAACACCTATTGCTGCCTTTGCCATTATTTTAATTGCATGTTTTGCTTGTGCCTCTGTTTTTGTAAATCTATACTTACTTACAGAAATTCTTTTTTAAATCTCCTTGAGCCCATCAAGTTTTTCTGGTGTTCTTTGTAGTAGTTACACTATGTCTGTGTTATGATCCACAAATTTAGGCTTATTGGGAGAAGGGATTACTGCATTATGATTTATCATGCCCATGAATTCTGCTATTAGAATAATTTCCTTTCTATTGTGATGTTCCTTTGCATACATGCTTGTTTACTGACCATTGATTAGTATTCTCTATTCTAATTGGTGGGATACTAACTTCTGCAGAAACGTGAAGCCCCAGCAGGTGAGAAGCCCGCTCTAGTCCGAACCCACCTGAGGAACATGATCATTGTTCCTGAGATGATAGGAAGTGTTCTCGGAGTGTACAATGGAAAGACCTTCAACCCTGTTGAAATTAAGCCCGAAATGATTGGGCATTACCTTGCTGAGTTCTCTATCTCATACAAACCAGTCAAGCATGGTAGGCCTGGTATTGGTGCCACCCACTCCTCCCGTTTCATTCCTCTGAAGTAAGAACTCTGCATGGTGGACGGGCAACCAGAGACTCGAGTGCTTGTGCATTGGCTAGGTTAGCTACTTGGGTCCCTGTTAAGAGGTCTATGAGGGAAGTCGTCTTCATGTTGGAAAGGAAAAATATTTGCATTTCTGAAGTTTTGGTGTTGTGGTTCTATTAGTTACTTTTCTTAGCTCTGCTACAAATCTAGTAAAAGACTCTTTATCTACTGGATCTTTATGCAGATTTTTGCATATTGGATAATTATTTTGTTCGACTTTTGTTGAAAGAAGTTTACATTTCAATTACGTGTGTCTTCTTCCGTTTTGACATATCTGTCTATATTGCTTCTTTGGTTTGCTATCTGATGTATGAAAATCAAAGTCTTTGCTCCAATTTATTGTTCCTATATATTGTTGGATGTTGATTTGTAAGTCTTATTGTAAATTACTTTCATTATTCTTGAAGTTGTAGTTAATTATAACAAACGAGTAGGACATGTTCATTTTCTATAATCTCACTCAATGTGTTGCTCCTACAACTCTACGTAAATTAAGAAAAAGAAATATAAAATACATGTATTATTTAATTATTAATTAATACTTGTTGAGTGTATCAGGTGTGATGAAAAAGTGTAGTAATTAGTGTTGTGTTGGTGAAAATGAAAAAATAAAAGGGTAAATGAAGTATTATATTAGTGGTGGAGTATAATTCAAATGTAAAAACGAATTTTTTTTGTGGATGCTCCAAGAAAAAAATTTAGAAAATTTGATCGTAGACAGAGAGATGTATATAATCTCACTCAAAGTTTTGCTCCCACAACCTGAGATGAACATCTGCTGGCAGGGAATCAATCAAGACTGTTGTGTTCTTCAATCTCAAGCAGAAAACCACCAGAAATTCACTCTTCAAAATGATGAAAGCACAACAAAATGCACTATAATTTCATTAGTAAAAAATTTCTATACATTCACACAGCCTAGCCATGCTCTTACCCTCGATCGAATAAAATATCTAACTAGAACGAGGTGAGGTTTTCTTGCATCTTAACGGCGTATTCCGGCCACAAGCGCCGTCCCAACAGTGCTGTGGCGTCCATCTCTCACACCTCTGCAGATTCTGTTTCGACTTCCTGTTGAAAGTCGTAAGGAAAACTTGTTTCTGAATACGCGTCTTCAATTGAATTGCTACTACCTTCAACCACGCTGTCTGAGGTGTCAAGATAACTGTCATCTCCTTCCTCCTGTCAAAATTCGAGTAGAAATGGTGAGAAAATACAAATTGCAGAAAACATTTTTATACAATAACAAGAAAAAAACTTTCATTTATGAAAGTCTAAAAAATAAACTACCAACCTCACTGTCATCTTCAGAAGGGTAAGCTAATTCCAGTTTATTGTAAAGTTCTTCGTCGCCTTGTTCTTTAACAGCTGCCATTTGTTCCTACAATTACCAAATAATGATTTTGAGATTGCAATCAAGAAAAAAAAAGCATAGTAATCCAATTTGATTGTTGGATCATAATGAGCAAAAAGGCCACATACAATTTCACTTCTTAGTTGGCTCACTCTTGTTTGCAAGGTTGCAATATGGTTTAAGAGGGCCTGCAAGAAAATGCAACGTAACACGTCAGTTGCAATATATGTCAGAACACCGTGAGGGTAAGCACGAACACGAACATTTAGGAATCTTTTTGGAGTACATAATGTTGTCATAATAAAAAATTGGAGATAGTTTAGGTCATATTCGTCGAGTATTTAGCCATTAATATTTTACATTGTGGAAACGAAAAAAAAGAAACAGCACGGTACCTGACTCCTTTGAAGTTCAATTGAACGCGCCAATGCTTTCCTTTTCGTCAACAGGTTCTTAGGCCGCAGCAATGGTGGCCTTTTATACTCCCGGCCCCGGAAAACAACTACTGCATATCCTTTGGATATTTTATCTACTGAAACCAAGACACCACCGCTCTCGGCTTCAAGAGCTAGTGCAATATTCTTGACCTCCTCAAAGTTTTGAGCCTTAACAATGATCTTGACTAATTCTCGATATTTCCAGTGCAAGTGCATGTTCTCTACTGTGCCGCCAAAAACTCCACGCCTCCCTGAAACGAGACTTCTTGACAAAGATGCCAATAGATAAAACCCAAAATGCATAGTGTAGTAGACATGTTTTTACCGAGAAGTAAAAATGCCTTCATCCTTAAACCAAGCTTCCGGAACATAAACCTTTCTTCATCAGTGAGACTTTCTGGGTCTTCTGCTTGATCAGCTGGATATAATGACTCCTCCACCTTTGACAAGGCTCGTTCGGCTCTCGTTAGCCTTCTTTCAGCCTGTTTAGAGTAGCTTCAAGTTATTTACTAGGGAATAAGTTGAACTTGAAGCAGTATGAGAATATAATGGTATTGGTGAAAAACACCCACTTGAAACCAAGACTATGAGAGACTTACATAAGCAAGCTTATTATCGAGCTTCCTCACAAGGCTGGCATGTCGCAACAATTCTGCTTCTCTCATCATCTTATCCTTTTCGTTATCACCCAGTTGTTTGCCCCATCTATTGTCTGCATCTAGAGTTTCTTTAAGTGTACCCGCGAATCCAGATTCATCAGTCCGTTCAAAACGTGGTGTGGCAAAGGGCGAGGCTCGCAACCGTGCTTGTTCTTCTTCATCCTGTAAAGCCTTGGCTAACCTCTCCTGTTCCAGCAATGCTTCAGCGATGTCCGGTGCCAAAAAGTCCTTCCCTCTATAATAGACGAGGAAGTCCTTGTTTCTCGAGAGCAGCATACCCCCAGTTAATCTCTGTAACAGGTAGGACGTTGTTACTTCATCTGCCTTTATTTTTGTCGATTTCTCAAAATAAAATTTGGCTTCAGCCATTAACATGATCATATGCTGAGTTGGTTTCTCAACATTCATAACCATCAGTTAATTGTTTAGCTTGTTACTTCAAATTTCATTTTAAGGGAAACTAACTAAATCGGCCTATTTTGGTTACCTTGAGATCTTCCGCCATTCTCTCACTCGTTGTTAGCTGAACCCCACGTTTAAGCGCAACTTTCGCTATCGAACTTCTCTCCCATAGCTTTACCATGGCTGCAGCTAATCCTTGTTGCTGCCTGCTTCTTCCTGCAGATTGTGAATCATCGACAGTATAACAATACTCTTTTTTATAGAACGTCTACTTGACATAATAAAGTTGCATACCTAATGCAAAATGTGGTGGCAGCACTCTAGCAAGCCTTCGTAAACCAGTTGCCTCCCTCATTGTAAGTGTTGATCTCACACCATAGGGAAGTAATCTAAACGGGGGCTGGTAACCAGGGACGACACCTGGGAGCAAATCAGCATCTACCGGAAGTGGACCCTCACCTGGCCAATCTTCATACCTTGGACCGAGGCTATCTAATAACTTGTCCACTTCATCTTCATATCTCACTTCAGACGTTGTATCATCCGGCTTCATGATGCTCGCTGATTCAGCTTCAGCAGCGTCCTCATTAGCTGAAGGACTCACGTTGGAAGAATCCCAACTTGTCTTCTCAGTGGTAGGTAGAGACTTTTGAGGCAATTCATGTCTTTTATATATCTTTTTCTTCATCTTTTGCGCGGGATCCTCATAAGTCACGCCTCTATAGAGTGAAACGGAAGTCCCAGATCTCCAGATAACCAATCCACCGGTTTTTCTCTAAGCAGAAGAAATACAGTGTCGACTAGAACGATTAGTATTGATTTACTTAACAACTCCGAAAGAACTCTATAAAAGGTAGAAATAAGGGTTTTCACATTGCAGACTATTATCATATTTACTTTCAAAATCTAGAGTCTCTACATATCCTAAGAAATTACAGAAAACTATCCAAAATCAATCCATAGTGAGTTGATGATCAAGAGATATGTTTTTCAAAATAAGAAATGACAATCAATAAATCAATTCACCAATTACAACCTTGGTATGAACTACACTTCAAGCAGTTATCGCCCAACGCGTAGCAACTTCAGAACACAGTAAAATAGAGACACCATCAACAATAAAAGACAAAGGATACTGAAAACTGTAAAGCAAGAAAAGCCTCACCTCCAAAATCTCGTGCACACGTCTCATATTGAGTGCAGGAGGCCCTTCAATCTTCAACCTTACGACCTCAGACGTTTTCCACTTCTCACGAATCATCTCCACAACCTGCTCTGTCACCCCTGCTCCACCAACCCTTGTTTTATTCTTTACCTTAAGAGCCAAATTCCTCAGCCTACTTAGCTCCGATTGAGGAAGAGTCAATTCTGCCAAACTACGGTTCTGTCGACTATCCACACTCCTCCTTGGTACATTTGGAGTGCTACTTTTCTCCCAAGGGAAACTCACCTCCCCATTACCACCCACAGATGCATTCTCATCCCCAAAAGGGAACTCTTTCGAAAATCCACCCCTCGTATTAGGCAACAATCCTTCCTCAACATGGAATATATCCTCTACAGATCCCTTTTCAATCACATTCTTATTATCATCACTCTCCTCACTAACATCATCAATGTAACCAAACTTCTTCAACTTCTCAACAATCCTCTCCATTGTGCTACCACCACTACTAGTACTCGTACCCTCTTCGGCATCCGAGCTCGAAACATCCCCTCTATGCCTATAATTCACCACTGCCTGAGGCCTCCCCCCACCACTTACATTCCAACTATCCAACCAAGAACCACGAGACGAAATCACTCTACTTCTACTACTAATACTACCTTCACATGGAAAACCGACCCCACCATTGTTCTTCTGCAAAAGATTGAATCTTTTACGAGGGTTTTTCCTAGGTCTGAAATCTGAGTTGCCACTGTGATGAATTGCAGAAAAAAACTGTTTCTTGGCAGGAATGTAAGAAGTGGAATTCGAAAAGGTTAGGGTTTTTCTTACATGGAATCTGCACGCTGAGCTCTGCAATGAATCCATCAAGAAGGTATTTTGTGGATAGAATTGGTAGCTGGGCACAACAGCAATTCTCATATTCTACGCACATTTAAAACTAGACATGAAAAATTGAGCTTGTTTTTGAACAGAAGTTTGCTGAAGCAGATATTTTAGAAAGAGATTGATGAAGAATTGCAAAAAGAAATAAACAAGACGATTTTTGAAGGTTTTTGGGGAGGTTTAATGGTGGGCTTTTGTCTCCTCTTCAAATATCATCTTGTATTCATCAAGATTAGGGATGTCAATCCAGCCCGAAACCCGTGGGCCGACCCGAATAACCCGACAAAAGTAGAGGGTTAGGGCTGGAAAATTGCAACCCGATAACAAATCGGGCTTATCGGGCTAGCCCGTTCGGGCTGGCGGGTTGAAGCGGGCCAGCCCGTCGGGTTGTCGGGCCAGCCCGTCGGGTTGATGATTTTTTTTTTAAAAAAAATGAAATTAAAAATATTAAATTTTAGGGTTTGTTTCAATTTCAAAGTTAGAAAATAGAAACTGCTCTGCCGCACCACCTCCACTCTTCTCTTCGTCTCTTCCATTCCTTCAGCCACTGCTCTGCCGCACCACTTCCAGCCACGCCGCCGCGCCGCCGCGCCGCGCCTCCCCCTCCGGCGCATCCATTCCAATCTGTCTCCCACCGGAGAAGCACGCTGCTTCCAACCTGAGCCTGCCCAGCGCCATCGCGCCTCCACTCCTCTGCCACCGCCGCGCCTCTTCCCACCTGCGCTGAGCGGCCATCGCCGGCTCGTCGCCGTCTGCTGCTTCTAGTCTGCGGCAACTGCTGCTCACTACTCCTCAATTCCAGTCTTCATTCATTGCATAGCTTGCAATCCGCCTAATTATATAATCCATCATTGTCCACTCAATTTGATATTTTTCCCGACGAGTTTGGGCTCCTCAGCTTCGAATTGGCAGCCGGGATTTAGCATGGTTGCGTTTAATTGGTGTTCGTGAAAGATTTGGAGGACCGCTGCCTTGAATTTCGTAGATCTGGGTACTAATTTTACCTTTGGTTCTATTGTGTTTTTCTTGTTTGAATTCTGCACCTGCTTTTCTGGGATTAGTTACACGGTTATTGCTTCTGGTTTTAATGGTTTAGAGAGATTCTTTGGACTTAATGGAATCAGATGTTTTAATTTACTGAGTGTTTCTCTTTTTGTGTGGCTTTGTCTCTTTCTCCTCGTTTCTGGCCCATCATTTTGTATGGATGGTATGTTTCAGGTCCACCAATATCAACTGCTTCATAAAAGGTCATAGAAACTAGGAATATATATGTCATCTCTGTTTTCTATGTGGCTGTTGTAGATTGCTTTCATCAATTTTCTCTCATGTACAGCTTGTTTATAACTCATCTTAGTCATCTCGATTACTTTAGATTTGAATTCAAGTGATGCTGTTGGAACTAGAGGTTAACTGTAATTCCACTTAGGTCTGTTCACCATTTTGAATTCCCTATCATGAAAACGAACTATATTATGCTTTAATTATATTATTTTCTTTTAATAGATGGTGAAGATGATGAGCAAGAAAACATGGATCAAGTTGGAGCACCGAATGTTATTAACGTTGAAGAAGAGTGTTACTCAAACATTTAGACTTTATATATTTAATATTTATGTATATTTTATACATTATACATTAGATCATTAGGAATAATGTAATACAAATAATAATTTTATTTTTACACCTTTAAAACCTCCAACCCGATGGGCTAGCCCGAAACCCGAACGTTTAGGGTTAGGGTTGGAGATTTACAACCCGAAAAAACCTCCAACCCGATTAGCCCGCACTCGATTAACCCGGAACCCGATAGGGCTAGCCCGAAAACCCGATGGGCTGGCCCGATTGACATCCCTAATCAAGATATCTCACACTCCATTTTTTAAGAATAAAAAATTACTATTATACAAAAAATTATTTTCAGTTTTTTCATTTTTATTTAATTAAATTAATGAATCTGTGGTGAATATAAATACAAAATCAAACTCCCACAACGTATGTAGGCAAAGGGCCTCTCTCTCTCTCTCTTTCTCAAAAAAAAGGGTCTCTCTCTCTCTCTCTAAAACTTGGTCTGAAATTTCCTTCGAAGCAGAGTATCAGCTTTGATTTCAATCCAAGCAGCGCGTTTTCAAGTTTCGATCAAGTAAGAATTTCGCTTTCTCTCATCCTATCCATGTACAAATGTATGAAATACAGAAATGAATGAGCTCCGACTGCCATATCAATTTCTATGCTAGAGCTAATTTCCTAGTGCTTCTAAACTGTGTAATGTGTATTTTATCTTGGATTTCAGTTTATTTGAGGTTTAAATTCATCAATATTGGTAAATTCCCGCTTTCCCCCCTCGAGAGATGTAGCTCAGTGGATTGATTAGGTTTGCGTGTCGCAGCATTGCGATTATGTGCAGTTAGTAGATTTTTAAAAATAAAAATAAAAATTCGTTGTAAAATTGTTAATCTGTGTAAAAACATGCTTATTGTCCATGGCGATTTGCGTATATACCTTATTTTTCTGTAATCCACTGGAAATGCTTCAACTATAATAAAAATTTGTGTTATAATTTGTATGCAATGGAGATTGTGCTTCACAGTTACCACATGTGTTTGCATTTCTATGAATTTTCAAGCACAAAATGATTGAGCATTTTTCCATTTTGGAAGACTGAAAGGTTGTGTTTTTGTTCTCCAATAGAAGCTTTGGAAGAATGGACTTCCAAACTCGGATGAATGTGCATCATATCTGAGGGATCCAGATTGAGTTTCGGAAGCAATGATACGACACCCTTTTCTTCGTTGTGTTATCGTGTGCAAGGTTTTACCGAGTATTGAATCTAACCCTTCGTGAATCCAATCGTTTCATGAACTTAAGGTGGCTCTTTATGTGAAAGTTGTTTAATCTGTGATAGTCTTTTACTTAATTTTGGTGCTAAGTTATCATTGGAGATTCTTGGAAAGCTTGTTGATTATGTACTTGCTTGTTATATGCAGGCTACGGATATGCTGCGAAAAATAGTGATTACCAAACATGTGTTGATTTCTGTTAAAAACATGGGCGAAAACAAAGAGGTCCTAACAAGCTATATAACTGAACGCCTTCTAAAGCAGTTATCCTTCACAAAGGCCTGTGAATATGGTTACTTTCTTGCAGTGACCAAATTGATCAGTATAGGGCACGGTAATACCGAGTTCAGTTCAGAACACATTCTTTTTCCGGTGGACATTTGCTGCCGAACCTTCACACCTGTGGTTGGGGAGGTCTTCACCGGGATAGTGCATAAAGTATTCGAACGTGGTGTCATTCTCAAATCTGGACCGATGAACATGGTTTATCTGTCGGCCCGGAAGATGCCAGATTACTTTTATGTTCTGGGGGAAAGTCCAACCTTTGTTCGGGACGATGGATCCAAGATTGAGATTGGCGTGGTGGTCCGTTACTCGATCTTTGCTGTTAGATGGATTGAGGATAAACGGAGGGAATTTAGGGTTCTTGCAACTATTGACTCCGATGGCCTCGGGCCAGTTGCTTTGAACGGATTAGACGGCGTAGATATCTGAAAATGCAAGAGATACTGTAAAGGGGAGAAAGGGGAGTGTGTATATGCTTACAAGTTCTCTGTGAACCATTTGTGGGTGCTGATGATATTGCTTTGATTCATCCTTCGACTATGTGGAAAATCGACTGCTACGGCAAGTGGCCGCGGCCGCGGCTGCGACTGGAAGATTGGAATGGGAATGTGGGAGAGAAAAATATGAAGCTTTACTTAGAGATGAGGTTATCTTGTCATTGAAGAAGAAACACAGAAAGTGAAGAAGCTCTTCAGAGAAACTGCAAAGATTAATTAGGAAGTATCTTATATTTTTAATTATCTTGTCATTTGAGATGGTTTTCTTATATTTTTAATTAGGAATTATGATGAAAATCTACAAGACTACAAGTATCTATATTTGTGCATATGTATTATTTTCTCTTTAAATTAGGAACAAAGCTCCCTTTTATGACAATTTTGTTGTGTGCCATTGTAGGAAGCAACTATGTAATGTTTCCTTTCTTGTTGAAAATTTTCAATCTTCCTAGGTTGTGTTATGTAGTTGTAAGAGTAGTGGTGTAGTAGTTTGAAAAAAAAAGAAAATGTATAAAAGTTGAGAATTTTAAATGCCCACTTTTGTTTAGAGGGAAATATTATTTTAAATTTTAAACTATTTTTAATTTAATAAAAACATAATGATTCATTAAAAATGGTTTATGAATTATTGATCATAAAGTCTAAGTTGCAAATCAAATTTATACCCAAAATGGTGACTTAATAAGCAATTAATCCCCCAAAAAAGTTTGATTAAAAGAGGGGTTAGCGAAAATTGAAATTCAACTATTTTGGGGGGTCGAAGTGCAAATACCTCGATTATTTTGTGGGTAAATAACAGAATATCCTAAATCTCAAAGGAGCTTCAAGGAAAAAGAAGGAAACATAAAAGCTCACTGATTGTTTGAACTCCAAATAAGGGTGAAGGTTTACAGAGAAGGTGAAAATCTGCTTCGCAAGAAATTGATTGTTGCATTCTTCTACTGAAAATCTACATTCTCGCATCGCCTCAGCGCCTCCGCGCGTCGAGGCGGCCGCCTTTCGCCGCCGGGGCGCACTTTGTCGGTGAATTTCTTTCTGACTTCCATTTTCTATTAATGTAGCTTGCTATGTTTTTAATCTTAGTATTCTGTATTTTCGTGAAAGTAATGTATAAAAAGAGCGAAATTCTTTTTCTGCAACTGAATTTCTTTTATTATTGGAATTTGGAAAGAAAGAAATTACCAAGAGTTGAGAAATCCTAAGAAATCTCAGATTCTTTCAACCCTAGAATCAGAAATGATTATCCTTTTCTGATGAATATCGATTGCTCTAGTAAGCCTTTTCACTGAATAATTGATTGTTGAACTGTGATAGCTGTAGTGAGCTTTTGATCATCATCTACTACTTTAGGAATATCTTACCCGATTCTGCAACAGCAAGCTCTCAGAAGTAGGATTGATCTTGATAGATAATAGTAAGGCTAATCTCTTGTTTACTTTGATGGATTGAAACTTTGGGATATTCCAATTCTCTTGATAATTTCTACCATTTGAGCTAGTTTTGGTTGATTCATATCTCATTGCAATGATGGAATTGAAGAAATCCTAGTATTGAGGATAAAAATACTAGTTTTGCTTGATTCATGTCTCATTGAAATGATGGAATTGAAGAAATCTTAGTATCGAGGATAACAATACTCAATCATGCAAAGTAAATATCTCTTGATTAGATTCATCATTCATGTCAGTCTATATTCTCACACATGCTGCTATTACCTTTTTTCTTGGTGATGATAAGCTTATTATATAAAGGGCCTACAATTTTGGTTTCATTGGTAATAATTCTAAAGCTAAACTGCAAAGAATCTGTTGATGGCAGGTGCTTTGAGGGGAGAAAATGTTTCTTAAAACGCAGTTGTCTTGGAATGTATTGATTCCTGCTGAGAACCTCGATGCTGAAGGGCTGATGCTTCAGAGGGCCATATTGACTCGCCTCCTTGATGACTTCGCGATGAAGAAGGCTTTCAAAGACATAGGTTACTTCATTGCCGTAACCACTCTGGACCGCGTTGGGGAGGGTTTAGTCCGGCAACAGTCCGGGGATCTCCTATTCCCGGTGGACTTCAGTTGCATAACGTTCAAGATGCTCCCGGGCGAGACCCTGGAAGGCGTTGTCCACAAGATTCTGAAGCACGGCATCTTCTTGAGATGCGGGCCTGCTGAGAAGGTGTACATCTCTCACCACAAGATGGCCGGGTACGAGTATGTCCCCGGAGAGAACCCGTGCTTCATGAACGAGAAGCTGTCGAAGATTGAGAATGGCTCGTTGGTGCGGGTCACGGTGCTTGCTGAGAGGTACGATGAGGCTGAGAAAGATTTTCGAGCCCTTGTCAGCTTGGAAGGTGACTATCTCGGGCCTGTCTCTTCTTCTCCCGTTTAGGTCTCTCACCATAGTGTTGTTATCTGCAACTTCTTAGCATGTATATTTGTATGTGTCCACTTAGAATGTGGAAACTGATGACATTTCTAGGTGAATAGTAAGAGGTTGGAGTTCCGGTTCATGTTTTATGTCATCAACTTTCAGCGTTTTCTACGATACGTCCTCAACTTTCGTTTCTCTTCTAAAACCCCCCATCTTATAACCTTTTTCATAAAATATCTCGAACTTATCGCCATTTTAATTATCAGAAGAAAATAAAAAAACCAAAAAGATACATATGCTACACTTGCATACTTCGCCACTTAATTTGATGAATAAGATAGATAAGATTGATAAGAAATATACCACTTAACAAGTGCGTTCGCAAGAATGAAACTCAAAGGAATCGACGGAGGCCAACATCGTTGAAACGTTTTTAACTATTAGAATGCATCGTAGTTAAATCAACTATCAAAGTGCTATACACTGCAACGAAGAAGTTTGGATGCCGGCACCTAAATGGCTAAAATCAATATCATCACAAAGCATATAGAAATGAAGGGAAAAAAGAAAGAAAAAGAAAACAAGACATGTACATGGCCACGCGAGTTTCACGAAAAAGCAAAATATAAACTAATAATACATGGCTAGTGAAAGCAACAGCTTCTTCAAACTTGAGATTTAGGATTCTCCGAACTGCTTCTCCATGATTATCTGCCCAAGTTTCGTGTACAGGGCTCGCTGCTCCTCGAACGTGAGGTTCATTAGTATCTACAACATCGATATAGCTTTCAGTTATAAGCACTGAATAGTCGTATTTCTCTGTAGACGATCACAGGTACGTACCTGGTCCATGATCATCTCGATTGAAAGGCTCTGTGGTACAATGAACGATTGGTGATAGATGTATGCAAAGACGGCCATCACCATCTGCATATTGGTGACGGTTAACCATGGTGTTAACGAGCAGAAAATGGTATAATGTTAACTTGCAGTTCATAAATCACAAACTTCTTCGAACCCACCTGGCAATCCATTCTATCCGTGATACCACCGTGTCCAGGAATGCTGTCTCCGAAATCCTGGAACAAACATGTACAGCATGAGTTTGACCAAAACTTGGATTAGAGAAGAATGATGTCCGAACCTTGATGTTGAATGCCCGTTTAAAGCCACTGGCAAAAAAGCCTCCAAAAGGTGCTATAATTGATGCGAAAAGACCAAGACATAATGCATGCCACTGCACAGGTAAAATAGAAATCTCTCTCCAAGGAAACTGCAAGAAGTGTATTGTAGCTCATAATTAGCCAACATTAAACTGGGAAATCACCAGCTAGAGTATAAAGATGACAAAAGTTCGGCAAACAGCTGATCTTCAATCAAAATTTGAATGGCCATTTAACAGCAAAAGGATTAACATTAAGCAATTAAGAGTAGGTAAAGGGATGTGTAAGGATTCTGGCTTGTCATTGACAATGGGCTGCTAGTATAATAAAGGTGTCCTGGGTGGTACTGGTGCCAAAATCTTCGAATCAGAAAACAAAGGCCATCTATTATTTCCCCGACAACAACTACCTCCAGTTAAACTAACAGTGGTCATGATCCTCATTCCCAAATTGCCAGATGTAAGAGTTCATGGACATCAACTAAACAAAAGGACAAGAAATAATAGTAATAAATGGTGGATTATTATGTGTCTAACAAGAAACCCCACTAACATCCCATTTTATAATCAGAATATCGACTTGCACAGTTACAGCTCAAAATTCAGTATATCAAGCAAATTAATTCTGAAGGTGTGAAAAAGCTACATACTCGTGCTGACCCTGTTTTAAAGTTTTGCATTCTTCTTCCATTTTCCATTTTCAAGTGGTGGCCAAGAGAAGTGGATTTGTCTTGTGTTTAAACACCACTTCTACTGGCCACCACTTGAAAATACAAATGTTAAATTAAGGGCTGTCTAGTGCACTTTTCCACGTGAAGAGAGTTTTGAGAGTTTGTTATTTACTTCAAATTCAACTTCGATGATTTTATCATAAAGGAGGTTGGAATCATAAGAAAAGGAGTCGAGGAGTAGCAAAGTTAGCACGAGTTTGGTCCTGAATTAGTTTTTTTATCCCTAACAAAATGAGAATGCTCAGCATGGCTTTGTTATGTTGCTTAATGGTAATGTACTAATGTTTAAACTACTTTTTACCCTAAATGGTATTTTTTTTCAAAATGGAAGGAGAATAGAATTAAATTAAAGACATGAACGCACTTCTTATTTATCCTATGTAGAATAGATACTCAAGTTACTTTAAAAAGTAGGAAGGTACAGGAACAGCCCTCCCACTGAGCTGTTAAGAAATAGAAATGATAAATTGGAACTTATCCCTACATTGGATATACAATTGATGCAAAGTAGACAGTTTCAAGCAACTAATAACTCAAGTTTCCAAGCATATAAAGTTAAATCTTGATAAAAGTAAAAATATTAGATGATAAGAGCTATCGAAGCACAAACAATAGCTTAAGTGCTTACCCATCCAGGAAACCACTGTGGCACAGTAAAATATTCAGGCTTAAACAATGAACCAGGATCACATTCAAGCCACCCAGTAGACAAATCCTATAAAATTCAAATAGAAAGTTTCAAGTTTTCCAATTACAACAACAAAAAAATAATAAAAAATCTTCCACTAAGAAACACCACGATTACCTTTCTTGGGCATGTTAACCACTGAAAGCGACCCAATATATTTGCCAGCTGAAGAAAAAAATGAGAAATAAATTTACCACCAAATTTTTTAGAACTAACTCGCCTATCACAATTAAAGGTAGATTTAGATATTTGGTTTAAAGATGAATTTACTCTAACATAGAAAAGAGACATGTAATAAACAGATTAATCACTATCCATGAAGACTTTGGAAATCCGAAATGATATATAAATTTGAAGAACAAAAACAGACCTTGATAGCAAAACATTTTTTTTTATTGTATCAGGTTTTTATTGACGAATGGATGGTTTACTCACCACAAAGGCTGAGATCATAGTAGCAAAAGACGCTCCAATAAAGCCTTCCCATGTTTTCTTTGGTGAGAGCTTGATCAAAGGAGTTCTCCCAAAGAAGAACCCAAAAATGTAAGCAGCAATGTCATTGATGACAATAAGTGATGCTGGAAGAAGGAACCTGCAATTGTCATTAATTTGTGCTTTAGGTTGTTCATACTACTTCAAATTTATATGATACAATCAGGAAAAAGCAAAGTTCTCTTACCAGAATATTCCTTCAAAAATATTAGCCACTGTGAAGGCTGATTGTGTAAAGACCACAATCAAAATCATATGTGTCCAAGCATATTGGCTAAACTGATACTTGTACATCTTCTTCTTTAATGTAAGAATGAACCACATAAAACCTGAACCGACCAAGAGTAGTAATACTCAGTTTCTTATTCAAATATGTACAGGACATCTTACATTACTCCTTCTAAATGATAATATATAAGCAAGTACATCGGAAACTGTACAAATCATGAAGTGTTGATTACACCATTATGCATGAAAAAAAAAAAAAAAAAAACAGACAAAACATAGGGCATGAAGGGGAATCCATGAACAGACATACAACATACTGAAAAAGGAAGATTAATAGTTAAATACAGCCTAATAATGCATTCAAGAAACTATAACAGAAGAAAAATGTAGTACCAACTACCATTTACCAACCTGCGATATACAAGAAATAACAGGTAACCATATGATACTTTATAAGTCTGCCCACCAGCTTATATAAAAATTTGTCCATAGTCACAGTATTCACAAGCCTTTGACTGAGAATTCGACCGTATACGAAAAGCATGACTGTGAAGAAGAAGTGCCTGAAGAGTATGGAGTGATGTCATGTAAGAGAAAGAAAGAGATGAGAAAAAAAAAAGACAGAGAGAAAGAGAGGGAGATCAGAATTAGTGACATAGAACAAGCTCAGTCAATCCAAATTTATGGGGTTGATGAAATCTGAAATACATAAAAGATAATGCCATTAACATAAATATGGCAGAGTTGGCAAAAAGCTAAGATACTCACCAATTTAAGAGCCTAAAACCAGGGAGTTGCTTGTCTTCATGTGCCTTCCTAAGTAAATTGAACAGCTCCTTAGCCATAAATATTTGAATAACCACTACCATGGCCCAAATATAAAGGTGACCCAAGTATATTATCGAGATAAATCCTCCAATCATCCAAACAGTTGAATATGTGCGGATTAACATTGACTTGTACTTGTTACGGTCATTGAAAAGTAAACGATCACTGTTTGTTTCTACTTCTGGAGGAACCTGGAGTTGTAACATAAAAGGCAATTATATGAGACTTTTGAAAACAGTTCTAAAGCAATTAGTAGAAGTCAAAAGCTAAAATAGCTTAAGGATAATTGCAGAATGCAGATTGCGTAAGCAAAAGGAAAAAAATGCAATATGGATGTACAGTTTTTCTTAGAGTTATTTTAGTTTCTTGAATCTGCATTGCTACAGTTTTATTCCTCTGAGGGCCGTTCTTAAGAAGCAAGAGCGGGGGAGGGGGTGACTGGGCACTGGATCCCAAATCTCACCTATACAGTGGGGTGATTGATACCGCTGATGTACAATATTAGTGGCAATTTAAGTGCTTGAACATAGGTTCTTCTCACACTAAGAAGTACGCAGTATATTGATTTTCTTTATAAACACTGCATTGAGATGGAAACTAAATTTTATGAATTATTGATGGATATCATAAGACTAAGCAACATCACATTATATCTAACAAAAAGGCCATGTTTATTTATATCTCCTATTCTCCAGAGGAACCTTTCAGTGTTCTACTGTGTCAAACATTAAAATCATATTAATGTTACTATGTTTAGAAATTCCAATGAATCACTATGTTGGACCTACTAAAATTTTTGCAACCCTATATCATCAATCCACAATCATAAGCAATCATTTCAATGGGCTGCCTCTTTACATATTCTTATTCATTTCAAACTACAAATTTAAAGTGGACCCAACATAAAATATAAAATAACCAAACATATTTTCATTTTCAAAGTTATAACTTTGAAATTTCAAAATCACTGATCGAAATATATTGTCATTCTCATACATAAATCAATACAGCCTCATATATTCAGCTGTCAATACTAAATATCAGAAATTGACACTGAAAACATAACCAAACAAGCCCGGACTAACCTCATTTGAGCCTTTCCGCCGACGTAACCGTGCAGTAGGCCCACTAGGTGTGGATGGACCACCAGAACCATTATCCCTGTCCATTGTTTCTCTATGCATGCCCACTAGAATATATTCACTTTAGAATCAAAAGTCTCAAGAACTGAGAGCTAGCATTGGGAATTTGGAACGTTAAAACCCACTTGAATCTCCAAGTAGCTGGAATAAACAAAACAAAGTCCTTATCATTGTACAGTCAATATCAACCCACAAATACAGAAGCTTCTCAACAGATTAAGGAAAATAAAACATCAACTTAGTTTCAGTGACTATGTTTAGTTCCCTTATCCAGCAACAAAAATTCCTTTGCTTTTAATACTTTTAGGATACATATCTGCATATTTCCAGCTACTCATTATAAAAATTTAAACAATTCTAAAGCCAAAATAAAACAGCATGTGGAGAGTTTCCCCAAGAGGCATCTATGATCTATCATATTTATGCTTGCAACACATGTACTATCTACAATTCTCCAATCTTACTATCATGACATATTCTCCAAAGCAGTCTCTCCATAATGACCAAAGTAAACGAAACATAGCAGATAGTGCGCAAACTTCTCTCAATCACTCATCCTGATTCTAAACCTCCCAGTCCTATTTAAGCAACCAAATTCAGCAGAAGCACACTTTTGCAACTACTGGAAAAAGAAAATGTTAATCAAGTGAAAAGCAACAAAACATTCTCATAATAAACACACTTCAACAACCAGAAACAGAATCTCGGCTTATACAAGCAATAAATGCACTGCCAAAAAAACTCAAGAAGCTTTCTGAAACTTAACATATCTTCATTATGCCTCTACATGTTTCATACAATCGAAGAATTCATACCGCCACAAACACCGGAGCCACTTCACCACAGTTATATATAGCAAAACATAAATCAAAACTGACAAACAACAAATCTTCACGACTTAAACCCAATTTTTTTATTTCGAAAAATTAAATTTAAATTAATGGCGGAACATATGCAATAACTTCACAACACGGAGCTAAAGAAATTTCAGCCGCCATTAACAGCAACTACGTTGCATTGCTCCAAAAAAAATGGACACATAATCGTACAATAAAAAAGTAGCAGCAGAGAATAGAGAAGAGAAAGCGAAACCTGAGCAATAAAAAGGTGACGCGTTGAGTGAGATTGAAGAGCGAGGGAGATCTGACCTTCGCCTCTCTCTCTACTCTCTAGAGAGGGAGAAGGAGAAGTCCAACGGAGTGGGGAAATGCGTGAGGATTGGTGGGATTCTTCGCTAAAAGAGATTTGGGGTTGAAAATGTGATTAACTATAAATAAGAGGGCCTTATGTGAAGTTTTGTCGTAGGTGTTGATTAAATCAAACTTAATTACATTAATCAAACGTGATTATTCAAGTGAGAGTGTGAGGTGTGACAGGTGTCTAATTGTATGATTTACAATTGCAGTATAAAGAACTACTATTAATTTAATTATGTATTGTATATTTTTGAGATAAATTAACGCTATATTAGACTAATTAGTCCACGAGTTTCATGATTTTGGAAAAAGGTGCACTACTTTTTTTACATTTGAATTCGTTTCATGCAAATCAAACCAAATTTCATTGAATAAATCTACAACCTATAATAAATAATCGATAATATATTAAAGAGATAACTTCCAATTTTGAAATCACTTTCAAAGCAATTTTAAAATTGATTGCAATTTTGTAGTTATAATAAAATTGATGGTTTATTTGTAACTTATATTTTTTTAATTTTATTTCCTTCTAAATTTGTGAAATTTTACTAATTATAAAATATTTAATATAAATATCACAATATGAGCTTTGATTTGATATATTTTATGTAGATATTTGATTTTAAATGTAAAAGTTACTATTTATTTAAAAGTTAATTTTTTTTAAAAAAAATCTCTCTTCTTTCTCATTTTTTTCGAATAAATCTATTTTTTTATTTATTTTAAATTTTTTTTGCCTTTCATAATATCACTTTTTGTTATTGTGAATTCTTTTTTTTCAATATTCAACTGAAATATATTTAGTTAACTTTTTTATTATATTTATAAATATAATAATTGATTTAATATCAATTTTATATAAAATATAAAATATAGAAATATTTCTCGTGCGGTGCACAGAGTGCAAATGCTAATTTTAATTTGACCAGCACTTACATCAAATCTTCTTGTAAGCTAAAGGACACCATAATTATTAGCTAAATTAAATTGTCACATTGTAGGCATTTAAATTCAAGTAAATGCATGATTAGGTTGTACTTGTAGGGGCCAATATCATAACTATTTACAACTTTCACTTTATATACGAATTAAATAGACCATGAGGGTATTTGTGCTATTTATTACTATGTCCATAAGCTATCAAATTTTCATATATTTATGAGAAGTATGGTTGATAAGAGTCATAAGACGTATCTAAGCAAAAAGTCACAATACTAAAATAAATTTAATGTAGGCTCATTTATTTATTTTTATTTTTTCATACTCACTCCTTTGTAATTACAACCTCACCTTTTATCGTTAAAAAATGATTAAATAAAATAATACCACCGGCCAAGATAGAATAAAGATTTATATATATCAAACAAATAGTTTATCAATATATCTTAATTCAGTGGATTGCAATGATACATCTCAAATTTATCTCATTGTAAATCGAACCTAATTATTAGTAGAATCTAAATTTATGGTCTTTGAAAATAAATATATCTACTTTGAAATGACCATGTGCTACCAAACAATTTTTTTATTTTACCTTTTTATTTATAAAAAAGTATAATTACTAATAATTTATGTGAACTATTTTGTAAATCTCTTATCATTGATGAATCGAACAATGAAAACTGAATTTTCAAAATTTCAGCACACAATATTAAATACCAAATCTAGACGTGTGCATTAATGTGTAGATGGTACATGAATTGCAAATTTATAACTTTTCTTTTGCAAAAAAGACCCGCATGTTCGATGAAATTAAATTTTTGACCACACAATTTTTAATCCCTAAAAATGGTGTGCAACACATGGTAATCACGTGCAAAGTTATTCAGGTTCCTTGCCACCTTTATACTTTGGGAATCTTGGAAAGTTAGTTAAATAGGGAAAGTTAAAATAAGAGAAAATATATATTAACATGAAACCCTCAAATTGATTCGATGCCCCCTTATAGAAATTACAATTTTTTTTTTATTTTTTATTTTGCAATCATGCATTTTAAAATATTACTCCCTCCGTCCACCAATCAACTACCCATTTGATGGTCGGCACGGAAACTAAGAAAGCTGAAAAAGGTGGTGTAAAAATGGTGTAAATGACTAAAAGGGTAGTGTTAATATATTTTGATTACTTTTACTAATCTTTCACTAGAACATTATTTTAATGCCTTGACTTATTAAAGTGTTCCTTTTTTTAATAAACTATTTCTTTCTTTCTTTTTTTACTCTTTAATTAAATAAACTAAAAACTCAGAAAATAAATAAACTGGAAATAAATAAATAAATAAACTGAAAATTCAGAAAATAAATAAACTGGAATTAAATAAATAAATAAACTGAAAATTCAAAAATAAATAAATTAATTAAAATCTGAAAAATTATTTTTTTAGAAAATAAATAAACTGGAATTAAATAAATAATTAAACTGAAAAATCAAAAATAAATAAATAAATAAAAATCTGAAAAATTATTATTTTTAGAAAATAAATAAACTTAAAGTTCGAAAATGGATAAATAAACTGAAAATTCTGAAAATAAATAAACCAGAAATTAATAAATAAACTGAAAATTTGAAAATAAATAAATAAATAAACTGAAAATTCAGAAAATAAATAAAATGGAATTAAATAAATAAATAAACTGAAAATTTCAAAATAAATAAATAAACTGAAAATTCAGAAAATAAATAAATAAACTTAAAATTCGAAAATAAATAAATTGGAAATAAATAAATAAATAAATAAACTGAAAATTTGAAAATAAATAAAAATAAATAAACTGGAATTAAATAAATAAATAAACTGAAAATTCGAAAATAAATAAATAAATTAATTAAAATCTGAAAAAATATTTTTTTTAGAAAATAAATAAACTTAAAGTTCGAAAATAAATAAATAAACTGAAAAATCAGAAAATAAATAGATAAACTGAAACTTCAGAAAATAAATAAAACGGAATTAAATAAATAAATAAACTAAAAATTCGAAAATAAATAAACTGGAAATAAATAAATAAATAAACTGAAAATTTGAAAATAAATAAAAAATAAATAAACTGGAAATAAATAAAAGAATAAATAAACTGGAATTAAATTTTTTAGAAGATAAATAAATAAATGAATAAATAAACTGAAAACTGAAAAATAAATAAATAAACAGAAAATTCAGAAAATAAATAAACTGGAAATAAATAAATGAATAAATAAACTAGAATTAAAATTTTCAGAAAATAAATAAATAAATAAAGTGAATACTGAAAAATAAATAAACTTGAAATAAATAAATAAACTGAAAATTCAAAAATAAATAAACTGAAAATTTAGAAAATAAATATACTGAACAATTCGAAAATAAATAAATTGGAAATTGAAAAATAAATAAACTGGAATTAAAATTTTCAGAAAATAAATAAATAAATCAACTGAAAACTGGAAAATAAATTTTTTAGAAAATAAATATACTGAACAATTCGAAAATAAATAAATTGGAAATAAAATTTTCAGGACATAAATAAATTGGAAATTTAAAATATCCTACTCCATTTAATTAACATCAAAATTGGATTAAGTAGACAAGTAATGGTAGAGTGTGGTGGGTCCAATTTGTAAAGTGTAGTAATTTAAAAAGTAAGGGAGGGTATATAAGTCCAAAAAGCAGAGTAGGTAGTTAATTGGTGGACAAAATTTTAGAGGCAAATGGGTAGTTGATTGGTGGACGGAGGGAGTACATAATTTTTTATTTACGTGGTGGAGAATTGATACCAATAAATAAGTACTCCCTTCGTCCCGGCTTTTGGTATCCAATTGAGAACGACACGGGTTTTAATAAAGTGATTGATGTGTTGTGAGTGGAATAAGGGTCCCACATTTTATGTGAGAGTTAAAATAATTAAAGTGGAGTAAGGACCCCACCTACTTTTACTAAAAATAGAAATGGATACCAAAATGTGGGACGGCCAAAAAAGGAAAGTTGGATACTAAAAGCTGGGACGGAGGGAGTATATGATAGCTTGATACCATCTTTTAACTTTATGCTCCAATCAATCAGATACTCTTATGGGATATTTGCAATTTAATACCTAATTTATGAGAACATTTGTAATTTATAGACTCAATTATCAAGACTTAGCAATAAATACCCAATTTTAGTACTTTTCAATTAGTTCTACCCAATTATGGAAATACTTGCAAATATTTATAAACCAGTCTCATCTCCCAAAATTCCAAAACAAAATACTTCTATCATTAATCAATAAACAAAATTCAATACCCTAAACCTAAAAAATCTCAACAAAACTTCAACAAGCCTTCATTTTCAATCTGAAGGCAAGTTAGATATCTTCCTTTATATGAAGAACAAAATTTGAAGCCAAATTTAAAAGATCTTGTTACTTCTACACGACACGATACTCGTCTCCAGATACCCTCCATGTCAAGATTTGGAAGAAAAGGTAACGAGTAAAACACGAACCTATTGCCAGACTGCAGAAATCATTTCCATGCTTTCCTTCCGCGGAATTGTTTGCCAGAATGCTTTTGTTTTATCTTCTTCTGTTGCCGAGTTCTTGTTATCCTGGCTTTTCTTGCAGCATCGGGCATGAGCTTTTTGTGCTCCTTTTGCCGATTGCTCAACCCACCAGTCTGTCCAACAACGATACGTATAAAAACACTATAGTATATAATGACAAATGCAAACTACACTCTAATTCTGCTCCACAAGATTAAAAAATGAGCACAGTGTGGAACCAAGAGGCCTCTCTAAAAATGAAGTTCTTGCAGTGCCGGAAACATACCTTTTTCTTTTTTAGAGCGCTGCGAGCCTGATATTTCCCTCTGTCCTCCCTTCCTTCTCTTATCAAAGCCAATTTCTCTTCCTTTGTTAACTTTTTCTTTATGTGTGCCTGATGTGAAGTAGCAATTGCATTAGATTTGTCTTCACTAGAATAAGAGAAGACCAATAAAGAATCAAGAATATAAAGCTCTAACTTGAATATTCAATTTCAGCATAACTGCATTACCATACAAATTAATAATGTTTGAATTTTTTAAAGGTGGATATCTAAACAAAACTGCTTTTCTCCTATCATGTACTTGAGACCAAGATCATGTTTCGCATGATTGATATGATGGTAAGGAAAATACTGCACAGGAGAGCTCACCTCGAGTGTAGCAGCATCTACCCTCTTGAGGCTAAGTCGGTCTGAGCTAGGAAGCTTGAAACCGTGTTGTGTCAAAGCAGTCCTTGCGTCCTTCTTAGCCTAATAATCAAAGTCAATGACATGTTAAATTCATATAGAAAACATACAACCCTTTGTTACATTCAGCATTAAGCAGCACAAACCTTCAGCTCTCTGATTTTTTGGAAGTCCTCATTAGAAAGAATTCCATCATTTGTGGATGAAGAGACGTTCTCGGTCGTTCCTGCTAATTTCTTCAAAGCACGAAGACTGCTATTGGCAGCATTCAACTGTCCCTCAAAATCAGAGAACTTCCTTTTCTTTTGTTTTGATTTATTGCTATCAACATCGGCATCCTTCCCAATACTATGCTCATCATCATCATCATCTTCACTCTCTTCTTCATCACCGATTTCACTAGCACCATCAACACTGTAATTAGAATCATCTCCATCAGAGACTTCATCTTCGTCACTGCCATCATCCGGTTCATGATCAGAACCGATGGAGCCCCCACCATTACTTTCACCTTCTCCATCCTCTTCAACAAGATCAACAGAATCATCTTCTTGACTATCATCAGCTATAGAATCATCATAGGTCTCCCCATCAATGTCCTCATCACTACTCCCTTGATCTTCTTCTTCCAATAGCTCAACGCCTGGAATATTGCTAGGAACATGGACCTCACCATAGGCTTTAGGTTTAGCTTTCAGTTCAGCAGGCCTCCCTCTATCCTTCTTGACTAATAATGATGGGCAAACCTATAAAACAAAATTTCAGATTCCAAGCAATAAATCCCAACACAGCACAAATGATTTTCTAATAAAGGTGCCTACTTGAGTAAACACAAACACGAGGAGGGGAGAGATATACCTCTCTAAATAGTGTAAGAAGCGATCGAGCAGAAGCAGAAACTGCTTTCTCATGTGACTTTCTATATAAGACAAGGTCTTGGAGCAGTTCTTCAGTCATCAACTGAAAATAAGGATACAAATGCATAGTCAGTCTATGTGACTAAGAAGAAAAAAGAAGGCCAAGAACATACTTCAAAACTATTCTGAACATACCAAAGGCATGCGAAGACATATTTCGCGAACTACATTCAGCCCAACAGTGATGGCCTGGAAAATAAAAGATGAAATTTTCACATGCTCAATATACAATAAACAAGAGGTTCCTCTTATCAAAGCACAGTGGTACCTCCGGTCGTGATCGATCATGTACAAATTGGTTTACTATTTGCTTAAACAATGGTTCAACTGCATCAGGTGGTACCTAGTAAAAAGAATCCAAAATGTGTCGATAAGAATATCTATCCAGGAAATCAGACAAGCTCATGAGGTGTCAAGAACAAGAATACATGATCAAATAGAGGTTACCATTTCGTGGCAGGCTTGAACAGCTGCTGCAAGTAGAGTTATAACATCACGTTGATGTGGCTACAGTGAATACAAGCAGACCTGGATAAATATCAGGATGAATAGCCTCCTCAAGTTAGTAGTGCATCAGCATACCTGGACATATTTTTGAAGATACGGGTAGAAGTTCAACAAAATCAGGTGGTGAAGGCCAACAGTTCGTGCAATTACTTTAAGCATCATCATTTTAACCTACGAGAAAACAAACAAAATATTGAACATGTCAGTAAAGCACATATTTTACAACCATTGCCTGAGCTGGAAGTTCCAAAATGAACTACCTCAAACCTTTCACTGTTGCTAGACTGCAGGCGAGAAAACAGCTTCTCGGAAAAACCCTGTGGGCAAAATTTGATGAGAGTCTCCCAACCATTTCAAGAAATAATAAATTAGAGAAGATACAAAGTATTAAGCATACCTGTGCATCTTTCAAATGGTTTAGTGGTGAGGAGTAATTTGTGTTACTTTTCTCGGATGATAAACGCTGCTGCTTCTTCATACTTCGGGCAATACGCTGCAGTTTTGCCTTCTTCTTTTTTTTGCTTGATGTTGTGCCTTTATGGTTTGCCTACATTGCTCAAAATAAATTTTAAACATTTGGTATGCATACAAAAATGTAGAAATAGTACAGATCAAGGATATCTCAAACAATTAATTCTAGAGAGTTCATAAACGAAATTGAAGGAGCACATAATCAAGCACCAGCCAAATATATTAGACAAACAAATTTTGGAGAAAGCCACTGAGCTCAAAAACCATAATCAGCAAAACATGAGTCAAGTGCTCAAGGATGTAAATGTATTACTAGCTAATCTGTTATGATCAGTCAGTTTCCCTAATCATTTGAAGCAATATTCCTATAAAAGAGTTGAAAGAATGACACACACCTTGTACATAGCTTCTTTATTCAGTAATACTTGAGGCTGTGGGGTTGCTGGGTCATCTTCACTGTCAGAATCATCGCTATCATCATCTTCAATCTTCTCAAAATCAAGAAGAAACGACAAGGCAGCAATCATGATCCTGCAAAGTTAAAATATATAGAGAAAAAATTAGAAACTTATCAAGCAGCACAAAAAAAAATAACTAGACAACTACAACCTTGTCGATGGATGAAAACATGCCATACATATAGCATTTGCCGTCCTATCATCAGCCCAAACTTTCCTCCGATGGAGATCACACAGGGTAATTAGTGCTCGCTTAGCTTTTGCTTCATCCTCTTGCTGATTTCCCACAAAAATAATTTACATCACACTTCAAAAATGAAAAACGGAGGTGAGACAGCCAAACATGTAAACAATATACCTGCAGCATTCCAAACAAAATGTTCTGAAGTGCCTTATTTTTCGGATCGTTCTTATGTTTCTGATTCATGCGCCTAATGCTTTGAATAACATGGGAAAATGCCAATTGCTGTAGCACTTTATCCCCCAGTGTCTGGAGCACCATGAATACTTCTAGTGTCTCAGCAATATCTATGATCTGGAATACAAGAAATCGACACCAAGAACTTAGACACACATAGTAGAAACATTGATCATAACACCATATTCCATCACTTTCTCCTGTATCATTTACATTTTGCAAAACTATGGCCAAATAGCACAGCAAACACCAAGTGGCAAATGGCACAATATGGCATTTAATTTACTAAATTCTAATAATATTATAAATTAATACTACAGAACAAGAGCAATGCCGCAGTGTACCCCTAAGTATAAGGCAATGCACATAACACAATGAAAAAAAACACTAAAAATGCAACAAAGCAATCTTCCTGCAGTTTTCACTTTTCACATAAATCTCGATAAATGCATTCCATCAAACCAGAAAAGAGTTAACCTTCCGATTCATCAAAAGTATCAACGCTTGCGTCACTTGCACCCTGAGACCCGAGAGCAGACTCCGCGCGGAAGCTTCCAGAAAGCGGACCAATTCAGCCGGAAATTGGGCCAATTCCTTGGGGTAAAACGGCGTAACATGAGCCAAAAACATTGCCCGGTCGCCCAAGTCCTTGGCGACGGACGAGTCGACGGAGATTCCACTAATAGAAGTGTAATTCAACGCCGATTGCTGCTGAAATAGGTCGAGAGACGATTTAAATTGATCGTAAACAAGCAACAGCTCGGAACCATATCCTTCGGGGTCAACTTTCATCATGGATTGCAGTGATGTGAGGTTGAACTTTTCTGAGGTCCGTCCCGACGCAGATATCTCATTGGCCGGTGGCGCCGCCATGGCCGAGAAGTAGAAGTGAAGAAGAAGAAGCAGCTGCGGCAGCTGCGGTTAGAGTTGAGGGTTCTGTTTTTGTTGTTTTCCTTTTTTATTTATTTATTATTTCTAAAAGACTTCATGAATTTTGGAAGTATGGGCTGTTGCATTATTATTTGGAAAAGGCCCACCGCTGATAATAAACCTAATTGGATTATGTTAGTTTGCTTATTGGGCCATATATTTTTTCCTTTTTGAGGGGGTTGGGCCATACATTTAACTTTCAACAATTCTAAACACTATCTATTTTTTATTATTATTAATTATATCTTATAATATGCATGATTTTTGCCTGAGTTTATAATTGATTTTGAAAAAATATTTTCATTTTATAAGAAAACTGATCTTTGTCAACCATTATGCGACTATGAGAATCAAATTAAATCACTATACAACACGAGACTTCAACGCCGCACAAAAGTGAAAAATATTGCACGCAGACGAAATTGAATCCAAAATCTCTAACAAATTAGAGTTTTGTGGTGCCTCAATTTTACCACTCGAGCTTGACCTTATTGACGACTAAATTATTGAGTTTTAGTGACAATTTTTTCATGTTAGTAAAGAAATGAACTATAGCGACGAGCATTATGCATGGTTCAATGTTCCACCGCTAACTTATATTTATAGCGACTAGATTATTTGTCACGTTGTAGTGACGATTTTAATTTGTTGTCATTATCTCACTAGTTCATTTCTTCAATTATCGATCATTTTTATCTGGATTAAATTTGCATAATTTGTTATATTTCGAATATTAATTACTAAAATCGATAATTAATTAAAAAATATCCAATTAGCCACAAAAACATATGTACTTGGTGTTAACCCTTTCAATATCCCTCGATCTTTATCACTCGGCAACTAAATTAAACATATTGATAGACACTTTCATTTGAAAATGTATTACTAGTTTGGATTCCAATTCTAATATTTCGTTATTCCCCCCTATTAATTGAGTTATTTGATATGTGGTGATAATTAGAGTGAGTTGATTATTTAATTGATATGGTACCAAAAAACCGCGTTTAGATGCTGAAAAATAGAGGAGGTGTTTTTTTTCAATTCTCATATATATGGTGTACAAAACTAATTAAACAATACAAAAATTATAAATAAATGATGATAATTAATTTGATTAAATATGATATTCGAAAGCAATAAGTGGGATGATTAGTCCCTACCACGGGGGATCCATTGTCCCAACTTCAACCAACATATGGAATAATTATTATTGTGCCCCAAGATTCTCATATATTGCAGGGGTGGGTGCCCACAAAATTAATTAAGATATAAAATAAAGTTTATGGCAACCATTTTATTAGCTTGATCTAATTTTATATTTGCTCAATTAATGTAAGATGTCCCCTCAAAATGGGGTAATCAAAACGAAAATCATGCATCACTAGATCTGGATCAGTTGACTATTAAAGAGTTTTTCTTGTTTCTCCTTTTATGTTTCTATTTTTTATTTTTTTATTTTATATAATGAAATTACAATATTATTGAAAACAAAGAAAGAAAGAAAAAAAAAAAACCCAGTCATCCTTTGAAAACAAGGGTTGAGTCTTGTTAAAAAAAATTCGAAGAAAATTCAATAGGAAAAACTCTTTAAGATGAGAAAGACTGGTATTGAATGTAAAATTTATTTTGCATATATAAGAATAATCAAGTTCATGTCCAAAACAAATGATTAAATGCAAAATTTTCTAACTTGATGGGTGAATGAAGTCAATTGCATTTGCATAATTTCAATTAGGGTTATTTGCTATTCGATTTTTAGGGTTATTTATATTTTACCCTCAACATGTTTGTAATTTAGACCTATTCAATGTTTTGTGCAATATTAAATTACATTTAGTCACTCGTGTTACATAAAAACTCGAGGGTTTTCAAAGCTCATGTCCGGGCAATTATCTTGTGTCGTCAATTTCATCATCAGATATCGAATGATTGAATATATACACGTACCAATGAAATATTTCATTTATACTCTCTCCTTACATTTATTATGACAATTAACCAGGAATTTAAATATTTTATCGATTATATAGATCATTCTACAACCTTAACCCATAATATAATTTGTTATTGTGACAAAACAAATTATCCACTAGCAATTTGATAAAAATATTTTGGATCTTCATTTCATTTCAATTGGAAAATGTGAAATAGGCAATGACCTTACGAGATAAAATATTGTGGTATAGGGATTTAATGAAATATATAACATAAATCTCAGAAAAAAAAAAAAAGATGAATCACATAACATAGTGGGAACCTCTTTATAAATTATGGTTAGTTAGAAAACGCAAATTTATGATCATACAATATATGATGCATCCCTAAAAAAAAACCAATATATATATGATGCATAGTTTTTATTTTTATTTTTCCAATTTTCACATTAATAAAACCAAGCCAAACACGCGTTAATTGTATTTGAAATCCGCTGTGGTCCAGGACATGTACCTGATGATTTCTACACAATACTTATATATATTTCAGTGGGGATTGTTTGGACCACATTAAAAATACCACTCAACTCAAAAACTGGGTTCAAATATGTAAATAAATTATAAAAAATTTATACAAGACTCCAAAAGTAAACTCAAGTATGGGTCGCTATCTTTCATTGCCTTTATTGCAAATTAAATGAATAATTAAAATTCGAGGAATAATTATTTTATGTTTATGAATTTAAAAAATAAATTAATATATTATTTTAATACAACAATATTCGGTAATTCATCGAATAAAGTTTTAAAAGTAAAAATAAAATTATATTAAAAAAATAGGTTAAAGGTCACGTTTCTTTGATTTTTTTTGAATTTATATGTTTACTTTTTTTTTAATCTATATATCAGTACTCGTTACAAATTCGATTAAAAAGTGATTTTATTTCTTATTCTTGTCTCAAATTCATATAGTAATATTTGCTAAATATATGAATATCTATATAAATTATAAGTGTGAACTTAAAGTAAATCAATATTTTAAAAGTCAAATAAAATTATAATAGAAAATGAGGTAAAAGAGATCACATTTCTTTGATTTTTTTTACAACTTATATGTTCAAAAATTTATGTATCATACCAATACTCGTCGCGAACACGATTAAAAATAAATTTTACTATATTTTCTCGTCACAAGCTCGTATAGCTAGCCACTAAATATCTGAATATATTCAAACTTATATAAATAAAAAATTGTTACAATAATTAGTTATACGTTATGTATCGAATCTTTTGAATTCTCCAAACTCAAAAGCTTTGCAAGAACCCAAGATTGTAATGTTATGTGATTTTGACTGCACCTAGTTCCAAATACAAATAACAATAATAATAATGAAAATGAAAGAAGAGGTGTTTATCTTTTGGGGGGGCCTTATATTTTTTAGAATAGGAAAATGTGGATGGGAGGGATTTATTTGTTGAGTTATGGAGTAGAAGAATCGGGAATTTGGTGTTTTAGGGGAGGGGGATAGTGATGGGGCAAGGGCACAGCTAGGGTTGGGGATGTTTCCTTCTCTTGAGGATGTGACTTGTCTCGAAGTTACCACCATGCTAATAAAGCTTTTGAAATTTGAATGAATGATGATCGTGATCATGATGTGTTCAGGGGTGAATCCAATAATTACGGAAGTGGCGGCAGTTACGTCTGGATCGACGGACACCAGCAACCTAAAACCACAAGCAACGTTAGATTCTTCCGATGAGCACGGGTGGAGGTGTCGATGGAAGCAGTGGCGGACCCAGGATTTTGCATTTGGGGGTGCGTCAAATAATTACATATTGACATAATCATAAACATATAAAATATATACTTAATAATAAAAATAGTACATTCCATAACATTTTTCACTTTTAAAGTTATATATATACTTCAAAATACAAAAAAAAATAACATAATTATATATTTTTTTGACGAGTCTTCGTTTGTTGAAAGCCATTGACAACCTCATCACTAGAAATTTGTAGAAACACATCTTTAATTTTCAATTAAGGTGACCAAAAAATCATTCAAAAAACGATCTATAATTTACAAATATATAATTAAAATTAAACAACAATTTGCATGCGCTCAATCAAATTATCAATTCACAAATCCACCGCATAAATTCATTGAGCAAATTAAAGACACACGCTTAGTTCAACCCCACAACAAAATAAATATCCCAGTTAACCAAGAAACACATACACACAGTGTCAAAACACCCATTACCAATATTGTATATATATACTAATTCTTTTTGTCATTTTTTGGGGGTGCAACTGTACCCCCTTGTTCTCATGTAGATTCGCCAGTGGATGGAAGGGTCTCCGACACTCAAGTCAATGAATTGATATAAATAAATAACATAAATAAGTAATACAAAAATTCCAAATAATTCAATCCATTAGTTTGGACCCATAATTTGGAGATTGAAAAATAAAATAAAATTGTGTGCACAAACGATCTAAACATGATCATGTAATGGCTCCCAAATATGGCTATAATTAAACCTAATTTCCTCGAATAGCTCCCATCTCTCTCTCTCTCACTGAGGGCCTTAATTAATTGTAGTTTTCCTAGAGAAAAAGTAAATCTTATCTCAAAAAAAAAAAAAGATAAAGCTAATCTTGTTCCATTAAAACAAACCCAACAAATGTCTCATTTACACAATAGCATTGCTCATTTCTAATCCTCCTTTTAGCAGAAGATAGCTTTTTTCAAATCTATTAAAGCTATGATTTTTATTTTTATTTTTAAAAGGGATTTTTTTTAAATGTATTTTATTTAATGAGTGCGACGGTATTCCGTATTGGTGGCGCTATTCATCAAGTTAATTAATTTATAGGTTTAATTAGGCGTTTAGCTCATTTAGGAGTTAGGGAGAAAACAATGTTGTTGATTGCGTTAATCCAAAGATGTTTAATTAATTGTGTAATGCTATGCTTTTTTTCGGATGTAGAATTAATTATGTTATTAGTTTTCACTTTTAATTTTTAGTTAACAGTAGGGGTTAATATTATTTTATCGTTATAAACCTTTTAAATAATAAATTATTAATATGATCGATTCTTAATTATTAGGGTTGATCATTATTAACTATTAGTGTCTACTAATTATTATTTGTAGCTTTTAATTATGAGTAATTTGAACTTATTTTTTAGTTTCTTTGTTGATACTATTAATTAGAGTTGATCATTATGTCTACTAGTAATTATTATTTGTACTTTTTAATCTATAGCTAATACCTGTTATTTTTTTTGTAGTTATTTTTTTGTTGTTGGCTTGAATAGTTGTTAAAAACCAAATTAAGTGGAACTTGACTCTTCTTCCATGTGTATAATCAGCATGCCATGCCCCACTATGGAAACGATCGCATCATCAAAAATTGATAGTAGAAAACAAACACAATATTTATATAATTAATATAAAATAAATCAAATATGTAAGTTTATGTAAAACTCAAACGATGTGTACAACACCATACACATAATAAATATTAGAAGAAACGATTTTAATTAATTGTTCAAGCATTTGCATATGTAAATATATGATAATATGATAGTATATTGAAGGAGAAAGAAGACTTGCGAGAACGAAAAAACAAAACGTTAAATTATAATTAAATTATTTTGTATTTGATCATGATTCAAGAGTCGAATATTTGTTAAATTATATTTACATATATTCAATAATGAAATTAGATTATATGGCCCCTTTTAGTTGAACCTAAAAATGAGGGTTACTATTTTAAAAATAGGCTGTCAAATTTTTATATACTAATCTTTTTTTGGGTTCCTTCTATCTCTATGTTACATTGTTACATTACATATACCTAATTAAATGTTACATATACATATATATATATATATTCCTTCCAAATATTCATGCATATCTTTAACGTCAAACAAATTAACATGGAAAATATAAAAGTTAATTAATTATATGTAGTATTCCACTAGTTTTTCCCGGTCTATTTTCAGCTTCCACTTCTTTTCTTTGTGTTTTTCTTAACTCGGAAATTCTTGATGAAGTCAAATATATATACGCCATTTAATTTATAAGTAAAATAATTTTATATGTGTTTATGCATGTGTTTGTATCATCAATTCAAATTTTCTTGACTCAACCGTTTCTTGACACCAATATATCTAGCTAATGGGCCCTCGTATAATCAAATGTAATAGACATTACATATCCCCTAATATATATATGTTATATATTTTATTTCATTGAATTATTGCATGTTCAATTCTTTTATGTCATGCATGAAATCATCTCTCTCTGTATGAGAGAGAGAGAGAGATGTGAAACAATCCGTGCAAGGCAAATGAATGATTTCTTCATGTGTGCATAGGCACAAAGGCTGGTGGGCAGCTTCTTCGAAGAATCTTTTTTCTTACACACACACACATGCAAGTAAATGTATGTATATATATATACAGGGACGGAGCCAGGAATTTAGTTCGGGGGGCTGAACCTGTATCGCCCCCGAGAATTTTTTTTTGGGCATTCAGTATATTTAAGGTATTTTTTTTTTATTAAAATACGAGCATAATACTAATAATAACGAACAATATTTTCATAAATTATATAGTTTCAATATATCACAAAACTTTTTTTGGAAATTCCGTATATTTAAGATATTTTTTATTAAAAGGCAAGCATAATAATAATAATAATAATACTTTAATAACAAACAACATGTCCATAGATTATATATTTTCTATATATTACAAATACATTATAATTTTTTTTAGCATTTCATACATATTAGGCATTTTTTATTAAAAGACAAGTATAATAGTAATAATAACAAACAATATTTCATAGATCATATAGTTTTAAAAAACAAAATTATCCTTAAATTAAGTATATATGAGAGAATATAATAACCAGAATATAATAACCAAATACTTTTTTATAAAACAAAATTATTTTATAATAGGTATAAACATATATCTATATATATCTATATATATTTTAATTTAAAAAAAAAAAAAACTCAAAATTTGGGAGGGGGCTCTAGCCCCCCCTAGCCCCCTGGCTCTGTCCCTGTATATATATATATATATATATATATGTATGTGTGTGTATATATATATATATATATATATATATTATAATTAATATAGCAAAAAATGCAGAGTGATTGCTTGAGTTGCTATGATATGTTCCCTCCAACATCTTACTGACCCCATTAATGGTGGGGAGCTGAGGAGAAGATGAATTCAACCCTTACCATCTCAAATTATATTGCTTTCACACTCATCCACATTTTCTCAACAAAATTATTTTTTTCTTCTTCTTGAAAACTTTAAAAATCTTCTGGAAATATCACAGCATTTTTGCTCTTGAAATTTGATATGTGCATGTGATATTGTTAAATGTACACTCAAGGGAAATTACTAGAGATATTAGTAAAATGATGCATGCATACTGACAAAGATGCATAACGTTGAACATAAAGGCGGTGACGACTTAATTAACTTCAAATATTTTTTTAGTTGGGGAACGAGGAGGACGGTGGAATTTGAACCCTAAACTTCTCTACTATTTACAAAAAGTTTTCACTTTTGAATTTCTCATATTTAATTAACTGTCAAAATCATTAATCGTAAATTGCGGTTACCGAAACGTAACTTAACCAAAAATTCTTTAGAGTAGTGTTATTTGGACAAAATTTGTTCGCACAAAAAAAATTATTTAAAAAGTTTGGTTCAAATTTAGTTAGTTTTCTCCACATTACAGATTTTTTCATGTAATTTTTTAATACTAATTATTTTAATTTTTACTATTTCTTTGTAATTCTAGTGCTTAAAAAAATAATAAAAAATTACGAAAAAATTATAATATAGAGAAAACCATAAAAATAACTAAATCCTATTATATTTTGAATATTTTTTTAAATAAATATATATATTTAAACATTAACTATTTTTTGTCCAAACATAGTATATTTTGTCTAAGTAGCATTATTGAATTCTTTAATTCCCAACATCATTACGCAACAGAAATGTGGCTTTAACAAATAGTTGAATTGTAGACAATTTATAATGCTTTTAAGCCTTGCCTAATATCAGAACTACAACTTCTTCATTTAGCCATAACAAGCACTCCCACAATTATAGACTTTTCCCTAATTTTGCCCTTATTAATCAATCACCATAGACAACCTATTCCTATTACCTAATTTTCTTCGTTAGTGCGATACTACCAAAAGAGTGTCTTAACACATATTGTGGAAAACTGTATATATATGTACAAATGGAAATATATAAAACTATCCAATTTGGGGAAATTTTGTATATCAAAATTATTTACTTTTTAGAATATGCTTCACTACATATTTATTTTAATTCTAAATTACTATTTTCATTGTACACTATTATATATATCAAGCTAGACAAAAGTGATTTGATTGTATCATATTTAATTCTTCATGTGTGCATAGGCACAAAGGCTGGTGGGCAGCTTCTTCGAAGAATCTTTTTTCTCACACACACACACACATGCAAGTAAATGTATATATATGTGTGTGTATATATATATATATATATATATATATATATATATATATATTATAATTAATATAGCAAAAAATGCAGAGTGATTGCTTGAGTTGCTATGATATGTTCCCTCCAACATCTTACTGATGGTGGGGAGCTGAGGAGAAGATGAATTCAACCCTTACCATCTCAAATTATATTGCTTTCACACTCATCCACATTTTCTCAACAAAATTATTTTTTTCTTCTTCTTGAAAACTTTAAAAAAATTCTGGAAATATCATAGCATTTTTGCTCTTGAATTTTGATATGTGCATGTGATTGTTAAATGTACACTCAAGGAAAATTACTAAAGATATTAGTAAAATGATGCATGCAAACTGACAAAGATGCATAACGTTGAACATAAAGGTGGTGACGACTTAATTAACTTCAAATATATATTTTTTTAGTTGGGGAACGAGGAGGACGGTGGAATTTGAACCCTAAACTTCTCTACTATTTACAAAAAGTTTTCACTTTTGAATTTCTCATATTTAATTAACTGTCAAAATCAGTAATCGTAAATTGCGGTTACCGAAACGCAACTTAACAAAAAATTCTTTAGAGTAGTGTTATTTGGACAAAATTTGTTCGCACAAAAAAAATAATTAAATACTTAAAAAATTATTTAAAAAGTTTGGTTCAAATTTAAAAAGGATTTAGTTAGTTTTATTGTTTTCTCCACATTACAGATTTTTTCATGTAATTTTTTAATACTAATTATTTTAATTTTTACTATTTCTTTGTAATTCTTGTACTTAAAAAAAAACAAAAAAAAAACGAAAAAACTACAATACGGAGGAACCCATAAAAACAACTAAATCCTATTTTATTTTGAATATCTTTTTTAAATAAATATATATATTTAAACATTAACTAATTTTTGTCCAAACATAGTATATTTTGTCTAAGTAGCATTATTGAATTCTTTAATTCGCAACATCATTACGCAACAGAAATGTGGCTTTAACAAATAGTTGAATTGTAGACAATTTATAATGCTTTTAAGCCTTGCCTAATATCAGAACTACAACTTCTTCATTTAGCCATAACAAGCACTCCCACAATTATAGACTTTTCCCTAATTTTGCCCTTATTAATCAATCACCATAGACAACCTATTCCTATTACCTAATTTTCTTCGTTAGTGCGATACTACCAAAAGAGTGTCTTAACACATATTGTGGAAAACTGTATATATATGTACAAATGGAAATATATAAAACTATCCAATTTGGGGGAATTTTATATCAAAATTATTTACTTTTTAAAATATGCTTCACTACATATTTATTTTAATTTTAAATTACTATTTTCATTGTACACTATTATAGGGGAAGGCTAAAATAAGAACGCTTCTTAAAATATAAATTAGGAACCATTTTCAGCCCTTAGATCATCAAGATCTACGGTTGATTCATCACCTTGTTGGATAAATTCATGGTCCTGAGTTCGAATCCCAAAGGTAGCAAAAAATTATTTTTCGCAATTCATACCTTTATACAGTTTATTCATGCGTGTTATACATAAAATTCATGTATTTCAAGCTAGACAAAAGTGATTTGTCAATGGAATTTTGTTTTTTGGGAGTGGAAAGTTAGATTTTCGCCGAAATATTGTAATTTAGATAGTAGATTAATAATTTTTGAACTTTCCGCTCAAAAAATACAAACAACTTATGTAATGGATGCAAAATAAAATAAAAACAATCATAAATATAAATTATTAGTTGGTTTAAAATTACTACATTTTAATTAAAAAATTCAACTCATAACTAGGTTTTCGCTCATGATTTTATGAGCATAAAATTCATTTTTACGACCGGGAAATTGTTATATTTACACGTGAAAAATTAATGTGGCAACTCAAGTGGAAGGGAGAATAAAAAAAAATATAAAACCCGAAAGTTAATTGCATATATAACAGAAATTTAATTAAGTGATAAAATTTCCGCTCCCTCATTGGAATCCTAATAAAAACTTGCCCCTTTATATAAATATCAGCCATATGATTTAAAAAATTAACGTTACAGATTAATTCATCCCTCATCTCTCATCTCTCATCTTATTTATCCATTCTCATTTGATCTTCTCTCTTTATTAAAAAAATGGATAATTTTAGCACTCATTTTTACAAAATTCGGTAATTTTGAAAATCCCCCTTCTATTTACTACTCCCTCCGTCCCAAACGAAATGTCCCATTTCTTTTCGGCACGGAGATTAAGAAATGTGTATAAAGTAGATAAAGTGGGTTGATGAAAATTATTTAAATACTATTAAGAATAGAGAGAGTGTATTGCCAAAAAATAAAACAAGACATTTCGTTTGGGACAGCCCAAAAAGGAAAACAGGACATTTCGTTTGGGACAGAGGGAGTACTAGTTACCATCGGTACATGGCATCCTATATATATATTAAAAAAGTTAATTATACTCCATCCGTCCACAAAAATTAATCCTTTTTTATTTTTAGTTACTATCTATCACATAATGGATCATATTCTCCATTCACAATATACTTAATTATCATTATAAATATTACTACTTTTTCCACTCATAATACAATAAATATTTTTGTTAAAATTCGTGTCGTCTACTTTTATGATTATTTTTTGTGGACGGAGGGAGTATTAATATACAATATTGAAATATAAATAATAGAAGAGGATCTGGCGTCTGGCATGATTAATTGGAGGAGAAGGTCGATGATTGTTCTTTTCTGGACCACATCCATTAATTGTTCCCCTAATCATGCCATTCCCCCATTTAATTTGTTTTCTTTCAATTTTATACGAAATAAACCTTCCACTTGACCCATTAATCTAACACCATCACACTAATTATAATATATTCTACATCTCGGGCAAGCAAATTAAACAAAATTAATTAACTTTAATTATTTTAGTAACATGCTCTTGATCCTAGAAGATCAATATAGTAATACGCATGCCACGTGTCGGCACGCGATCCGTGCGAATATGATAGACTAATGCACGCATTATGGTATATATGCACATCAAGCTCACACACATTGCTCCCCTTTTGATATCGATATTATCACACACACTACACACACTTTTTTTTTTCTCATAATCTTCAATCGATTGAGCGTTAATTTGAAGAAGGAATTCGGAAACGAAGAAGGAGAAATCATCGACGACGACGACGAAGACGGCGGCGGATCCATGGAAGTTGGACTGAATTTCAAGGAAACTGAGCTGTGCCTCGGCCTCCCCGGCGGAGGTGGAGGCGGAGGCGAGAGCGACGCCGTCAAGACCTCCGGCAAGAGAGGCTTCTCCGAGACGGTTGATCTCAAGCTCAATCTCCATTCCGACGAGGCGGATCTGAAGGAGGCGGCCGAGAACTCGTCCGCCGCCGCTCCTCTTAAGGATCCGGTCAAGCCTCCTGCCAAGTAAGCAGAATACACGAGCACGAGCGCGAACACGAATAATTTGTGAATTTAATTGAGAAATTTGTGATGTTACTGGTTTTTCTAGGGCGCAAGTGGTGGGATGGCCGCCGGTGCGGTCCTTCCGGAAGAACGCGATGGCGAAGCAGAAGAGCGGCGGCGAGGAGGCGGCATGCAGCGGCGGAGGGGCGGCGTTCGTGAAGGTGTCGATGGACGGCGCGCCGTACCTCCGCAAGGTGGACCTCAAAATGTACGCCACCTACAAGGAGCTCTCCGACGCCTTAGCTAAGATGTTCAGCTCCTTCACCATGGGTACGTTACGAGTCAACACTCTAATCTATCCAAAAATATCGTATAATAACAGAAAATTATAGTCATGTAAATAAAAATATAAAAATAATACTGGTTTTGGATTATTATATCATTATACACATACGCGATGTACACGAATTTCCATATTTTTGTCTACGTGACTATAATTTCTTTTTGCTATATGAAGAAGCTAGAATGAGATATTATCTTTTAACTTAATTTTGATAAAAACTATAATTTATTTCATTATTTTAATTATGGTGTTGTGAAATGTATGTTGAATAGGTAACTATGGGAGCCAAGGAATGATAGATTTCATGAATGAGAGGAAATTGATGGATTTGTTAAACAGTTCTGAATATGTTCCCACTTATGAGGATAAGGATGGGGACTGGATGCTCGTGGGGGATGTTCCATGGGAGTAAGAAATTATTATTATTATTATTTATCCACTATATTTAATTTATTTGATTATAGCAAAATTATTGAAATTTAATGGAATGTCACTTATAAATCTGCAGGATGTTTGTTGAATCTTGTAAGCGCCTCCGCATTATGAAAGGATCTGAAGCCATTGGACTTGGTATGTGTCTCAATCAAATCTAGCTACCTTTGCTTTAAATGTCTACTTTGATTTAATTTTTTTTTTCTTTTTTGAAATTTAGGGTTTGGTGCAATGAGATATATATATCCATATTATTATGTGTCTGTATTTTATTTTAGGTTATTACCATTTAAATACATCAATTTTTCTTTTATTTTGAACTTTAACACGAACTTTAATTCTTTTTATTAAAATACATGCACTTTAATACTTACTTGATTTTTAACACCGACCGTATTTCCTCTAAATTGAATCTGAGGTGGCATATCTGAAAGATTATTGTCGCCCTCGCCTACGAGCTATAATCATCTTTCAGATATGCCACCTCAGATTCAGTTTAGAGAAAATGGTGTTGGTGTATTTAAACAGTAATAACCCTTTATTTTACATGCATGTTAGCATTATAATAAGTTTCTATTGTAGCTAAAGATATTTCATATTAGTATATATGAATATGGTTGAGCGCTTCTTTATGACATTTTTAACTAATTGATGTCATTTTTATAAAAATTTAACAATAATTAAATCGTATCTTTTTGTATTTATTTTTTGTATTTCAGCACCAAGAGCTATGGAGAAATGCAAGAGCAGGTGCTGAAGCAATCAGTTAATTTTACTACTTGTGAGACTTGGTTTGATATATGCCCAGTATTTGTTTTTCTTGTAATCTTTCTTTTTTCTTTTTAAAATTTGTTGTGTCTTCCTATTTTATTTCTGGGTTTTTTGTGACTGTGTCTGTATTTTGTTATAGTATATAGATATTGAAAAAAGAAGCATATGTATTGGACAAGAAGGCAAAATACACTCATATGTGTCTGGCTTGTTATTGTGATCTTTATTGCTATTATTATAATTAATTACTACTTGACTTTTAATTAGATTATTGACTGGCTTAATAATTACACCCTTGATTTTGTTGCTACATCTCTGCTGTCACAGTTGTGTTTATGTCTTCCTCTTTCACATAGTACTATAAAATTCAGTGTTTATTAATTATTTCACCAGATTCTCCATATCTTGATATTTAATTTTTAAATTCATTGATTATTGCAAAACCACTATTTCTTGAATATTATAGTCCCCCAACTAGAGGCCTGTAGGGAACAAGGCCATGTGCATGTTCATGGGACTATTCCTTTCATTACCAATACTTAATTATTTACTCACCTTTTTCAATTTTAAATTTAATTTTCATTTTTCTTGGAATTTAATATTTGTTTGTCTAGATGGTAAATGTTGGTCATGGTCAACTTGGATGTGAAGGAATTTTTATTTTAAAAATACACAGCAATGGTGGTTGGGAGCATATGCATATGTTCACAGCTGGAAAATTTTCTAGATATTACTATAAGTTTTCAGCTTATTTTCTTGAAGATATTATTGAATTTTAACTTAGGTCAATGGCATTTGAACTTCATATTCAAAGAAAGTTGGAAAAAAAAAAGATGCAGTGGTCTAAGCATGAATTTTTAGTCAATGGATTTTAAAGTTTTACTAGTAAATTTGAAGTTTAATAGTATTAATTATAACATTTTCTGGTCAATGTGTTTGATTAGTACTGTATGTCTTATTTTTGTAGTCAATGCAATTAGTGCTACATTAATGATCATGTTATGTGATTAATATTATGGTTGTGTATATGCAAGGCAATTAAGAAACATAAATTTCAATATGTATTAGTGGTGTGAAGTAGAAGCATTAAAGTATAAATTGTCGACCGTTTATTTTAAAAACTTATGTTTTCTCTCATTTCTTCTTCTTCTTCTTCTTCTTCTTCTTCTTATTATTATTATTATTATTATTATTATTATTATTATTAGGATCTCAACCAATTTCAGGTAATTGGATCCACTTGTTCTCTAAATATCACAATTAAATTATCATATAAATACGCATATTATTGGATTCGAATCCTAAAAAGAGCGAATTTTTATTATTTTCAGAAGTGTAATAAAATTTGTTACGAATACAGTAATTTTATATGTATAGTATGAAATTTACTGTACTCGAAAAAAAAAATTGCTTACGAACTAGTATTTGAACTCAATATTGCATCATGATGATACATCCATCATAGATCTTGGCGAAATGAAATTTTCGGCCCCTACAAGATTCGAACCTATATATTACATCAAAATGATGCATCCATTATAGATCTTGACGATCGAAGCGATGAAAATAGTTCTCTATTCTCATAATAATTTATAGTTTCCATTTGAATACCTTTCTATTCAATATATATGGAGTGGTTAGGTTGTAAACCACTTTTAGAGTATAAATTAGGAACATATTTACACCATTGATCTACTCATAATCTAACGGTTGAGATTTAATCTTTGAAAAATCATGTTTAAATGCCTAAATTCTATGTAGAATACGTCTGAATTCGCTATTTAAATGTCTGAAATTCGAAAATTAGATATTCACTCCCTATAGAATTCGAACCTAGTACCTTAAACTCATCCAATAAAGTGATGAACCAATCATAGATCTTGATGATCTGAAGACTGAAAATGATTCTTATTTTATGTTTTAAAATAAATTTTTATTTTAACAAATTTGCGCGTGTGTACTTGTAAGATCTTGTGATTATGATTGTCTTGTTAAGAAATCGGAAAAGATGATAGTTGTGAATATTTAAATACTAAGTTCCACCCATTATCTCAATTGGATGCAACGAACTTCAAATGTAATCATAATTTTTAAAGTTCAAGTAGGCAGACACATAATCTTTAAGGCTAATTAGTGTAGTTCAAAGTCATCAGACAATTCAATAACTACGAAATCCCCAGACGATCTTGCAACACATAAATAATTAGTATTTTATTCAAGAAAAAGCTAGAAATATCTATTTTAGTGGATCATTATTTTATTGTCACATATTTATTGAAAAAACGGAACCCCACGAAAATGTTGAAATTATGCAATATGTCCAAAAAGGGAAAAGAAAACTCCTTGTTCAACTAAAAAAACATCATATGTTTAAATCCTTAAATATGTCAACATTATAATGCCAAATACTAAATTTGTTCACTAAAAACAGAGAAAACACAACTATATAGTCTGCGATATACTATTTGACTTAATTTCGACTGTCAATTAAGCTCTAATTTTGTCGAAAGTCAAACTTAAGTGAAAATTACAACAAAAATATAAATTCACGTATTTTTCGAAGTTCTTAGTATTTTTTTTGCCATAACCCCAAAATAATATGTAGTCCCTCCGTCCCACGAATCTTGACACGTTTGGATTCGGCACAGGAATTAAAAAGTTGTAGGAAATAATTATTACCCAAAATGAAAACATGTCGAGATTCGTGGGACGGCCCAAAAGGGAAAACGCGTCAAGATTTATGAGATAGAGCGAGTATTCAACTAGTATATACTAAAAGTCAGAAAAATCAAATGTATAGTGGTGCCCTTTGTCTTTCCTGATTCCACAAAAAAATCAAATATATTTCACATATCTTTTTTGTCTTATAATCGATTTTCCACTCTACAAAACTTTTGCATGCAAATTGATGGCTAATCATGGCTCTAATGTATCTCATCAAGTGCAACAGCTACAACCAGCAAAATCCAAGAAAACCAATCTACAACAAAGGCCAAAACTATCGACACACTTTTTTTGAATACATATACAATCATCGTTTTTGTGTATGATTTTTCAATCAACCCTAACCCTGCACAGCTAGGGCTTGCAAGTGCTCAATGAAAACTTGCAAGCTCACGTCGTCGGTGAATATAAACTCCGAACCCTCAGAATACGTCGAATTCTGAGTGACGGATGGATTTAGCTTAGCAAGAAGAAACCTTGCCTGGCTGCTGTGCTGGTCACACTTGATGAATTTTGGGACTGGGATCCGTCCGGCCACCAGTTGCTCGGCATCAAGCTCCGGAGCTTCCAAGAGTTCCCTAAAACTTTCATGGCTCGGATCCTTGTCATACCCGAGCTTTCTCCATTGTGCAATCTTAGAGCCATGGTGGATGACGACATGGAAGAAGGAATCGAAAAGTAAGATTACATCGGGAGAGATGGAGCACACATCCAAAACAACTGGGATAGGCGGCCCGTCAAATGAATACTGGAACAGGGTTGGCTGCACCATGATAAGAGAATTCACCACCCCTTCACGGTTTAACATCAGCCGGAAATAAGCCGTCTCATCTGGAGTGCTGTTGAAGACATCCATGAATTGGGATCTTCTCAAGTAATACATAAATTGTGGAAAGAGGGAGAAGTTGGTGGAAAGGCGGAAGGTTGATGGATCTTCCGGCACATAATCACCAAATTTAGATGCAAAACGTATCAGCATCTTATCCAGCCATCTGATAACATCGTGAGCGAACATTTCTTCTGTCTTGTTGATGGCAAGTCTAGCCATAACTGAAGCAGCAGCTTCCTGGTCGAATCCTGAAGCGATTTCTGGGGAGTGTTTCACCACCCATCTTCTTGCAGCAGTGGTCACCCTCTTCCGAATTCCCATGTTACTATATCTGTATTGTGTTATGAACTGAATGAAAAATGCCGAGCTCGGTTGAGATTTCTGTTCGTCTGCAACTTCAAAGAAGAAAGCAATGCATGTTTTGCTGGTGATTGTACCCAGTTTCCAAATGTAGGTACCACCTTTACCAATCACTTTCTCGCTCACTGTATCATTCTTCCTTTGGAGAGAGATGCAAGGTCCAAGTGCTCCACAAATTTTCACGTCTTTGGTAGTCACTATCTCTATGGTCACATCAAAAGCCATCTCTAAATTTCCATCACTGTCACGATCAAACATGTGGCGCAAGCTTTTTCTGAATTCCTCTGATTCGAACGACTCTCCTAACATCATGAAACCATTGGAGCTTTCAACTGGGACTTTTAACTCAGCTGCTCCGACCTGATCCAGAGAGCAGGCGAACAGATCAAGAATGATGGACGACTCTGACAATCTTTGAGATATTTGCTTGTAATATTCGCAAGATTTTCTAGGGTAGGAAGCATAACCGTTGTTGAGATCACGGTGAGTTCTAATAGCAGTGCCAAAATCTGAGTCAACAATCATTCCTGGGCCAACTGTTGCAGGTCCAGTTGTGAAGACCATCACACGTGAACCAGTATTTATCAAGCATCCTTCTAACAATCCAACAGCTACTGAGATCGCAACCCCTGTACACCGTAAAGGTCGATGTCCTGTCTTGACCAAAGGTGAAGAATGGATATCTTCAATTGCTGTGATGATATTGAATTCATATTCAGATACTGGAACTAGAAAGCCTTGCTTTTGTACTGATGAAGTCTTTCCAATAGATTGCTTCATGTGATGGAGCCCAAGAAGCTCTTTGGCCTGATAACATAAGTAGATAAGCGTTTCACCAAAATAAACTTACAGAAATCTTTCATTTTGATATCAAGCAAATGCAAATTTAAAAGGAAGTATCACTTTGTTTTAAAGTTCTGATAAGTTTATCCTTGCTTCTAACACTAGCAACCCCCAAAGGCCTCACTATCTAACTCTGACCAACCCCCACTACCAAACAGCAAAGACGTATTCATGTCCTAACCTGAACCCATTATGTACACAATTCAGCAGTAACACAGGCAACTGCCTAAGGTCAATCCAAATATCAAGTAACTTTCTATGCTTCGTTCTGAATCTTTTTTGTTGGCCTACTCGAACAAAAGCTTAAGCCAAGAGGCAAAAGGTGACAACTCGAACACATTGGCTCAGACATGGATGTGGGTACTGCATGATCTGACACTGGATATCAAGATTTTGAATACTATATTTGAAGACATGGATAAACTATGCTATACTTTTTCCTGTCACAAGAAGTTAAAGTAACTAATGATAATCGGTACGTTAAAATAAACCACAAGCTAATGGACATGCAAATCACGTTCTCATATGAAGATTGGAGATTGCATCATTTATTTTAATCTCAAGTTCTCAACAAATAAGGGAAGACAAAAATGTTAATTCCGAAGCATCTTGTCACTTTATCTCAATATTTTCAGAATTTACTAGCTAAGCAATTCGTGAAAAAAATAATTGGTCAACTGCTGAACAGCTGGAGAAACATCACTATTTATTTTAACATCCATCTACTTGAAATCGTTGGAGGAAATAAAGCACATAATGTTGAAGATAACAAGTTCATGGATTCTAAAGTCAAGCAAACATACTGTACAGATATCACCTAGCACGAACTGAAGCACAAAACGGAAATTATCCCTTTCATCACATGATTAAAAGTGGAAAAGGTGAAATAAGTTTTCAGCTGCCAACCCTAATTGATCAGCATCAGACATGGAGCCTGAAAAGGCAAGAAATGTACCAAAAATATAACACTCTGTTTCATCTTTGAGAACAGGTAAGCTTATCACAGCAATGCGAACTGTATCTTTGAGAATGGGATACTGCTCATTCTATTCAACATTGAAACACACAACTACGCAACAAAAATCGAAGGCGCAACTCTTGCATAGGCAGCAAACGTGATAGTTTGTATATAGAGAATTATCATATATACCAATGAAGCTCAGATAATAACTATAAAATCCATCTAGACGTATAAATTCAATATCTTTGAACGTACCGTACCTTTTCAGACGAAACCTCACGCCCTCCATGAAACACCACAGCTCTCAAACAATCTGTGAATCCCAAATCATATACCCTCACCATTGCATCAAAAACCACAAGACCAACCAAAGCATTCTCCGGCAAACGTGCAATAATATGCAGCAACTCACCCTTCAAAGCCCCTAAATCCTCCTCCGAGGAGCAACCATCCACGACAAACACAAATGCCGGTCCAACCCCGACTCCACCACTAACCCCACTCCACTCCCCCGTGCCCGAATAAGCAGCAGAAACATTCGAGAACGAACCGCTATTCGACCTCAACGGCCCACTCGCAGTCCGCCCTAAGCCCGAATCCATGCCCAGGCCCAGGCCCGAGCTCGGCGCCGGACCCAGATGATACTCAACGGTGCTGTAAGTCGGAAAGAGCTCCGCCGGTATATTGTTCTCGTTGATATGATCATACGATCTCGGAAACGGGTTCCTCCGGTAGCAAAAGGGACAAACCCAGATTTTAGTGGTGTAATCGATGCGGGAGTAGGGGTTCCAAACCGCGCCGCATTGGAAGCAGTTCACCGGCTCGTGAGCTAGGATCGGCAGCTCGCTGAACGGCATCAGCGGAGTGCACATAATCGATAGTGGAACGACCAAAGCTGAGACCTCGGGCTTCGAGAGCGGCCATGAGTGCCACGGCCAACGCAAACCCTCGATCGCTTCCAATTCGGTGAAATCCATCGACGATTTAGGAGGCTTTAGGGGATTTTCATCGGGGGTAACAGGAGTTGATGAACCCTAATCGGGATCGGGGCCAGCAGTTTTGTGATTTTGGGGAATTTGTGAAAAATTAGGGTTTAATTTATGATTTTATAGTTGAAAATTTGAAAATTGAAAAAGTGATGGCCGGCTTTCGACCGGAGAGGGAAAGTGCAGAAGTGAGGGAAAGTGCAGTCCAGTCACGTGCCGAGTCACGTGAACAAAAATCCAATTTTTAATTACTTACTAATAATAATAAAATTAGTGACTATATTAAACATTTATTAAATATTAATCAGTCTTCTTTTGCTGAAACAGAAAGAGAATTACTCTATATTTTATCTATCTAGGCAATTTCCAATTTGAAATGAATTTCAAATCAATTTCAAAATTGAGTGATAATTTTGTAGTTATAATAAAATTGAAAGATTATTTATAAACTATTTTTTTTTTCTTTTTGTTCCATTTTTATTTATCTTCTTATTTTTTTATTTTGATCTAAAATTTTAAAATTCACTAGTTATAAAATATTTGATATACATATCAAATTAAAGATCACGATAAGAGTTTTAATTTGATATATTTTATATAAATAATTAATTTAAAATGTAAAAGTTAAATTTATTTAAAGATTTTTTTTACAATTCTCTCTCCTCTCTCATCTGTTTTTGAATAAATCTATTTTTTATTTTTATTTTTTGACTTATTATTTTTGCCTTTTCATAATATCTGTTTTTAATGTTGTGATTTTTAAAAAAAATTATTTTCTATTTTTCAATATTCAGCTTAATTATATTCAGTTAAAATAATTTTTTAATTATATTTATACATATGATAATTGAGTTGATTTCGATTTTATACAAATGCTAGTACTATATTAAAAAAGCAATTTTCAATCGGAAATCAAATTCAAAATTTAATGGCAATTTTGTAGTTCTAATAATTATTTGTAAATTGTATTTTTTTTCTTTTTATTTCCATTTTCTTTACCTTTTTATTTTTTATTTCTTTCTAAATTTATGAAATTTAACTAATTATAAAATATTTAATATGCATATCAAATTAAAGATCACGATAAGAGCTTTAATTTGATAATATTTTTGATTTGGCGTATTTATACGCATTTATTTGGGGGATTTTGGTGCGATTTTTATGCTTTATTGTTGATATTTATCTTATTTTAGCATGAATCCAGTTCTTATGTGAATTTTGATGGTTTTTGATAGATTTTGAAGAAAATACTTGATTTTGAGAAGAATTTTGAAGTCTTAGAACTATAAAATTTGAAACGATTGCGCGTGCGCTAGTCGGGATTCCCATACTGTCTCGCATGTCCGAAATTAAAGGCTGAATTTGCTAGATACATAGTGGACTGCCGTGTTTGACTTTATCATGGGCTTAAACTTTATTTTTTTTTTTTGTTTTTGGGCTGAACTAAAGCTTTAACTTTGCTTTATGGGCCTGTGCCCTACTTATTTACCTTATTAGATTAGGTCATTAATCATGGGCTTAAACTTATTTTATTTGTTTTTGGGCTTAACTAAAGCTTTAACTTTGCTTTATGGGCCTGTGCCCTACTTATTTACCTTATTAGATTAGGTCATTATTATTTCATCGGTTATATATTAGAGTCATCATATAACTTTAGATTATCATTCACGGCTCTCGCCAATCTCTGAAGGCAGATTGTGGACGCAATTCTTGGAGCAATATTTCAAGGTATATTCTCTTCATCTTTTCTTCGCACTCATTTATTTATTTCTTTTGTTTATTTTTATTATGAGTTCTAGTTAATTTCTTTTAGTTCCAACAACGATTATGATATGAAAGCACTAGCGATATTATTATGTGAGATCTAATTTATTCTTATATTTTTTTATGCTTGCATATGTGATTCTCTGTGTACTAGCAATATTATTATTTGAGATCTAATTTATTCTTAATACTTTTTTTTTATGCTTGCATATGTGACTCTCTGTGTTTTCCGATGACAGCGAAAGCAGAAAGCGAGGTGCGAAAGCAAGGAAGCGATTATGATTCTGAGAGCAGAGCAATAACACAAGTTGTGCCGCATGCGTTGAAACCAAAATACATGTCTCGTCATCGTCTAAGGTATTTAGCGACGAAGATGTAATACCGCTGTTGAAGAGGCTCGCCGATTTCTGGGCTGATGGAAGAAACAACAAGTGGGCTGAATTCCACAAATTTGTCAAGAACAATCTTTCAAAACCAAATTTCACGCGCACTTGGATATTTTTGAGAGGGTAATCTTTTTACGCTCTAAACAATGCAGTTGTTCATTGAGTTCCTTCCACTCGAACTTCAAGCTTCTCTGCATTGTCTCTCCCAATCAATACACATCTTTCCATGGCAATTTTGGGAAATCCAAACATGTTAAACCAGGCATACAATATGAAGACTGAAATTCATCCAATGCTGGAATTATCTCTTGTTTCCACTTAGAATTCCAGCATTTGATGAATTCGAGTCTGCATATCCAAACTTGTATGTCTCGTTTAACATGTTTGGGTGTTCCAAGATTGCCATGGAGAAATGTGTTTTGATTGGGAGAGACAATGTAGAGAAACTTGAATACGAGTGGAGGGAATTCAATGCACAGCTGCATTGCTTAGAGCTTAAAAATGTTGCCCTTTCAAATATATGTAAGTGTGCGTGAAATCTGGTTTTGAAAGTTTGTTCTTGACGAATTGGTGGAATTCTGCCCACTTATTGTTTCTTCCACGAGCCCAGAAATCGGCGAGCCTCTTTAGCAGCGTTATTGCATCTTCGTCGCTAAATACCTTAGACGACGAGGACATGTATTTTGGTTTCAGCGCAAGCGGCGCAACTTGTGTTGCTGCTTTAATCACAAGTGATTAGATTATGTTTATATGGGAGACCGAGTCGTCTGTTTGATCTGATGGATCTTTAACTTGAGCAAGTCATAGATTAGAAAACTGTATTGGAGAAGCCTATTTGTCGAGGACCTATAGCTGATATGTTCATATTTCATTATTTGATTTGTTATCGAATGTTAGTTTGTTTCGGGCTAAAGATAATGCAATTTTCCTGCTTTGGATGATCTATTATTTTTCCCCTTTCTTTATTTTTTTTCTTTTTGTTTATGAGCATATTATAGCCTTTTATAAGTTAACCTACGCTTTATGACTAATAAATAAATAAAGATTTACACACATATCTCAACTGTAAGAATAATGAAAAATTGAGCACGATTTGCCAAACTTACCAAATTAACAGCAATGGGAGTACACTTATAGCAATAATATGAAGCATTTTTTTTTTTCTTTTGATAAATTACACGAATAAATAAAGGGCATTAACCACCAACCGTTAGACCAACTACACAAAAAATTTTATGAACTTCAGTTTGAGCTTTTTTTTGTAACGTTTCTATCTTCGTCTTCGCTACCTTTTTCTAAATCTTTCAAAATGTTGCTTCAAGTGCTGTTTTGAAGTCTTGGATTATCACATCAATTTGTCATTTTTTGCATAAGGTGTAAACAAAGGTGACAGTCTCAACCCATGCCACATCACCTAAATCTCCATAATTCACATTTGCTAAAGTGTTCCTATTAGTCAAGAATCTTGATGACTTAAATCAGCAAGAATCAACAAGGAGATATATAGCTCAAATTTATCAGCAACATAAAAGAAGAAATCTATCTATGAAGATAGGGAAAACAGAGCTGCTATATCATTCACATCTTCAAATGCTTCAAAAAGATGTCATCTACGCGTCGCCCTATTAGTTGTAGATAAAGTATTGAGCATCATCGCCTCTTGCTGGTCTCAACTTGCATGATCTACGAGAATCACATAATGTAAACTAACACATCCATTACACCTTCAAATACCACAGCAAGAATGCTATCTATCTCCTACACATGTTACTGCAAACGACAAAACCTCAACTCTTGCATTTCAACTGCATACCCAATATTCATGCATTCGCATTAAACTCAGGTAATGTGACAGGAAAATCATAAACAAACATAAAGGCAGCTCGAGTCCCAACTCGATACACAGTTCATATAAAGTTGCAGACTGTGATCAACAGTTTATGCGTGCATCTTGATTTAGATCATGAAACAAATGAACACATTTGTTAGTGAAACTGGATGCAAGGCACGACCAACGAAATCATATGATGTAATCTAAATATCTAATGCAATCACCAAAATCTTCAAATGCCATATCAAGAGTGCTATCCTCCTACACATGTTACTCTAAACGACAGAAGCTCGTTCGCACACACTTATCCGTACTCTACTTATTCTAAGTTCCTGATCAGTTGAACTCTACTTATTCTAAGTTCCTGATCAGTTGAAACGCTCGCGTAGAACATCATGCCCAACGCAAAGAATAAGCTCCAAATACCAATGTAGCAAGCAACAATAACACAGTTATACAGTGATCAACACAATCCCAGCTTGCAAAATCATTCAAATTTCATCAAACAACAGGCGATTCAGTCGCTCACAACAAAATCAAACTATTTTAGCCACAAAGGTTGAATGAATGCAACTTCCATTAATCAAAGGTCTGATAATCAGAACAGTGGCAACAGTAGTAAACACAGAATTCAATTGCAACACTGAACTACAATTCACCTCTCAAACGCTGGCGTATCCCCCTCTCGGACTATCCACGACGTTGAGCAAGGAGCCGTACGGCGAGTCCTCCAGCGAATCCTCCGGCGCCCTCAGAACGCCGTGCACGAGCACGACGGCGGCCCCAATTACCAAGGAAACGAACAATTTCATCCAGACGTGCGCCCAGAAGAGCGCGCCCAAAGTGCTCACGGCGAGAAATCCGACGACGAATCTCTGATCGATGTCGTAATCCAAGACGGAGAGAGGCTCGTCGCGGGCGAGGACCAGGTACACCCAGGCGGCGAAGAGGCAGAGGAAGAAGACTAAGGTGAGGGGGCGGGTGATTAGGGTTAGGAGGAAGATGATCAGCGTCAGAACGACGTAGTTTGGGAGGAAATAACGGAGGTTTTGGTTGACGCGGTAGGTGGATTCGGAGAGGGAGATGGGGAGGCTGAGGGCGGAGAAGTCGAGGAACTGCGGCCACGGTCGGAGCGCGGCGGAGCTGGTGGTGGTGACCGGTGGCGCCGCCGGTGAAGACATTTCGTGGGTCGTTGATTTTGTCAGAGCTGACTACGGAATAAAAAAACAGCTCGAAATAAGATTTTCAATAAAAGTTCGTTACATACAGCAGTAGATTCAATAGCAATTACTCTAAATTAAGGAGAATTTAATATAATAGTAATGTATATAAAATTTAAATTAATCGTTATTGAATTTTTTCACTTTGTGGATTGATCACTCACATTTTATTTTATTTAAATAAAATACTATGTAATATACTTCTTGGATTCAAACTAAAATCCATAGGAGTTTTAATGAACCAATCTAAAGCCCATTAATTAGCTCGATTACATAAATTCTTGGGCTTTGATGGCCCAATTTTATCATATCAACTTCTCATGCAACATTGATAATAATCTTTCTGGGCTATTATTCCTTGGAAATTTAATCGTATCCATATAATTATTTTTCTAGTCATAGTTCTTTAATATTTATGAGCTATAGTTCTTAAAAAAATTAATATGTAGAAAGAGATGACGGTGGGGTGGGGTGGGGTGGGGTGGGGTGGGCTAAGGGAGTAATAACACATGTAAGAGTTCAAATTAATTCCAAGTTCATTCACATACATAAATTCATAAAAAAAAAATCAAGTATAATTTGGGATGAGTAGTTTATGACCTTAATTTTGACATTTTTTTTTACTTCAATTCTAATTTATTTTTATATAACCTTGTTTTTTTCAAATTTGTTTGATTGTGTTCTATATCCAAAGATTCTAACATTGGGGTATATATCAGATTAAAACGACCTTAATTTTTGAAATTTGTTTGATGTTTGTTTTCACCTCATTTTATCATTGACTGAACTTAACTTAATCAAATGGTATTCGAATTTTGGATGTGGGACATTATTGAACAAGTTTATTACTCCCTCCGTCCCACGAAGCATGACGCAGTTTCCTTTTTAGTTTGTTCCACGAAACTTGATCTGTTTCTAAAAATGACAAAAAATTTACCCTTTATTCACCTTTTCACTTTTTCACCTACCACACTTAACACACAAAATATCAATTTCTTAATTCCCGTGCCGAAAAGAAATGGGTCATGCTTCATGGGACGAAGAGAGTAATATTCATATTATTTAAAAATAAATCAAAATTAAGGTTATAAATAAAAAAAACATCAAAGTTAAGGTCATAAACTATTATTAACCCTATAATTTATAAGTTGAACTTTGGATCATATTTTAAATACGACTTCAAAATTCGCTTATTCTTTAAAATCTAGAACTTACATAAAGTTTCACTAGTTTTTATTCGCGATTGGAAATTCAATGTAGAAAAGCTGAATCAGCTTGCTGAATTATATATAGAATAATAGAACATACAATAAATTACCGATTTACATATGGTTTAATCAAACATGTATTAGGATTTACTCATATTATTATCTCATGCGAGCTGATTCAACTTAATTTCCAACACCGAATTCTCAGTCTCGGGTGAAAATTGAACCTTTCTACAAAATTTCATATTTTTAAAAAATAAATAAATAAACAGATAATCTATACTAATATAAATGCATGCAGTAATTGCTTATATAATTAATAATAACTAATTTCTTTAAATTAGCTGCAAAATTCGACTCACATAAACTATACTTGCAAGCAACTATCACAAAGTAGATAGGAATTGATGAACATTTGAAGGTCAAATTATCAAAAATGGAAAAAAAATTATTTGATTATTTTGATTGAAAATTTGAATGGTGTGAGGAAAGTGGACGTGGCCGAAGTTGCAACTGAGAAAAAAGTATGGTTGTATTTAAATTATGATGACAACCAGATTACAAGCCAATTTCGTCTGCTTCTCTTGTGTTCCCAGATATCACATTTAGGGCCCGCGATCGCACCCACGGCCCGGCCCTCTCTCGACACCGATGGTGCCTGCCCATGTCCCGTGGGGTTGCCGTCTTCTGCAAAAACTTGTGTCATACTGTCTCTATACTCCGATCGAGATCACTTCCGATATCGTGATATTATAGGCAATTAAGGGGCGTTTACTTTATATGATTGATAAAACGCCTGATTAATTAAGTACTTTTATTATCAAGAGTATGATTTACTCCCTTCGTCCCATGAAGCATGACTCAGTTTCCTTTTAGGTTTGTCCCACGAAGTTTGACCTGTTTCTAAAAATAGCAAAAAAATTTACCCTTTATTCACATTTTCATCTACCACACTTAACACACAAAATATCAATTTCTTAATTCTCGTGCCGAAAAGAACTAGGTCATACTTCATGGGATGGAGGGAGTATTTAATTATATATCACGCGGCGAACTAATTCACGTAAGCTCCAATTCAACAATCTGACAATCGAAAATAATTGGGGGGACGTAATTGCAAAAATTAAAAAGACAGTAATTGTAATTCGATGCGCTTTGAAAGCCACAGTAAAATTGCAATCACTTAATGAGCTTGTACACGAGCTAATGAGTCGAGCATCGTCATGCTCAAAGCTTGACTTGTTTAGCTAAACGAGTTGTTCATTAAATTACCGATCGAGCTTTTATCGAGTCAAACGTCGAATAGCTCACGAATAGCTTGGCTCGTTTACGGCCCTAGTCGGGATGGAGGGAATATATGATTTGGGAGAATCAACACGTGGTTGAACACGAGGTAGGGTTGAGTTAGGGGTGTAAGTGAACAATGAATGTAGGGTTGGTGAGTGAATTAGTGCGTGGGGTGTGACTGAATTGAGAACACATGAGTTGATTTTGAGAATAATATCTTATTACATGGACTTGGTAAATTGCACGCAGCAAAATAAATTAAAGTGGGATTTATGTGGCCCATAAATAATAGATACAAATGTGTAAATATATTAAGGGTCTGCGTAGGGAATACCCACGGATTTATTGCAACAAAAATGGCAATTTATATATGTTTGTCTCATCCTATATGATAATTGCCAGTCTTTGACTATTTGCTTTGTCCAAATATATGCATTGATTAATTTCACTGCAGAAGAATAGTGTTATATACTCATTCTTTCTATAAAGTGATGAAATAGATCGATCAAAGTTGAATAGTGAAAGGAATTTATTAAAATTGGACAAGAAGTTAGAACAACAAATTAAGAGTTATGATATAAAGGTCTAGACATAAAGACTATAATTTTTAATAAATGGAGAGAGTATATTCAAGAATTAGTGCTTCACATAATATAAATAGAATAAATAGTCAAGAAAAAATTTCCGCCTATTTTATTTAAGTACTAATTCTTGAATATATACTCTCTCCGTTTGTAAAAATAAAAAATTAATTAATAAGTACTGCATTCGCTGGATAATTCTCGGCCTATTTAAGAGTTTCGGACTTACTCGAAGCTAAAATGGGCTGAAAACTAACGGTAAGACGTAAAATCTCTCCTTAATATTCACTAAATTTGAAGGTGTTGGATCTAAATAATTAAAGGGGTTTTTGGTCCTCCAAATCTCTCCTTAATAACATGGATCTAAATCTCTCCTTAAAGGAGTATATTACTTGATATATCAATTATGGGAGATTTTCATGTCACCTCAAGTTTAAACCAGATACTATTTTTCTTCTTGGATTTGTCTATGTGCTGACAACAGACAAAAGAAGGCCACGGGTATTTCCTTTTCTTTTCTTTTTTGTGAATAAAATTTGGTCGAAAATTAAGTAGTAATTAAATCGTAAGTTGTTAAGATAATTAAAAAGGGAAGTACGTAGATTAACAACGGACAAAGTATATTTTAAAGGGTTATAAAGTTATAAATTGCAAATTAGTAAATCTTAATCTTTTTTCAGCGTTTTTACAAATTAAATCTTTTTTTTTTCAGCATTTTTACAAATTAAACTCGTTTAAAAAAAAAAAAACATTGCAATAAAGTCTCAATTTTCGATTCATAGCACTCACTCCTAAAATTTTGCATGAATTTCAAGTTGAGATATATCTAGATATCTATACTATGTCGAAACTTAAAATTTGTCGAGAACTTTCAAAGTCTATTATCTAAATTATTCTATGGTGTTGTCAATTTTATTATTGGACGTGCAAAATTCTTGAAATGGGTGAATTTACAACAAAACAAAAGGTTGAAACATTAGACCATGTTTAACAATATATAACGTACCAACCAACTACCTACTAATTAAACTACAATCTCTTTGATATTTGATTAAAATTTCTCATCTTTACATCACCAATAAAATTAGAGGATTAGGACTGTAAAATCATAACTCATATATAAAATATCGGGTCAATCGGTTTAATCTGTCTGGTCCGGTCAACGATCGGGTTACGGGTTAGCTCGTTGGGTTACATTAAAAAAAATCCTAGGATTTAGAATGAATTGGCGCTTCAATTCTTGCAGCTATTCATTTTTTAAAATCCTGCTGCCGTACGGCAATGCCAGCTCGTTGCTTCATCAATATTTCAAAATTCTAGTTTTATTTGCAAAAATGCAATTAACCAATTATTTTCATAATGTTTTAATAGTGCATGGAGTAATTAATGTGGCAAGAAAATTCCAAATATAGAGGTCTATATCAGCAGGTGCATTTATGTAGCCTTTCTTTTTTGTCGCGCAATTAAAATTTGGGGAAAAAATGTAGCATCCTAAACCACAAAATGAAGCTCCATGCCATGCATGCTTTAAATTTGTTTGTTGTGCATCACTATCTTCATCAAACAAATCTCTCTCTCTCTCTCTCTCTCACACACACACACTGACACACACACTATAATGATAATGCTATTTTTTATTAGAAATAAGAATAACGAATAAACTAGCACAAATTTACGAATAAGCTATTTACAATGCATGAATAACGTATTCAAATAATATAATAAAATTTTCGACCCCTTAAGAATTTGAACTCAAATTTGAATGGTTATTCGTAAATTACAAGAAGCTTATTCATAGATTTTACATGCTTATATCAGTTCTTGTTCTCTTGAAAGATAATATTTTCACTGGATCATTTCTCTCTCTATATATAAATATATTAAGTGCAATATTTTAATGATTTGAAAAAAAAATAATAATTCACAATAATCAACCTTTATAAATAACCTATAATTTTGCTAATTTGTAGTATATACCATAAATTAAATTCAAATCTTGATTGGACGTGATGGGCCCTTTTGTCTCCTCTAAAAATCATGCTTAAACTAATGTCTTGTCATGCATGCATGTTAAAGTTCTTGATGATGTGCTTATAAATAGATTAATGAGATTTTGGGAGGATATATAGTAAAATACAAAATATAAGAATATAAGCACATATAATTAATGACAATTCCTTCATTAATAACTAGAAAGTCCTAAAATTAGGATTTGTTGAATGGAGACGTAGACATATATAGTGATTTAAAAGAATCAATTTCAAAACACTTGGATCTTGACATGACTCAATAAAAGTTTGTCTGAGCTTGTAACCATACGAATTAATTAATTACTATATTTTTATACATCGCTGACTAACCTTATTTGATATAGAAAAATAATTAATGAAAATAATATATCATAAAAATAATTAATTAAACGTAAATTCAAAATTATAAAGCTTATTTAATTTAGGCATGATTAAATTCAAATAGACTCATGAATCTCGAAATACTATATGGTAAAGAAGCTACGATATATTTTTCGAAAACGGGTCTTTATTTGAGTTTCTTCATAAGATGTTTATAATGTATACTTTAAAGCGACTTACCTAATAATAAATTTTTTTATTAGTAAACGATAAGAAATTAATAATCTTGATTCAATTATGTATCTAATTATATTCCATGTCTATCATATAATTAACTCAATCTAATCCGATGTTTATTAATGTAAGTGGTAGCATTGTGGGCCATAACTATATTATTTTACAAAAATAAAAATGATCATAGATACTTTAGATAAAGTAATAAGGTGTTTATTTTTTTCAATATTAATTTCGACCTATAATTTATTTCGTTTAATCGTTTGCAATAAAAAAGAAAGATAGATTCTCCGCGCTCTTGTATATAAATTGTAGTAATCATTTTTAACCTGACAAGGAGAGAGAATAAATAATTTAAAAGAGTAGTAATTGTTCCTCAAAGATGAGACACAAAATGGTATCTTCATAAATTAATCATCTTTATTTTTCTGAATTGCCGAAGAAAATGCCTTTTATAATTAGTCAAAGTTATTCCGTGCTACCAAAGTTATTTCGTGATTAATTTAATCTAATTCACAATTAAAGAAGTGTTTGCGAAATAATTATGTTGGGGAATAATATTTGCATGTTGCTGGTTTAATTAATTTATTATATTCATGGTGAACAACATTTCCTTTGCACCGCGTTTAATTATGGAGATTCTTGTATTAATTGTGCTACCAGGCTATAATAACAAAATAAATTAAAAAAAGGCTATAATAAGATAAAATTAATCACCGATATTTATATATATGAAATGGGAGAACATAAAAAAATAAAAATAAGAACTTAAAGTCAACAAAAATAGTCAGAATAGGTGAAATTCTATATAGATATATTATTATATTAACAGATCATCATGGTACGCATATAAATTATAGAAGCGTAATTAGCGTTAATCGCATTAATTTGAGTCGTTTATTAGAATGTATTTGAATTAGTATTTGGATTAAGAACCAATGCGTTGCATTTGTGCATAATGTAAGGGCATTGGTCTCTAAAAAAAAGTTATTCATTTATTTAATTTTTTTCTCTCATTATTTGAAGTCAAAATCGTTTATAGTCTAGCTCAGTTTGCTAGGACTCTTGTGCAATCGATGAGTTGAAAATATGATTTTCTTACATGATCTAGAGATTTTGTAATAACTGATATTATTTGAATAAAATTGATCGTCTTTCATCTTTCAAAAAAGAAAAAAAAAATCAAATTCATCCTTAATAACATAAGATATTAAATGAAAATTACATTAATTTCTTTAAGTTACAGAGTTACAATTCATGCTCGCATATATTAGGTGATAAGAACCTCTCGACTTATTAGATTGAGGGTATTATATATGTCTTATTAACTGAGTTATGCTTCTTCGTCAAAATATACTGAGTTTGCTTGATATAACATCATTAAATATGTACTCCCTCCGTCCCACGAATCTTGACACATTTTCAAATAAGGTAATAATTATTACATTCTCTCTCCTGCTTTATCACTTTTATATTTTAAATTGCAAAGTGGGTAGTTTTATAAGACATCTTATATGGGTGGGTAATTTTGTAAGATAACTAACCAAAGTGGGTACTTTAAATTCTTCCCCTTTTATTAATTACACACTTACAACACTAATCTACAACTCTTTAATTCCCGTGTCGAAATTAAACATGTCAAGATTCGTGAGACGGAGGGAATATAATATTAAGCTCAAAAGTAATTTCCAGCGTCTGAAGACACAAATAATATGATATGATATTTCTCGTTGAGGTGAATACATCATAAGTGTAACCTCATAATATAACATTTTAATAATTTTATCCCAATAAATCATTAATTTATTTCTTTCTTAAATTTCAAAATCTTTTCTTGCATATATCATCTAAAAATCTCCCACAATTGTATTGCACAATTAGCATTTGGTCCTAATGCAAACTTCTTCTCCAAAAGTTCATCCAACACAAAATTAATCTCGAGAGAATTCAGTCTCAAGCAATCGAACGACCGTTGGATATACAATTCCATTCCAAATGAAGGCGACAAAATCAAGCAACGAAACTTGGGCATGTAAGAAGGTATTTGACTAAGCTAATCTTAAAGAGCTTACAAGCTCTTGAAGCTTATAAAATGCTTCAATAGTTTATAAGATACAGTTTTTATAAGAACTTATAAATTATCAAAATATTTGGATCATTGAGCTTATAAGCTATATATAAACATTTTAGTTAGAGAGAGAAAAAATCGAAGATAGATGAAATTAAAATGACATATGATGAAAATAAAAATCATAGTTGAGTTATTTTTGTAAAATAAATATTGCTCATAAGATAGTGAGAAAATAAATTAAGGTAGATAAACTTATTTTTTGGAAAGCTTTTAAGCTCTCAGAACTTATTTTTACAACTTATAAGCTCTTTACGAGTTTACTTTACCAATTGAAGAAACTTACAAGCACCTAAACAACTTCCTTTAACTCGTATTAGTGATTGCTTCAGCATAATTAAAAATATAAAAAAAATATATAAAAATAAAAAGGGGAATGTTCACATGGGGTGCAGCTCCACCCCGAAAACGCATCTCCACCGTGGGTTTCCCAAAAAAGTCTTCCATCTCGGTGGCTGCGCTTGTCCCCTTTTCCCTCGACATCCATATTCATGCACCCACAACCACCTTTACCTCTTTTCTCTTATATATTTCTCCATCTTCTCCTTCTCTCATCTCTACTCAATCATCATTCATCAACACTCAAATCTTCAACCTCAACAAACATCTCAACAATCAATCATGCCTACTTCCGATCTAAATCTGGAGGCGACCGAGCTCCGGTTGGGCCTCCCCGGCTCCGACCAGTCCAGCAACAAGAGAGCCTCGCCGGAGACGGCGGAGGACGCCGCCGCGAAGTCCGCGCCTGCGCCGAAGTAAGTTAATTACTCGATTGATTCGTCGAATTCGCTTGATTAATTCGCCGAATCTGTATTGATTTGATGCGGATCGGATGTGCAGAGCGCAGATAGTGGGGTGGCCGCCGGTGAAGTCGTACCGGAAGAGCACGGCGGCGAGGAAGGCGGAGGCGGAGAGCGGGATGTATGTGAAAGTGAGCATGGATGGAGCGCCTTATCTCAGGAAGATTGATATCAAGCTTTACGATGGATATTCTCACCTCCTTACTGCTTTGGAAGACATGTTCAAGCTCTCCATAGGTATACATACATTATACATACATATATACCTATATGTACAGATTCTTCAAATTTATTTCATTTTTTTCACGATTTAATATTAATACCTTTGCATTATGTTTTTTTATCAGGTGAATATTCAGAGAGGGAAGGCTACAAAGGATCGGAATATGCGCCAGCTTACGAAGACAAAGATGGCGATTTGATGCTCGTTGGAGATGTTCCATGGGAGTAAGCTCTCTCTCTCTCTCTCTCTAGATATATAGATACATAATAATAGGAAATTATGCCTATATATATGTAAAAAAAAATATAGAAATAGTAGCTATTTTGAACTATTACGCCCTTACACGATTTACACGGATTTTTGTATATATCTAACGAAAATTGTTTTTCGTTACACACAAAATTCGTGTAAATCGTGTAACTGTGTAAGGCATAATAGGTCGAAATGACTACTATTTCCATATTTTTATCTATATATATTATCTAAATATATTGATGAATTAATGAGACATATATATGCATGCTAATCAAGATGAGGATTGCTTGTGTTGCAGAATGTTCATGTCGTCTTGCAAGAGACTGAGAATCATGAGAGGAGCAGACGCAAGGGGATTGGGCTGTGCTCAGTAATATATATATATATATATATATATATATATATATATAGAGAGAGAGAGAGAGAGAGAGAGAGAGAGAGAGGTATGTGTGAAGAAATGAAAGAGGAAGATGATGATGGGAGGGGAAGAGATAATCATCGATTGCTGCAGCTTGGGTTGTCGAAATTGATCTAGATTTTGAGATTGATTGATTTGCATGTATTCGTTCAAAACAGTAGTTTTTTTTTTTTTTGGTTCCAATATATACCTCGTTTGAGAGGTCGAACTGGAATATATATATATATATATATATAGTAAAATTAAATTACAGTTTTCATTTTAGAGTGTGAAAAACCTCGGCGGTTTTCGGATCAATGTAATGTTTGTGTTTTTTGAATTGCTTACTTGTAATAAATCTGTCAAAGCCAAAAGAAAAAAAATCATATACTTAGGCGTAGTGGAATATAGAGATATACGTATTATATATCTTCATTGTTTCAAAATTTTTGTGTTTTTCGATCGTATTCTTATGCAATAGTTGATTTTGATATTATTATTATTATTATTATTATTTAGTTGAATTAATTGGAGCAGTTGAATTTTACCTAGATTAAAAATCTTCAAAATCTAATGTTGTATACCTAACAGTATCTCATGATTTGAGGATCTTAAGCATAGATGTGTTAATCATTGTTCCAGCTCATTCATCTGCAAAAATGGACTACAAAGAATTACTATAAGTTAAGTTAAATTATGAGGCAGCACCCTACTCTAGTCAAAACCTTTTAGTTATAGGAAATTCTAAGTCATACAAATAAAAATATGGAAATAATAGCATTTTTGACTGAAATACCCTTTTAGTGTGTAACAGTATAAAATACTCTATTACACACATTTTATAAGCGAAAAAGTGTGTAACAGTGTAAAATACACTGTTACACACTTTTTCGCAATCACACACTTTTACGTAATTACACATTTTTGAGAAAAAGTGTGTAACATTGTAAAATACACTATTACACGATTTTTGAAAAAGTGTGTAACAGTGTATTTTACACTGTTACACACTTTTTTGCAATTACACACTTTTACGTTATTACACACCAGTGGCGGTTCTGAGGGTGTGCGGGGTGGGCGACCGCACAGGGCCCCGAAAAATTGAGGGCCCCCGATTATATATAGGTCTATATATTTATATATATTTAAATAATTAAAAAATAAATAACTTTATTAACTAGTTCAATGGAAAGATGATCTCTTCAAGTTATGTGGAATCTTGTTGATGTAGGTTCGATTCTTGAGAGTTACAATTTTACATTTTTATTGCTTTGGGGCCCTTTTCCTTCATTAAGTGGTGTGTGAAATTGATGATGAAAGTGTTATTAGTGATTTTGTTTACTTATAATTTTATATTTTTATTGCTTTGGGGCTCTTTTCCTTCATTAAGTGGCATGTGAAATTGATGATCAAAGTGTTATTAGTGATTTTGTTTCAAAATTTACAAGGAGAGCAACACTTCTCAAGTAAATGATTTAGTTTTTACATGCTTATTGTGTAATAATATAATAATAATAATAATAAAAAAAAAAACTATCGCTCGGTAATATATATTTTTTTGTTTTATATTTTTGATACATTTTTAGCTATAAAAAGGGCCCGATTTTAAATTTCGCACCGGGCCTTCCGTAGGTTAGCCCCGCCCCTGTTACACACTTTTCCGAAAAAGTGTGTAACAGTATTAAGGGTATAATTGTACATTTACATTAAAAAAGGCTAGTTTTTCCATATTTTTATTTGGGTGGACATTTTTTCCTTTTCTTATCCAAGAAGTGCTAATTGAGCCCATTAACTCATTATGAGGCAATTATTATATATCATCAAGGTTGACAGGTGGCTTTTTTGATAGTTCTATTTGGTGGAATTAGTAAGCCAATTAATATATGGTTGAAAGATTAAATTTGAAGGTATTTCTAAAATACATTCGCCAATAGTTAGTTTCTCCTCGTGACAAAAAGCAAAAAAAAAAAAATCGTGCATAAATGAAAAAGTCATGTGCAAATAGTTACAGTGTTTTGATTCATAATTATGAGTTAAGCATATACCCAATTAGGAAAATATCTATATTGTCCAAATGTTTTGAAGTGTCTTATCAAAAATGTTCAATTGTTGAAAACATAAGTATTTTATTTTGGTACTACCCTTTAAAAAAAAATTGATCTTGAAAATTTAACGTGTCAAGTCGAAAGTTGACTTTTTTTGCGATTATTATTTGTCAATTTAAATTTTTTTGATAAATTATACTATAAAAAAAATAAAAAAATTTGAAGACCGCACGACAAAACACGAAGAAAATACATGCACATAATATTTAGATTTTCCCCCACGAAGAAATTTTGATCGATGTTAATTTTTTCACACTAATTAAACATTAAGTATCAAAATATTATTCTTTAAATATTTAATATCTCTTCCCCACCTAATTACATATTGCACATATAATAGTGGAAATGCTTTATAAATGTGATAAAATAAATAAATTAGATCTACAGGTCGGTCCTAGCCTGTTAGGTCTAGCATAGATTAATGGAACTTTAATTTTATTTGTGGAAAACAAAAAACAAAGTAATAAAAAGAAGAACAAGATCAAGAAAAAAAAGATTCCATGTCCATTAAATTTCATGTGATGAGAATGTGATTTAATAGTATTATATAATGTTTGTGGTTGAGAGAGAATCCAAAGTAGTTCCAAATGAAAAAACAATCATGCTAGGTTATTGGCAAGCATGAGAAATAGTTTTCACTATTAAGAATCTTTTTGAGCAAAGTAGAAAATATTTTGTGCTTTGTGGAGTTTTGAATATTAAAATCATGGTGCAGATAGTATAAGATTTGGAGTACATATTTGGAGCCCTGTGCTACAAAAAAGCTATCTTTTTTTTTCATGAAAAGATGTATTATTAATTTATTATATAAATTAAAATATTTTAATTTATCTTTGAGATATGTGTCACAATTAAATTTGTTAATTAGAGATTCATCGAATTTGAGAACATTACACATGTTAGGAGTATACAGTGTAATAGTATTGATGTTTCAACTTTGGAAAACAATCCGACACAAAGCTACAGAATAATAGATTATGATTCTAAAATTTCTTGGCATTCAATCTTTATTTGGGTGTATGTATCTGGACTTTTGTTTTCACTAGATGTAGGATATATAAGTAAATTGTTTTTTCCAAAAAAAAAAAAAAAAAAGCAACGAGGTAGACTGTACATAATGCATTGATTATAAAAATGTAGAGGTAGATTGTACTTCTATAGAAAATGGAACGAAAAAATGTTGTTCGTTATTATTATTAGAGGTGGACTGTACATAATCCATTGATTAAAAAAACGTCGAGATAAATCGTACTTCAAGAGAAAATATAATAAAAAACAGTTGTTCGTTGTTATTATTATTATTATTATTATTATTATTATTATTATTATTATTATTATTATTATTATTATTATCACACCTTATTTTTTAAACAAGAAAAAAAAAACGTGAATTATACGAAATGCCCAAAAAAAAATTTGGTTCGAGGACTACCACCCCTAAACCTCGTATAAGTTCAGCCCCCTATGAAAATTTGTGGCTACGTCTAAGGGGGTTGTCAAGTAGATTTTCATTAGAGAATTAAATTTGTAATTATTAACACTTATAAGAACAATGAGGGTCAATTCATAACAAGGGAATATATCTAAATTAATTCGAGCTCTAATTAATTGGATTCGAATTTTACCAGGCCCATAATACTTTAATAAATTATATAGTGTTTGTTATTAATTAGATTTTGAATTAGTAACACTATTGTGAAATAGTATTAGCTACCATTTAATTACATAGTATTAGTTAGTACTATTTAATTACAAAGTATCACTATAGCAATTAGAGTTTGAATTAGTAACTCTAATTAATGAATTTATGTCATTATATGTCCTTAATTATAAAGTATCTCTATGGTGAAATAGTTTTAGTTACCAATATCAATTTTTCTCAAAGTATTACAGAATCAACTCAAAAGTTTTAATTTTTGAAATAATTAAAATACTCATACAATAACTCAAGAAAAAGCAAATACTATGAATTTGAAAGATTATATTTTTATTTACGTTTTTTGCCGTTACAAAGTATCTGGATTTGATTTTTGAAATATTTCAAGAAACAAGGCAAATATGATATAGCATAAAATTAAAAGATTCAACCCAGCTGATTGATGATCATTAGATTTCATTGGTAGATATTAAGCAAATACACAATTCAACTAGAAAACTGGACAAAGAATGACATTAATTAAACTATATTAGCCTTAAGCCATTTTGAATTTAGATAAACACAGCAAAAAAACAAAAAATGGGGGTAAAATCAATCGCCTTTTAACTATGTCTGCCTATCTTGTACAGTTGAAGCTTAACTCCTATCTGCAATTTGCATTTCACTATCAATTTTAAATAACATATATCATACATACATGGTATATATAGCAGGTTCTTGATAAGTGTTTGAAGGTCAGTATCTTTCACCGGCGAGATAGAGGCGTATTCCTCGACCCTCGTCAGCTTTTCCAGCTCTCGAACGAGTCGACTCTGTGAAGCTCTCCAAACGCAAATCGACGTGCATGCTGGCTTAAGTTAGCATCTTCGAAGTTGACAATAAACCCACTGAAAATCATACCTCCTCCTCGTTTGTTACATCGATGATTTGTGATGTTTCGTTGTCCAGCTGGGGCGCGCTCTGATCCTCCCCGGGTTCATGATGATTATCATGATGATCCCCATCAGCATCTGACGATGGAGAATCCGAACTTTGGTTTGAGACCACCAAGATCGTCGAAGAATTTTGAACCACAGCGGCCTGCTTTGTGCTCGATGACTCCTCCTCGGGACTATCATCCGAAGCAACGTATGATATACCGTACCTTTGCCCGTGAGTTAGTCCGGGACAGTATCCCTGTCATGAATGTATGGTGGCTTAACATATAAGTAGAATCTGTGTATAGAGATGCATATGGCAATCTAGACCGACCTTGATCAATCCTGAGGAGCGCGACTTTCGGGAATCGGAGCGTGATAGAGTGTTTGAATTTGTGTTTGTGAAAGATTCTGAGGTATTTGTGGCTGCAGAGTCCCTTGCAGCGTCTGAAAAGTACGTTTCGTGTCTCGAGCTGCTGCTTCTACAGTATGCTCCGAGATAGCTACAATGTTCGCTTACTAACGATACCTGTGGAGTCACCGGAAGCAAGTGGCCTTCAGTGCTAAAGATGTACCTGTAAATGGAGATAACTTAACATGAATACTCTAAAAGAGAGAGAGAGAGAGAGAGAGAGAGAGAGAGAGAGAGAGAGAGAGAGTTACTGGTATGGGCCATTCTCAACCAAGTTGTCTGGACCAGCAGCTAAATCAAATAGCAACCACAGGTATTTGACCTAAAATTGTTAATGAAAAAGATGAAAGTGAGGGAGCATATCTATTGAGCAAAAATGCTGTCATTTTTCAATAAAACATAATGCAGAAAATGAAAGCTGGTTTTTCACATGCAAAGCAGAGTTGGTGGGGTAAAAATCACAATTGAAGTTTCCACAATGAAATGATATTTCATTTAACTAGTTTCTCTACTCTTTAAATGCTTAATTCACTGGCTTAGCGAAGCCACGCCGTGTTTTGATTGGATTTCTGACGACTTACAGTCTCGGCCAAGAAGAAGCTTTCCATGTGATCTTCTTGCTGGTGAAACTCTACATCTGAAATATGACAATATCCACAAGTGCATCGAGCAGCGTATTGCAAGCTAGCAAGCATGTCCCTTCCGGCATCAAGAAATCTAAGCCATAATCGGATGATCGCGTTTTAGTAAAAGAAGTTCCTAAGGATCAACAGTTAGTTTAAGAAACATAAAAGCAAACCTGGGGTTTCGAGTAGCTTTGTATAGCCAATACGTGCTTTCTATCAATTCGGGACGCAAAGGATAACTTTTCTGACCTTGCTGGGTGATCAACAAACAGAAATATCCTTGAATCGACAAACTGAATAAGCGTATAAATCAATGTGCAGAAACGAAACGAAGGCATAAAGTAAACTACCTGAACTTTAAAAGTGGCCAAATTGAAACCTTCTGGAGTGAAACCGTATCGCTTCCAGACACTGAAGAAGGCCGCATGAGTTCTTATGGCAGGCTCGATATCCCCAGCTAGAACCTTACGCAATCATCACAAGCAGTTTACATATATAAGATTAAAAAAATTAAGTCTTGGTACTGAGATAAAACCAACTTGGAAAATAAAACAAAACCCACCTGAAGGCCAGGCCAAAACGCCTGCAGGCTATTAAATAATGGCCAAACGAGGGCAGCAGAATTCATATTCACCTCCACATACCTAGAGATAATTGATGACATCAATAAGGTATTATTTTCGATGAATTAAGGAGGTGAAAAGAAGCGTGGATCGGTTGAATGAATTTACTGACCAAGGATCATTATGAAGATATAACATTGCAGCCCTATAAGCTTCTTGGAAGATGAAAAGGTACTCTTCATCTCCAAACAATATATAAGCCTGAAATTCATTACACAGTGGTTAGAAAATGGCAGGACTAAACACTTCATCACACACATTTTTCTCGGTTTATTGAAATTTTCAATAATGCCCAAAATTGTGCAAATTCAAAACAAATGAGCTTGAGTAACAATAAATATGAAAGAGAAATGTTATCATAAGTTTATCACGAGGTTTAATGATCATAACAAAAAATAAATAAAGATATTTTGTCGAAAGATCAGATAAAATAAATTCCAGACTGCAGCCAATTGTGTCGCCTTAATGGGATAGAAGACTCTTTCTTAAATAAAAGGTGTTAAGTCATAGATTTCTCTTGCAGAAGTTTCGGAGTTCACAGTGATTTTCAACATGCCGTAAGAGCCAGGGAGAAAGAATGCAGAATTTTGAAGTGGCTTACATAAAACAACAGTTATTGCAATACAGCTTCACAGTTCCAGCAGAAAACAACTCACCTTGAGTAGATACTCATAGAAAGAGTCTATACTGGTTCCTATTCCAGCATCCTGCAACTCAACGGAGAAAAGAAGAGGCAAATTAGCTCTCTTCCCAATGATAAACAAAAATTGCCAAACGAATCCATTCATCAGATATACTTGCAAACAACCTACACATAATATATATGTATACAATCCTTTAACTACATATGTTTTTCTCCTGTCAGAAAGGTACTGGGTTGAGAAATGACCTTTTGAGTCCATTCTCCAGAAAAAACATCGATATGAGCACCAACTAAGTTGATTCTTGAACGACGAGCCCATAGTCCTAGAACTGCATTCTTTGTGACTTCCTCAAAAACTGCCCCAACAAGCCAAACATTGAAAAATTTAGCACCACATAGAAACAAGGTAAAATCCTGAGATCCAGGTCTGTCTGACTTAATCTCTTACTCGGATCATTTGTCAGACGGCTAAGCATCCCAAATTCCAATGTCAGGGTCCCACCACCAGCTGTTGATGTGATCTACACAGAAGAGATCTTTTATATCATTCAAATCCTGATGCAGACAAAAATATTTCTAGACTATCATTACAAAATGATTATATAAGATAAAAACCAGAAAATCTCTTACAAGCAGACAATTCGACTTCTGATCGATACTACATGGCCTGAATTCATTTTTTTATGCGTAAAGTGTCTAAACTATGAAGGTCTTTAAAATAAGTTCTTCAACTAGGACTATTGGACGGTCAATTAAATCACGGTAGAATCATAAAACTAAGGTCATATCAATTTATATACAAATAAAAATTATTTTAATTAATAATTAAAATCCACATAGTTTACTAAAGAGATACACACGACACGCTTAAATACAAACATCAGAATAACATCAAAATCTAAACTCTAAGATATCAAAATAAATCACCAACAGTCATTTTTTATGTCCCCGTCAAAATTACAACAGTTGCATTTTGAAGAAACCAAAACATGAAAGCAACATAAGAAAGGTTGGTTGAGAACTAGTTCCCTAGTTACCAAACCCATTACTGTTCTCTTATACTGATCTACTAGTGAAGTAAAAAGATAGCACATTGAAAGGGTGAAGAGAATACAAAGAGGATTTGCCTTGCTTTCATTCTCATCTACACCGTGCATTAGATTTACTGACCCAAAAGGGATTCCTGCAGCAAATATTATTCATGAACATCAGATAATTCCTACACAATACACATGCAAAAAGATGAAGGTTATCATAGATTGTTACATCATAAAGCAAATAAAGTTAGATCTAAAAAAACTTCTCAGCAATGAAAATTACACATAACACATTTATTAATTAAATTACTAAATCATTGAAGAACAACAAACAACATGGACCAGAAAGAAACTGTAATAATCTTCCCAGCGATGAAAATTACACCAAGCAGCCGTATTATTAAACAAAAATGGAACAAATTGATCGATCTAGCTTCAATATGTACCAGTTAGAATTATACAAGTATGTAAATTTGTTAGCATTTCATAGGGGATCAGCTATATTGGATCTTATGCATCCAGCACGTTAAATGAAGGAGCATGTGTGATATGCTTAATATATATAAGTCAAGTTAAATGGGGGATTTACTTAGCTGGTATTAAAAGCCAACAACATCCACTGATAATACCTGTAGGAGTATCAAACGCAGGCAACATTCTACGAGCTAAATCCTCAGCCAAATGAAGCAACTCATCCTCATATGAGGGTATTCTCATGCCCTGTAAGAAGAATCTATTAATATCATTTGCAGCTTTTAGATACTAATGAAGCATCTATCATACTAATACTCCCTCCGTCCCTAAAATAACTTCCTCTTTTTCCATTTTTGGACGTCCCCCAAATAACTTCCTCTTTCTTTCTTTCCATTTTTGGAAACCTACCCCACCACTAATAATAATTTATTTATTCTTACTTTTCACTTTTCACCACTCCCAATACTAATTATAACACTTTTCGCAACTTCCAATAATAATTATATCACTTTTTCTCCACTATCAATACACCTTACAACTTTTTATTAAAACCCGTGCCGTCCCCAAAGAGGAAGCCATTTCAGGGACGGAGGGAGTACATTTGAAGCAGTTGACTGGAGACTACAATACAACTCTTATCTAGGGAAAGAAATCCCAGGATGCACATTCATTCCTTCGCACAAGTAAGAACAAGGATATAAGAATATCAACACAAAGACTGCAAGTGACAATATCTGCCACTTGCAATAAACAGCAAGGCATCCAACCATAATTAGAATATCAAAATAGGGAAAAATCAATGAATTTGTGCTTGTTTATATACTTGTTGGCATATAGCAGAATATCCGGATGTATATATGAAGCATAATATACTATAAAAAAATCATGTCGAAATGGTTACATACCATTTCACAGGTCTCATGTTGAAAATTGTTTGGGATTAGAAAGTGGACCACACTATCTAATCACACTTTCCAATAAGAAATGCAATGGAACATGCTAAGATATCCATACTAAAGCTGTGTTCATCCATTACATGAGGATATCATATGATGCACAAAGTTGAAACCAGTTTCTACCTTTGAATTAATGCTTCCAAAATTTAGCCACCATGACAATTAATATATATCCAGCAAAGATATGCACTAGAAACAAGAACAACAATAAAGATAATATATCGATGAATATACCGTGTTATAATCACTTGCAATAAGATGAGCAGAAAGAAGGCCTCCAAGTATCCTTATTGTAGTCTCAAAGATGGATACTGTTTTATTCTGCAAAACAATAAATTAACACCAAATTTTAGCTAGGAACCTTTTTAGGAAACAGATATGCCAAGGAGATCAACATATTTAGCAGTCAGCTTTGAAATGACTGCTAAAATTGACTCCAAATAGTAGTCAGGAACTTACTTTTCAAGAACCTAATATGTGACGAGATCAACATATCTTAGAAGTCAACCTTCAAGTGACTGGACAACTAATAGTTATAATTTGGGAGCTGCCAGGCATTCCCATATAACTTCTCTCCTAACATAAATGAGAGACTAATCTAGTAAAAGACAATAAAAAAGAATTCTAATTACAATATCATGATCATTATTATAAAGTCACTACCACTATATGGCCTTAAAGAGGGTGAAAATAGAAAATATAATTAAAACCAATAAACGATAAGCCAATACAGTTAATTACACCTACACGAAACAAAACACGCACCCCAACTGAAGAAAAAAAGGAAAGGGAATGAAGAAGTAGAAGAATACTCCAATGAAGTTGCAAGTACATATTTATCATTTCAGATGTACATGGAAAAATGAAAGAATTTCCAGATAGACAGAATTCATATCAGTGCATCATATGCAACACAGATTACCATATTGACCAGTCACCCAGTTAGCTAAGAACAAAATTTCACAGACAAAATCATGCTCAGTTATATGAACGAATTGAAGTTTTAGAGGACAGGTGGAAAAGAGATTATTGATTAGTTCAATTTCATGCAAAACAAACACAAAACCTGTACTCACAATATCAAATCGAAGATTTTTACCAATCCATTCAACAGATGTAGAAAAGCGCTCTCGATCACCAAGCAAAGCCAGTGTGTCCAATGAATCAATCTGAGGTAGGAAACAAGAGATTCCAAAAAGTACACATACATTAAAAATACAACATCATAATCATTACGCTAAAAAAGAGTCATTCAGTCATCGCATTCACCAATGTTAATGCATATCCTCCGAGTGTATCTTCCCCTCCACACGATAAAGGCTTCAGTTCATCATGTGGAAATGCATGCTTCATGTATCCATCAAAGGCATGATAAAACATTTCGCGCACCTAAATCATCCAGATTTACTGGATTAGTGACCGAGACCACACCAAATTTACTGAAAGTGAAAAGGATGCACTTGTACTAAACATAGAAAAGCAGGAAGACTGCCGCAGAATCAACAACAAATTTCATTCAATTTCATCCTTTGGAGATACATGCATACAGGATCAAATGTGGTTGATTCTTTGGATCAAACCAGGTGCAATCAAAAATTCAGAAGTGAACAATAGAAGATAATATACCATCCGATGGATTCTCTTTCACCAAAGGCATAAAAAGATCACACCTTTCTCCCACCCAGTGCACCACCCATTTCCTTCTCTTTTCCAAACTTTTAAACCTCATTTAATCCCACACTTAATCAATTACTCAAAGATTAACAACGTCTAGAATAAAAATAAAACCAATAATAAACATCAAACTGTGTAGTATTATTGCTTGATACAATGATCCAAAACTGAAGAACACTGCCATATCCCACAAAAGAAAACAAAAAGTTCATCCCGGAAATAAAATTTTCTCAAGAAAAATGTAACTTGAATTTATATTGAAAATTATAAGTTTAACTTTGTTGAGAAATAAAAATAGCTGCACCCCTCCAGTCCTTTAAGCCTCATTTAATCCCTCACATAATCAATAAATCAAACATCATCATTCAAAAATTAACAAAGTCCACAACAAAATTAAACAAAGGCCACCGATCAAGAAATTTACATTATAGTAACCTAAACCTTTACTCCTCACTTTACTGCCGTCTTTTACAATAATCCAGAACTCAAACCACAACAATTCAAACAGACAAACAAGCAATTCAGCCCCAAAACAGTTTCGCATTGTAAAAATTAGCTTCTTTTGGCAGCTAGTCATCCAACTATCTCAGAAATTAAAACTGAATCCGAAATGAATAAATGTGTGACCTCATCTCTGAGCTGCTTGGCTTCCTCCTTAGTGACGCCTTCAGCGAGAATCTCGCATACAAAAAGATCAGAAAATAGTAGGAGAATTAGCAATAGAGTCTTGTTTGCAGCACCCATAGATCTCTAGTGTGTGTGACTGTGTGTGAATTGAGGAGGGAGAAGATGACTCTGTAATTTGGCTAAGTGGGCAGAAATCGTAAATATGTAGTTTTTGTGGGCTGAATTGGGTTTTTCAAAAACAAGTGGGCTATTTTGGTTAAGCATTTTTTTTAAAGTATTTTGGTAAGCACTGCATTAATAGTAAATATGTACAAATTCACCGTTTAAAATTTTCCACTTTTGAAATTGAAATTTTGATTTATTGTAATAAAGGATTTGGTAAGCTTTTTATGAAGCTTGTAATTAATTAGGTTGTATATAGTATTTTTGTTGGAAATGGGATTAAAAAAAAGCTAAAATAAAATCACAAGAAAAAAAAAACGATTTCAATTTTCTTTTTTTACTTTTATTCTCAATTTTCAATTCGATTTAGTTTTCGAACAATTCGGTTCCGATCGATTTTTTTTTTAATTCGATTCAATTTCAGAAAAATTGAACCAAAATCCGAATGCTCACTCATATCAAATTCAAATTAAAGTCGGCCCTTTATGTAAATTAAATTTCGATCACAAATGTTGATTAGCACAATTTTAACGATTTCAGTTTAATCTTAATACGAAAACCTAGGTGGGAAAACTATTGCACAATAACAATTAATGGAATTAGAGTAATTATTTTTAAGTTGAGGGAATGGCAACGGTGTGGAGATTGAATCGTAGAACTCTCTATTAATACAGAAGGTATTCATCGTTTAGATGTTTCTGAAGTGATATTACCCCTTGTCGTTTGACCAACACACGCGCACCTTGAGAATTGTTTATTATTATGTTGGAATTTTGCTTTTGTTGTGTGTAATTTGTATCTTATTAGTGTTTTTGCATATAGGCCTACAATATTAATTAGCTTGAATTTGTTTGTAATAATACATGTATGCTAGTGTATGAGTGTATTGGAATCAACTTCACAAGTATCAATTGGATTCCTTTATATATGTAATTAACCTAATTTTAAATTGAGGAAAATAATTGGACAAAAGGAAAAAAACATTCATGCTTGCCCATAGATTGCCACGTTATAAATTATACGAGTATTTCTTAATCACTTCACAAATATTAGGAAACACATCAAATTCTATCAAAGAGTAAAATGGGAAGCATTTCTCCTAAGATTATTTTATTCACTCTCCTTGTGCTCACATCATCAGGTAATATTCCTTCAACTACTCTCATATTCAAGAACTTGTATGTTAATTTTTTGGGTTAATTGACATTGAATGCATGATTTTTCACTCATATTTTTACTATTTTTATACGATATATGAATGTTGCGATAACATCACCATCTTATACTCGTTGCAAAATTAACATTTTTTTTTTAGTTAAGCGAAAGTTGACATATCAAGTTGAAAATATCGATGTATGCAACCATCAACTTTTTAATAATTGAAAAAAATAATGGTGTTAATTTTACGATAAATTAAAATACAGTTTAACATCTCTCTCTCGTGGAATTCAGGATTGGACATTGGAATGCCGCAAGTCGAAGGAGGTGCAGTATCGCAGGCAAGGAAGTTAGTGGATTCATGTAGCAACAAATGCAGCAACTGTAATTCCAACGACATATGCGTTGCCTGCGGTTGCGGCAGAGCCACTTGTCATCCAGTCCTTCGTCATTGTGTCTCTTGACGTAGCTCAGATGATAACGTAACTTTTTACGAAGAATGTCTTGAACCTCACTGGGCACCTTGCATATTAAGATAATTTCGTATTAGTGAATTTGTTCTTCAATTCATTCATAAACAAATTGTCAATGAAAATGAATAAGTTTCGAAATTTATTTGTTAGTTTAAACTCGTAAAAAGAAATTCTTGTATTTGAGTTTGCACATCATACTTTCGACTCAAGAATGGGCCTATATTTATTAAATTTGGACAGCCCAAATCATCTACTTGATTAATGTTTTTCATATTTACTCCTATATTATTTAATTAATTTAATTACATAATTAAAAATATAAAAAATGATTTGAAATATCCCTAACCTATCCCTATAAACTCGCGCCTAATTCTCTCTTCACACAAATCCCGCCGCCTGCCACCAGCCGCGCTCCGCCGCGCTGTCTGTTAACCCTAGGAGCCACCACTAGGCAGACCCCCGTGAATTTTGCTATTTTGATTGCTCAAATCCATATTTTTGAGTAAAACCGTTGTTGAAATCACGTTTGAACTCTTGAAATTGTTATAGATATAGATGGCAATGGAGTGGAACGACGATGCCCTACAAGTCCTGTCCCAGTGTTTCATCAACACGCTGTCGCCGCTCCCCGAGCCTCGCCGCCGCGCGGAAGCGGCATTGGCGGAGGCCGCCGATCGGGCCAACTATGGGCTGGCGGTTCTCCGGCTCGTCGCGGAGCCCGCTGTGGATGAGCAGATCCGCCAATCCGCGGCTGTTAACTTCAAAAACCACCTCAAAGCTCGCTGGGCGGCGCAGAATCCCGATGACCCGGACCGGATTGTTATGCCGGACACTGAGAAGGAGCAGATCAAAGGTTCGATAGTTAGGGTGATGGTTACTGCCACGCCGAAAATTCAACCTCAGCTTGGTGAAGCTTTGACCGTCATTGGGAACCATGATTTCCCAAGACAATGGCGGGCTTTGTTGCCTGAGTTAGTTGTGAAATTGGATGAATTGAGTCAGGCAAATGATTATGTTTCTGTGAATGGGATTTTAGCTGCGGTTGATTCATTGCTGAAGAAGTTTAGATACGAGTATAAGACAAATGACCTCTTACTTGATCTCAAGTATTGTCTTGATAGCTTTGCGCGGCCACTGTTACAAGTGTTTCAGCGGACTGCTTGTTATCTAGACCATGCTGTGGGTTCTGGGGCTGCGAATGCTGTTGTTCTAAAGGGTTATATAGAGTCACAGACGTTATGTTGTTGGATCTTTTATTCATTCAATTATATGGATTTGCCTGAGTTTTTTGAGGATCATATGAATGAATGGATGGTTGAGTTCAACAAATATTTGACAGTGAAATATTCTGCCTTGGAAGATAGTGGAAGTGATGGGCTTGCTGTAGTTGATGACTTGAGAGCTGTGGTTTGTGAGAATATTAGCCTGTATATGAAGAGAGATGAGGAGACATTTCACAAGTATTACTTGAAGGGGTTTGTGGAAGCTGTGTGGGGACTCTTAGTGGCTGCCTCTAATTCTTCTAGTCGGGAGAGTCTCACCGTGACTGCTATTAAGTTTTTGACTACGGTTAGCACAAGTGTTCATCATACTTTGTTTGCAAGGGATGATATTTTGCAGAAGATTTGTCAGAGTATAGTGATTCCTAATGTGATGCTCAGGGATGAGGACGAGGAGCTTTTTGAGATGAATTACATTGAGTTCATTAGAAGAGATATGGAAGGCAGTGACTTAGAAACTAGGAGGAGGATAGCTTGTGAACTCCTCAAGGGAATTGCTTTGAACTATAAGGAGAGGGTGGCTCAAAAGGCTTCTGCTCAGATTAAGAGTCTTCTCGTCTCATTTTCACAGAATCCGGCCGCTAACTGGAAGCACAAGGATTGTGCTATTTATTTGGTTGTGTCCCTTGCCACAAAGAAAGCTAGTGGCACCTCGATTTCCACTGATCTTGTTGATGTCGAGAGCTTCTTTGGGTCTGTTATTGTGCCAGAGCTGCAAGATGTTGATGGATTTCCGATGTTGAAAGCTGGTGCATTAAAGTTCTTCACAATGTTCAGGAACCAGATCCCCAAAGCTGTTGCAGTCTCACTGCTCCACGATGTTGCCCGCTTTCTGGTCACTGAGAAGAATGTGGTTCATTCATATGCAGCCAGCTGCATTGAGAAGCTCCTTCTAGTCAAGGATGAGGGGGGGAGGGCTAGATATTCAGCTGAAGATATCAGCAGCAAATTTCTGGAAACATTAATGACCAATCTTTTTGTTGCCTTACAAAGGCCAGAATCTGAGGAGAATCGTTACGTGATGAAGTGCATCGTTCGGGTTCTTGGAGTTGCTAATATTTCACATGAGGATGCAGTAACTTGCATCAACGAGCTGGCAACTGTTCTAAACAGAGTTTGTGGAAACCCAAAGAACCCCGACTTTAATCATCATCTGTTTGATTCGGTGGCTCTTTTAATCAGGAGGGCTTGTGAGCAAGACCCGTCTATTGCTTCAGCTTTTGAAACAAGGCTACTGCCCATCCTGCAGGAGATCTTATGGAAAGATGTTACTGAGTTCTTTCCTTATGCATTCCAGCTGCTAGCTCTGCTTGTGGACTTCACTCGATCTCCTTTACCAGAGAATTATATGAAATTTTTTGAAATACTTCTTCTTCAAGATTCGTGGAAAAAGTCTGCGAACGTACCTTCTCTTGTTCGCTTGCTTCAGGCCTTCCTTAGGAAGGCTCCACACGAGCTAAATCAGCAGGGGTGTTTATCCAACATCCTTGGAATATTTGAAAGTTTAGTTTCGTCACGGACTACTGCTGAGCAAGGTTTTTATGTGCTCAACACCGTGATTGAAAATCTTGGTTATGATGTTGTGTCTGCCTACATTAGCCATATATGGCTTACCCTGTTTCAGCGGCTGCAGAGCAACAAGACAACGAAGATTGTCACGTCTCTTATCGTGTTTATGTCACTTTTTCTGGTGAAACATGGTCCTGAGAAACTTGCTGGTTCGATGAATGCTGTGCAGGCTGATGTTTTCATCCAAATCCTGGAGAAAGTTTGGATACGCGACGTCAAGTCAATCACAGGTCCAATGGAGCTGAAGTTAACTTCAGTGGCTTCAACCAGGATCTTATGTGAGTGTCTGTCACCATTGCATTCAGAATGTTGGGGAAAATTGCTCGACAGCATTGTTACACTCGTTTCGCGGCCAGAGGAGGAGAGAGTGGACGAGGAGGAGCCCGAGGATCCGGATTTTAGTGAAACTATTGGTTCTAATGCTGCACGTTTCCTGCTGCGCAATGCTGGGAGGAAAGACGAGGACCCTGTGCCGGACATCAAAGATCCGAGGCAGTTTTTGGTCGCGTCTTTAGCAAATCTTGCTGCTCGCTCCCCTGGAACGTTGCCTCGGATCATTGCCGGAAATCTTGATCCGGCTAATCAAACTGCTTTGCTTCAACTTTGCAGCTCCTACAATTTTACCATAGTTTGAGGAGTAATTTACCTTGTGCAAGTCTTACCATTTGAAACACTCATTTTCCCCTTTACAGATTGAGAATTGTTTATTGCCTATATTATTTGGAACAGTTGAGATTTCTTGATTATATGTTACTCTTTGATGTTCAATATATTAAATCTGTATGCTAAATAATCGGAAACAGGAAACAATGGGTTTTCTTTATGGATTTCTGCAGTTTCTGATAGCATGATCAGCTAGGCATTTTATCGAACAGGTAATATGCATACAAAACAAAGCGCCAAAACACATATGAAACGGTCATCTTCTAATAAGATCAGCTCCATTTCAACCTCAATTACTACTTACAACAAACCCAATTCATAAAATTACTGAAACACAAATCTTGTTGAATATATAGAGAAAGAAACAACAAATTAACAATAAAAAGAAAAGGGTTTTCAGTTGGTGTTGAGCGTTGAAGCATCTCAAATTCAACTTTACCTCCTTCGCCAATTCAGCTCTTCCTCGAGCTTACGGCATCTTCTCCGCCAATCATTCAGCACTCTTGTTTTTGTTGGGCAATGCAAAAAGCCCACCCAAAAATGCGGGCCGGCCCGCTATAAATTTTCATATTTACTTGGCCCGAGTTGCTGTTCCTGTTTTCCACCACTCCAATCGGCTCTCCTCCATTGAAACACTAGCGCCGACCCTCCCTTCACTCTTCCACCCATCGCGCCGCCGCCGCCGCCGTTTCCATCGTCCCTCTCCACCGCCGTGATACCCATCGCGCCGCCGCCGCCGCCGTTTCCATCGATGAAATTGAAATTGGCTCTGTATCTGGAGGACGAGGAGATTCCGTACTCCGAAGACTCTTCTGTATGGTCGGCGCCGCCGGTGGTGGTCTTCCCATGGTCAATCCCATTCACTTCTACACATGATTTTTTAGGCATAGAACACAAAAAAATTTAACAAATTGAACCCACCCTAACATCATCTTTCTCTATCTCTTGGCAGTGATGATTCTGAAGATGGTGGTGTAACTCTTGGGATGCAATGCCACCAACTGATGGATAAAGCCGGATTAGCTGAAGGTGCGGTCTATGAGCTAACAAATGAGCTTCGACTTAGTATCACGGTATGAAGAAGTTCATCTAGAATTGCTGTTCATCTAGAATTGCTAGTCCAACTTATGTTGGACATTTTAAGTTTTGAACAGTTTATGATTTAGCATTTATTTATTTATTTGTGGTAGCAACTTTTTAAGGTCATCGTTGCCTTGATAACAGGATGCAGTGAGATCCAAAATCTCATCTTTGGAGATCGAGCTGCTGAATGAAAATGAACAATTTTGCTCAGTGACAACTGAAATTGAGAAATACACAGAACTACAGCAGGAGAGGGAGACAAAATTAGACTTGCAGTATCAACGCACAATGTAAGTTATTTAATTTTGTGTCTCAAATCTCAATTGCTGATAGAATTGAGATGTGGGCTCTTGTTGATTCCATGATTCCATCCATTCTGAGAGTTCTGTAACATTCTTGCAAAATGTGATGTCTATTTTCCTCAATGTTGTTAACGTCTCTCTGGCCTTAACTATTACAGTGCACAAGCCCTGGATAATTACTTGGGATCTGTACAGAGGGATTATGAGTACATTTCCCAAGTAGAAGAAAGAAGAATTAGAGATGATATTGCTCAAAGAAAAGAAAAGGCAATCCAGGAAGAAAAGATACGGCAAGATAGGATCAAAGCACAAGAGGAGGTCTGTCTTTGTTCACGTTATCTGGTTCATCTTTATGTTTTTGTCACAACACATTGATATCACGCTTTCCATCCTTTGCTACTTACATTATGTGTTTTCTAGCTTTAACAAAGTTGTATTGCATAAAAGCAGGCCAAACTAAAATTTGAAATGGCTGAGATAGCTAAAGTAGGGGCTCTAGAGGCTGAGAAGAAAGCTGCTGAAGAGGCTGCAGCCAAACTCGCTTCTGAAAGCTTAGACACTGCTCCTAATGCAGGGAAAGATTCCAAGGAAGCCCCCAGGCCCTCAGGTTCTCTTTACTTTCTGCAAAAAAGAATACATTATTTGCTGATTGATTCTCATGTTGTGTTGACTTGTCTTTGGCAGTAAGAAACATAATTAGAGCTTCAGAAAATGCTCTTGAATTGGAAAAGAGGAGGCAGCAAATTTATGAAGAATTGTCTACAAAAAACAAGGCCCTAAATCAGGTATATCATTATAAACATTTGATTTTAAGTTGAAACTGCAGCCTCTGCTTTAAAAGTTATCAAAACTGCCGGTCAACTGATATACAAAATAAGTTAACAGATGATTTATGAGCAGATGATTTTTTATATGTTAAAATGATCTATTTTGCCTTTTTCCTATAACCTATGATTAGTGTTCGAGTTCATGTTAGAGATCGATTACAGGATCTTCTGCAATCTTTATCTTGAGATATTTGGTGGAGTTGTTAGAAAAATGGGTCACAGGGACCTTCTACAATCTCTGTTTTAGTTATTTTATGTAGGGTGAATCTATTGTTTTAACCATGTTTACATTTTTTTTAATGTTCAAATAAAATAACTACATACAAGATAATATATATTGAGAACTCCACGTTCTCGATGAAGAAGATAATATATATATTGTTTTAACCATGTTTACATTTTGTTTTTTAATGGATTATCCACACATCCAGAAATGGTATTGTCCAGTTTGAAGAAGATACCATATAAACCCTTATTCTATCAGTTCATCTAACTTCTGTTTGTTGTTTGCAGGATTATCACAGCCTTGGAAAACTTATAGGCAGACTAATTAGAACAATCTCAGCTACCATGGAAAATATCTGGTAGAATGTTTTATTCATTTGTACCATTTAAAATCATATGCTGTCAAACTATTTTTTTTAATCTTCTCATCCATGAATTCACTTGATATATTGGTCTTGTTATGATTCAGGACAAGGGCAGAAGAAATAGTGAAGCTGATTAATAGTCCACAATATCCGCAGTCCATCAGTATAAAATTATTTGCAGAAAAGGTTTTTATTATTTTATCTAGTGGAACTTGTTACTGATTATAATCTTGAAGTTACTCATACTTACGGAGCACATTATTATTTCAGATTGTCTCCAACTGCACAAATCAAAGGAGCTCTAATGCCATATTCGCCGCCAGTCGTGTTGTTGTTATTGTGACATCTAAGGTACAATATAATCGAAGTAATCTCCTATTCCTCTTGCTACTTCAACTTTTAATCGTTATTGCAGTATCAAGAGGTAAATTAACTTCACTTTGCAAATGAAAGTCTTTATTACTATGAGGTTTGTGGTTTGCTATTTGACAATAAATAAGATACAACTAGTGTTTATATCTTACAACGTACAATTGGTACTGCAGGAATGACCATTTTATATTTTAAACCTATATGGTGCATGTCTGTCAGTGTTCTTTCCCACCTCACAATTTCGCCTCTCATATCTGTTTGTGACATGTCTATAAAGGAAATTAATTTTTAATTGAATGTATTTATTCAAGAGTTTACCTTGTTCTACATATTTGACAAAAAAATATTATAATACATGTGAATAAATATTTCTTGGATTTAGTGGTTGGGGGAGTTTGCTTTTAGTGTATGCTTGTAAAATATAGTTTTCTGCCGATTGTGCTATAAATTTTGATACATGTCTGTCTTTTGTGAAAACAGATCCCATTAGCCATGGATATTGTCATTGCTGAGTTGAACAGAGCTTGCACCTACACAGTTCCAAAGCACATAAGTTACTCAGAGGTGATTTTTCTGCAATTTTTTCTCGTGCTTATTTGATACGGAGTATATTTTTCTAATCTTTGATGCATATAGTGCTTATTTTTGCATTAATATAAAGATCTGCCTTCGTTTCGTTCATTCAGGAAGCATTCAGAACCAAAGATGATTACTTCAAAGCTATTGGTTACATGGAAGTAGATGGCAAGATTGAGGGCCTCGATGAGTATGTAGAAAGGTTGAGCTCTTATATGAAACTATACGGAGCTCTAGTGCAGGTTCGTTGCTCCTACTAATACGAGCTATCCTATTCGCTGCCATTGCAATATGCCGTACACTAGTTTTACATTCTGTCTTGGTATGGCAGGCTGAAGTTGGAGGCTTCCACAACCTGCATGGAACCAAGGAAGGTTGGGCATGGCTTGCAAGATTCTTGAACACGATTCCCGCGAATCTGTTTACTGCAGTTGCCCTGGATTCCTTTCTGGGTGTAAGTTAACAACGCACACATCTTTTATTACTCGAAATATGATAATCCTCTGCCTCTTTAATATCGAACAAGCATGATGATTTTGTTGCGCCCGCCCAGATGGCTGGATACGGAATGTACTGTCGATACAAAAATCAATTTGAGAAGCTGCTGAGCACCATTGCCCGCGACTATCTGAGTGCGTTACAAGAAGGTGGTGGAGAGTCGAGGAGCGCCAAGGTCAGCAAGGTGAAGATGTCGATTCGAAATTATATCGAGTCGAAGCAGTACATGAAAGAACCTGAAGGATTGCAATTGAGAAGCCATCTAGACTCACATGTCCATTGTTGATGCTTTGGTTGTTTGCTGATCATCCATTTATGTATATATGCAGTTTTTCTGCCTAATTGGTTTGGTCACCCTATAGAGCTTGTTTATGTTATCTCAGGAAAATTAGGCATATATTAGAGTTTTAGCCAATTTTGTATCACCCATTGCCCGCGGCTTCTCTACTAGTATAATTTATCGTGTAATTTTTTTTTTGAAGTTACAAGCTACAAAAGGTATCTAAATACACAATCAGTAATGTAACTCGTACGCAGACGGGATTTTAACACCACACAACGGTGGGAAAATATCACCGCACGCAGGTGAGCTGCACGAAGGCGAGAATGCTCTGCGTGTGGGATCAACAAACAATCAAACAAATAATAATACATCACCACCTTAAAGTGGGAAAATATTGCCGCCAATCGGGATCGAATTGAAGACCTTTTACAGAAGAGAGTCTTTGGGTGTCTCAACTTTACCACTAAAGCAAGACATCATCGGCATAATTTATCGTGTATTAATGAGATATCCTTTTAAGAATAAAGTTTAGAAATTTTCAAGTACAAAATTTGACACACACGAGACCGCCGCCTTCAAAATATTCGAAATGCTTAAATAATAATGGGGCCCATTTTTTTAAATACTAAATATTCAAAATGATCAATAGAAGAATCTAATTTTATCAATGTGGATGCAAAACATATATACTTACTGAAAAGATGCAAAAAAAAAGGGTTATTATCATGTAAATACACGAATTTTTTATATTTTCTGAAATTTAACATGATTTTTATTTTTAGATCACAAATACACGAAACTAGCATTTTTTTTATTTTTTATTATTATTATTATTTTTTTTTTGACATCGACAAGAAAAACTCTATTTATTATTAAGGTGGAGGCCGGAATACATGACGTGGACTACGAAATATGCACTTGAATAGAGTAATTTGATTCATTATTTCGATTAGAGAGTAAATGACATGGTATACTAGCCTTCACGTTAATAGTAAATTAGAATTTTTTTCTTGTCAATGTAAAAAATCAGAAAAAATGCTAAGTTCTTGTATTTGTGGGCTAAAATTAAAAATCATGTTAAATTTCAGAAAATATAAAAAGTTCGTGTATTTACAGGCTAATAACCCAAAAAAAAAGTTATTGTGAATGAATGTATTTTTGTGTGTTAAATGTAGTAGGTGTAAAGGTAAAAATGTGAATAAAGGATAATTTTTTTGCCATTTTTATAAACGGGTTAAGCTTCACTAAAAATGAAACTCGGTCATGTTTCGTGAGACCACTCTTGGGTGTATATCTCTCTCAAGCCTCTTGAATTTGAATAAACAAATTTGATCAACCAAAGTTGTTGCCAACTTCTGGAACCACATCCTCAATCTAAACAATAATTCGCTATATAAGAAAATACTAATAATTAAGCTTATACTATAATAAATCTAAATTATCGGGGTGTTACAAATAATATCTCTGCGAGGCATTTTCACAAACATCTTCTGCGCAGTTCTCCAAATTTCTGCACTTCATTTTAATGACAACTCTTTGCTAATAATATCTCTGCGAGGCATTTTCACAAACACCTTCTGCGCAGTTCTCCAAATACATTGACCAACGCATACATATCTTGTTTATTGTTCTTTTTCTACAAAGCATTGGTTTTGATTGAATTATACAAACACGTTTCACATTCTAATCTCTTATTACTACTCGAAATCAATCACACAAACCACCATCAAACCTTGATGGGAATCGCCCAAAGAGGGGTTTTCTTCTGCAGCGCCAGCCCAAACACATCCTCTCTCTGCAACCTTTTGCTTTCATTCCCTCTCTCAAGCTCCCAATCGAAGTTGTGACACAGCGCCGCCACCATACAAGGCAGCATCCGGCTAGCCAGCGCCATCCCGGGGCAGATTCTCCGCCCCGAGCTGAACGGAATCAGCTCGAAATGCTGCCCCGAAAAATCAATGTCCTTATCCAAAAACCGCTCGGGCTCAAAGCGCTCGGGATCCTTCCATATGGTGGGATCTCTGGTGATCGCCCAGACGTTGACGAACATTTTGGTGTTTTTGGGGATTAGGTATCCGTCGAGCTGCGTCTCCTCCTCGGCGACGTGAGGAGCTAGCAGAGGCGCGGCGGGGTGGTAGCGCAGCACTTCTTTGATGGTGGCTTGCAGGTATGGGAGCCTCGAGATGTCGGATTCTTCCACCAATGTTTGATCTCCGATGACGCTCTTCAGCTCTGCTTTCAGCTTCGCGAGTTTGTCGGGGTGGAGGAGGAGCTCCACCATTGCCCATTCCGTTGTGGCTGCGCTTGTGTCTGATCCTGAAATGAGTAGGTCCTAAACAAGGTGAAGTAGATTGAGTTAGAAACTAGTAATTCATTTATAACGAGTTAATACATAAAAATAGCTACTAATTTTAATTAAATTTTTTTTGGTATAAATTGACTATTTTAACTTTAATAACAAAATGAAATAGGTATTTTAAACTATTACTCCCTCCGTCCCAATAAAAGTGGCCACTTTTTTTTTGGGCACGGAGATTAAGAAGGGGATTGTTATGTTTTAATTGAGTGTGACCCACCAAAATTAGTGAGTAATTTTTAGAAAGTGGTCTACAATTGTTGACCAAATTAGTAAGTAATTTTGACATTTTTAGAAAGTGGTCTACAATTGTTGACCAAATTAGTGAGTAATTGTTGACTTAATTAAAGTAAACTTTTGCCATTTTTAGAAAGTAGCCACTTTTAATGGGACACCCAAAAAGGAAATGTGGCCACTTTTATTGGGACGGAGGGAGTATATTAGAAATAACTAATTTTTTTTGGTATAAAAATTATATTAATTTTAATTAAAATTTAAAATTTTAAACTATTTATATATTTTTTTTTAAAAAATGGTATTTTAGAAATAGGTTTATAATTAATACTTCATTAGTCCCCCATAAATATGAGTAGGTGCATGCTTCTGGGGCGAGTTTTAATGAAAAGTTGTTTAAAGTATTGATAATGGAGAAATGATTTCACATTAAAGTTATTATTAAATAAATTATGGGTAAATAGTGTAAGTTACAAAGTTAAAATAGTGAAAATTGTGTAGTGTTAAAAAATATGGTGTGCATAAATTTAGGGGGTGTATCAAAAAGGAAAGGAAAGCATAACTATAGGGATAACTATGGGGGACGAAATGAGTATATTATTATTTTTATGCTTGTTATAAATTTTTATATAAGCAAAAATGTCTATTTTAATATTCTGAGATAAGGAAATATTCCATCTATCCACCAAATGAATATATATATTTCTTTTTTGGTTCGTCTACTTTTTTTCTTTGTTTTGATAAGTGTACTCCACATAATCTACCCACACATAATTAATTTCTTAAAATCTGTGTTATTCACAGCTTCGGAAGGTGTTGGTTAGTGAATCGTAGATAAAATAGAGTCCATTCATGGCCACTTAGAGCACTCCCAGTAGATCACCTAAATGCATCACTAAATTTAAATTTAGGCTAAAATAATTAAAAATGAGAAAAAAAAAACACATCCAGAAAAAAATTTACACTTACCTAAATTCAATCTTAAATTTACACTCACCCAAAATTTATTTTAAGCTTATAATTAGTAGGGTCCACACATAATTATTATTTTTATTTAGAAAATAGGAGATCTGGTGTAAGCATTTATAAAATCGAGATCCTAAAATTAAATAAGAAAGCTTTAGAGAGGAATATAGGAGCATAATTTTGGGATTTGTACTCGGAGTGCTCTTAATCGTTAATTCTTTCTAAAATAATAAGAGCGGCTATTTTATTTTTTATATATATAATATCTTAAACCTCCTACTATCTTATTAATTCAATCAATTTCTAAATATAGAAAGAAAAGAAAAAGAGAGAAAAACAAAAAAAGAACAAGAAAGAGTGCTCACTCACCACACACAAGTGCTTAATTTCTTCAATGCTCAAATCATATTCATGCCCTTGGATGAGATCCAGCAGCGTTTCCAGAAAATCATTCTTTTTCTGGTAATTTGATTCCTTTCTTGCTTGCAGCCGTTGCTCGATCATGCCGCTCACGATCTCCAGCAATCCCCCGAGGTGATGAATCACCTTCTTCTTGATTCCTTGTGGATCAAAGGGAGCAAAAATGGGGAAGAAATCCGAGATATTCGGAAGCCCTATATACCTCGTGAAAGAGTTCACGTGCTCCCTCAACACCTTGCTCGCCGCCGCGCCGCCGCCGAAATCCGCCGAGAAAAGCGTCGCGAACATGATGTTGGACATGGTGGTGAAGGTGGCTTCCCCGACGTTCATGGCGCCGCGGCACTCGCCGACGCGGTCGATCAGCCGCCGCAGCCGCTCGTGCCGGAGGCCCTGGCTGGCCTGAAGGGCTTGGTGGGAGAAGAGCCTCTCCCTCGCCACCCGCCGGAGCTTCTTCCACGTGGCGGAGCTCGACGGCAGCATGGCGACGGAGTTCTCGTCGTGGCCGAGCACGCGCAGCGCGACCGGGTTGAACGGGTTCGCGAAGACGAGGCCCTGCTTCTGGAGCACCTCCGTCGCCATCTCCGGGGAGGAGACGACGACGGCGAATTGGTTCCCGAGATGGAGGGACATCAGGGGGCCGTAGGTTTTGGCGAGGTGGGCGAACGACTTGTGGGGGTTTGGACCGAGCTGGAGGATGTTGCCGACGATCGGGAGACGAGGCGGCCCCGGAGGGACGCTCCGCCTCCTCGGCTCCGACCACCGTGAGTAGGTGGCCCATGCGGCCACGAGGGCTAGCGAAAGAAGAATAAAAATTTGCATCTTTGTAGTTTTTACTTGGATGCCTTTAAGGCTAATATCTCAGCTATTTATAACATGAGTTTCAAGTAGTGTGTGTTATTACGTTGACATAAAAAAATAAAGAAATAGTAAACTCTTACTTTTTAGGTGACTCAAATTTTTTATTTATAGATCAAAAGGGAAGCGTCTTACATAGATATGAGCAGAATATTCGAATCATATCTAATATTCGAAATTCGAATATCCGATCTGAACCAAACCGAAATTTGAGATAAAATTCAGATTTTTTGAAATTTTGGATTGAATCAGATCAGGTCGAATTAAATTTTAAGCAAATTTTGTTTTTCGAACCGGATCGGAATGATACTTTAAAAATTCAAAATTTATATTTATGATATAAATAATAATATTATATATATATAGAGGGCCGCTATTCAGTAAACTGCCCTTAGTCTATAAAATAAGACTAATTTCTGATCATAGATCATAAGGGAGTTAACGGTTGTGATCAAAATTTTGAATAATATGTAGTTCATGATACAAATTCATATAATTCGTACACATTCACAGCTGGAGGGTATAATTGAGAAATGATTTTGACCTTCCATATCTACAACTACATAATTCCAATTTTCACGCCTATTAATTATGGAATTTAAGATTTAAAATGATTTACGCTCAGTTTCTGCACGCAATTGACGCTAGTGAAAATTAAATGAATTGAAACAAAAATTGAACGCAATCAATTTGAAGATATACAGGGGATTACGATTATGATTTAATACTTCTATTAGAAGTACATCAAACCTTCTTAACCAAAAATATGCACGAATCTATATTTGTTGCATGAATTATTTTTGGTTTATGTATGAATTTTTATCTGTTGCATGAATTATTTTTGGTTATGTATGAATTTTTACATTTTTTGGATAATCTGATTGCATTAATTTTTTTTGTTTATGTATGAATTTTTATTTGTTGGATGAATTATTTTTGGTTTATGTATGAATTTTTACTTTTTGGAATAATCTGATTGCATGAATTATTTTTGGTCTATGTATGAATTATTTTGTATGAATTATGGAATGTGGGATAGTGGTTGAAACACAATCCATTAATTAAGGAAAGATTAGTTATTAAAATATTGAAATTACTTTTATATCCTAATACAAATCTAGCGTTACTTTTATGATCAAGATCAGACCGTTGAATTAAGAAAATCTAATGGTCTATATTTAGTCTTATTTTATAGGTTAAGCTTTGGTTTTATTTTAGCGCAACCCTATATATATATATATATATATATATATATATATAGGGTTAGGTTCAATGAAAAAGGCCTAAATGTAAGAAAGAAGAGAAAAGTAATCTCATCCGTTGATCTTATCTAATCTAACGGACATGATTTATTCACACCATGTTCAACGAATTTTTTCGTTGAACATTCATGAACATATACAATATTTTTGGGGGTTCTGGGTTTTGAGCCCCCATATGTTCAACGAAAAAATCCGTTGAACATAGCGTGAATAAATCATGTCCGTTAGATTAGATAAGATCAACGAATAAGATTACTTCTCTTTTCTTTCTTACATTTAGCCCTTCTTCATTGAACCTTGGCCTATATATATATATAAATTAGTTTTTAAATAGTTAAATATTTCTAAATTCTAACCATACACTCTCATTTTAGTTGATTATAATTAATATGATGATTTGTTAATTAGGACCTTACTTCGATCGTAATTATTTAATTGGTTAAGTTGATATGTATTTCATATTTTTTTTCACATTTCAAAATTTTCGGTTCGGATAAAATTTTATTCGAAAATTATTTTTGAATTCAAATTTTTGGATAATATAATTTGGATTAAATTCAGTTTTAGGGAAATTTCAAATTTTCAGATTATATCAATTGAATTGAGCAAAAATTCAATCTGAAATTCGATTGCTCGCCCCGACTCTTGCCAATAGATTATAATTCATCGTCAACTATTACATCCTACTACTACTTTACATATAGTATTTTTTTGGACCACGTTATTGTTCGCTAATATTTTCACCACGCCGCAAGTATACGGGTAGTTGTAATATATGGAAGCAAGGTCGTATCCCACAAGGATTAGTAGTTCAATCTAGTGATTATCCTAATTCATTATGCTAGAGCTATTTAGACTAAACAAGGAGGTGAGTGGTTTGATTAACTAACAAATTCAAAGACAAAATAAGAACAATCAAACAAAGTGGATTAATTAAGTGATGAAGGTGGTTTAGGGATTAGGCATCGATGGATTAGCAATGGACTTCAAATTAGCTCAATATTAGTCTTGATATTCCTATTTATCTAGAGTGATCTCCCCACTAGTTCTAGCCCCCTCCCGGACGACTAAAACGGTAGATTACGGGTCATAGTTGCCGTCCCCGGTCAACTTCTAACCTATAACTCCCAAAAGCACAAAGGATCGGTAAACTCTCACCCAACTCTCAGCCTCCCGGTTTATTGAGTCAATATGTTTCAAGCTCCTAATCTATTGTGATTATCCTCTCCCGATTCAAATCACAAATTAGAAATGCAGAGAAAGTGGCCAACAATCCATACAAGAATTAAAGCTAGGGCTTGAAAAGATAATAACAAGGAAATAATCAAGACATATATTAAGCATAATAATCAATCCATCACATAATCAACTAGCCTAATCCCCAAACCAATGGGGCATTTTATCCAAACATGTTCACAAACAACAAACCAAAATCAAAGAAATACATAAATGAAAGAGAGAGTAAGAAGTGACAAATCCTATTAATGAGCTTTCTTCAATCTTCTCTCCTCTTCAATGCCTTCAATCTTGGTAAAAAGATGTGGTAATGGAGGCTAGGGTTTGGTGTGAATGAATTGGGGAAGATGGAAATGGGTGAGTATGAGGTTGGGGAAGATGAATAATGTGAGGAAAAGGGGGAGAAAGGGGTTTAAGGGGTGAAAAACCCGACTGGGGCCCACTTGGGGAGGCTCCGCCCTTTTCCCGCGGTCCTGGCCCGCGCCCGCGGCCGGCAAACGTGGGGGAGAGTCAGGGGACCCGCGGTCCCGCCCCGCGGCCGCGGGTGGTGACCGCGGGTGTCTACTGGAGTCGGGGCAGCTGACCCGCGGTCCCACCCCGCGGCCGCGGGTGGTGACCGCGGGGGTACTGGGCGTATTGCGCAGGCCGCTCGTTTTGCTCCGTTCTCCCTCGTCCGAACTCGGATTTGGTCGCCGTTTGCGCTCACGGATTCCTCTCGAGACGTACTTCAATCTCATATCTTCAAAATCCTCCAATTAATCATTGATGGTTCCTGAAATTACTCCAAAACTACACCAAGATATCAAATCTTCATAAAACTAAATATTCGGGCACAAACAAGCATTCACAAGCAAAACATGAAGGGAAATGACAACAAAACATGTGGAATTGAGGTACGAAAACCATGTTTGTCAGTTATTCGCGTGGCGTGGATGACATGCTCATAGAAATTATGTTCCGTCTCATACATTCTCTAGAAGAACTTAAATAAAACATTGGATTTACTAATTTAGAGTTCGCAATTACAATCTTATAATTTTGAGCCATGCATTCACATGTAAGTATGTAACCATTTGGGGAAAAGGTTCCATGTGAGATTATATAGTTTTTTTTCTTTTAAATTTTATTTTTTTATAAATATTAACTATGATTTATTATATAATAATGTTTTTTATTCTTATAATAATATTTTATAAAATAATAAAATAAATTGTGGGACATGATAAAACATATATATCAAAAACTATGGAACAGAATCTTATTCTTTATTACTAAAATCAAACTGAATTATATTCAAATTAAAAACCATTATATATATATAATGGGGGTGCACTCAAGTGAGATTGCTATTTTTCGTGAGATCATGAGTACAATAAATAAGACAGTATATAGTGATGAATAAGAAACTATATACTGATTAATAACGATGTTAAAAAAAATTGGTAAAATTTCCGCTCTCTCTAGAATTCGAATCCTGGTAAAAAAAAAATCGTCATCTAGATAAATATCAGCCATAAGATATATGAAATCAATACCTATAAATCAATCTAAGATCATTACATATAGAAGATCTCATTGAAACGTTCCCCATATATATATAGTGAGACAAGCTTTGGTCTTGGTCAAAGATCACCTCTAAAAATAAAATGTTATATGACCTCTAGACAAAAGATCACCACATTTGATCAAAAAAAAAAAGATCACCACATACCCTAAAACCAAGTAGTTTATATATATATATATATATATATATATATATATATATATATATATATATATATATATATATATAGGGTTAGCTTATATTGAGATTTTAAATATTTTGAAATTTTGAGATAAATGAACATATCAATAAATTCTTTGAACATAACCAATATAACTCATGAACATATGAATCTATTTAATTTATTTAAAAAACACGCCACTTGTAGGGATTGAACCTCAGACCAACGCGCGTTCATAAAAATTAATTGACAAGTTCATCAAAATGTACTTATATGTTCATTTATCTCAAAATCTCAAAATATATATAAATCTCAATTGAACCAATTCCTATATATATATATATATATATATATATATATATATATATAGGGAGAGGTTCAAATAAGAACCACTAATAAAATAAGAACAGAGAACCATTTTAAGCCATTCGATCATCAAGATCTACGGTGGATGCATCATCTTGGTGGATGGATGCAGATGCTGGGTTCGAATCTTGAAGGGAGCAAAAAAAATATTTTTTTTGGATGCATTAATTTGTATAGCAGATGCAGTAATTTTATTGGTTCTTATGTTCTCACGATAATTGTGGTTCTCACTATATATATATATATATATATATATATATATATATATATATATATATATATATATAGGGGGCGCTCCAGTGAGATCTCCTATTTTTCGTGTAACACTGAGGACAATGAATAAGACATATAATACTAATGAACAATATGTATATCTAACGAACAAGATGTATATACTGATGAAAAATAAAATTTAAAAAATTGGTAATGAACAAGACATATATACTGATGAACAATACAATATATACAGATGAATCGCAAAATTTAAAATATTTTGCTCCCTCCAGGATTCGAACCCTGCGAAAAAAATTCTTCCTCCAGATACAATATCAGTCATAAGATTGATAAAATAAACGCATGAAATCGTGCCCTAGATCTCACTAAAATTAAGGGGTCTCATTGGAGCGGCCCCCTATATATATATACCAATTCTCTAGAAGAACATCCATGTGTCCAAAGATAAGCTACAACCGGCATGCATAGAGTTTTCGCGGATACTGAACCAGCCTGAAGCTCTAGAAAACGAGGTGGAAAAGAAATGCTTAGAGAGAGCCTGCCCCCGGAATGCCTTTGCCCGATTCCTATCCTCGGGATCCCGGCCAGTGTCTGTACACAAAAATGCTCGTTTCATACCTCTCGTTCGATTTGACTATATGAAGTCACAAATACTAACTATTATTCCTAATTGTGATAATAACTACATCTCACTTTGTGATGATCAAGTACAATTATCCCTAATACAATTGCAAACACAACAAAAAGATGCATTTCTCGTTTGTACCTTTGCTGCACGCCTCTCTTCACAGAAACTATTAAATTATTATATTGTGTATGAAAAAATCAGAATATACAAAAATAGACATTCTAGAAATACGATGGCGATTAATTAATATAATAATTATATAGTCCACTCCTTCAAAATAATAATAATTCTTGCTCCACTAAAATGAAAGGCCGGTCAAAAGTTTTGAAATAAAATTGCATAATGATTTTACTGTATTAATTAAGATAGACGGCGTATAAAAATTGTTAAATAATTATCAAATAATATGATATCCTTGACTTTACTGCTGCTAGTCTTAATTAGATAATTATAATTATAAATCACTATAATTAAAATTAACTATAAAATAATTCAAATTGATTGTTCATTTTATTCATTTAAATTAGCGAAAACATTAGCATCATATATATCATGTACAGACGAATGTACGAATGCCGGCCCCAGATATATTTACTTTCTTATTATGCTTTTCAAACACAATAGTTTAATTAGTAATTTGCCTAAAAGATACAATTAACTCGTGCTTCATCGTCAAAAACTCAAAATACTATAATATATTAATTAATTTTTAAAGTAGTCAAATTTATTATTACTTTTAATCATGGGTTAATAATGTTTTATGTCCTAAACTTTCAGTGTTTTCCACAAAATGTTTCGAGCTTCCATTTTCTCCTAAAAAACTCCGGACTTTCGATTTTTTTTTTCATAAAATGTCCTGCTATACAAAATTCGGTGACAAAAAGATGAATTATCTCGTCGAAAGAAATATTTTGGGGTCCGTCATTATTGAAAAACTATATTAGGAACCACCGTTGTTAGAAAATACTGAAAGTTTGAGGTTTTTTGTCATCGATTTTTGTATAACGGGACACTTTATGAAAAAAAATTAAAAGTTTAATTTTTTTTAAAAAATAAAATAAAAATTCATAACATTTTATAAAAAACGCTTAAAGTTCGAGACGGAAAACACTGTTAACCTTTTAATCATTTCATTTAGGTTGAAGAAATTTAATGCATATGATGACCAACACCACACTCCACTGCAGAGTTTCTTTACTGGCACTATAAATTAGAAAAAAATTAGTTGGTCAAACAAAAAGATTATGTTATAGATTCCCTTTTGAACAGGTAGTTTACCCAGAAGTTTGTTTTTTAGGTGGAAAAGGAGTAATTTCCTTTAAAAAATATAAGTTAAGAAGAATAATTTCTCATCATCTTCAGATCACATGATTTCATAAAATTAAGTTAAAATTTCAACTCTACTCATATCTTAATGTTAAGATTAAATGCATTCTCTTCATTTTCTTCTCTACTTGGGTGTGTTTTCTTTTTATCCCTATAAATGGAGGGATGATATAATAAAGTATATATATATATATAAATCTATTAATTAAAGTGGAGATCATATCTTTTATATCTTATTTGATTTGAATGATAATATATTTATTCACTCCACATAAGATGGTATAAAGTTATACCACATATCTACCCTCAGATATAAAATTATCTATTTTCTAAGGGAAAAGGTGTTGTCCGAAAATTTATACTATCTGCCCGAATTTTTTATTACGTTGTATAAGATTGTAAATGGAGTTTATTTCTTCTTTATACGTCAAAGTAAATATACTCTTGATAGACAAAAATAGAGAATGGAGAGGGACTTGCAATCTTAAAATTAGAAAATACTATAATTAAGGATATATTTAAGAGCCATGCATGGGAGATATCTACTAGAAGGAGGGGATTTTATCATTTGTAATCGGAAAATAGAAACGATAATTTCCTCGATTTATCTTGGATTAGTGGATATTTGGTCGGTGCATTAAGACTTAAGAGGTTATTAAAATTTAGGGTTAATTACGTGTAAATTATCGAATTTTCAATAAATTCTCATTTTGCACATGAACTTTAAAATCTTTATTAAAATTACTCAACTATTAATTTCTTGTCATTTTACATATTTATCTATTTTCCGACCAAACTTTGGACCTAAAATGATGTCGTTTTCATCCAACTATACATTACAACGTCAGTTCTATTTTTTCATGTGGTCATATTTATGCCACGCAAGCATATTCATGTCAAGCGAGTATATTTATGTCATGTCACCACGATGAAAAATGAGCAAATATGCAAGATGAGAAAAAAAAATTAATAGCTGAGTAATTTTAATAAAAAATTTAAAGTTCGTATGCAAAACGAGAATTTATTGAAAATTGAGTAATTTATATGTCATTAATCTTCTTATTCACGGTAATTGACTTGGACTTTTATTCTGGGCCAATATTCTCATGGTGCAGACATCAAGCATGGAATTTCGAAATTTTCTATTCATGTTTTTACTTTGGTCATTACTCTTTCCCATATTTTTTCTTAATTATTGGGTAAATATCAGTTTTTGGTCTATCGTTTGGGTGTTTTCTCAAATATATCTCACCCTAAGCATAATTATAAAATAATACCCATCGTTTCATTTTTTCTCGTTTATGGCATGCAAAAATATTCCGCCATCGGTAAATGACGGGTTTCGGCCAAGTGCCATGTCAGCAGTACACTTGGAATTTAAAAATAAAAATAAATAAATATAATAAACATGTCATTAATTAAATCCTAACTTCTTTCGTCAATCTTTCAACAATAAATCATGAAGAGAGACTTCATTTGGATCCAATCCATCGCCCTTCCTGTCTTCTTGATAAAAAAAAAAAAAAATCTCTGATAATATTCAAATAGTGAAGATCTTCTGTATTAATAGAAAAATTAGGGTTCAATCTCACTCCTAAACATACGACAACTTCCAATTAAAAAAAATAAAATAAAAAAATCATTCTCTATCTATTTTTAAATTTTAATTTTAATTGACCTTACCTACATCGCGTCAGCTCCTAAACATACAACAAATAGAGCTCTTAAATTTTTACGCATTGATTCTGTCAAAAAAGTATACGAATTGGTATAAAAATTAACACGTAAGTTCCTAAACATAGGACAAATGGAGCTCTTAATTTCTGCCGATTGATATAAATTATTAGTTTTTGGACTAATGAATGATAGCCTACAGATTTTAATAAATTATCGAGAGATATGTATAAAATAGAGAAAGTGATTCATTAAAGTTGAGTAAAGAAATAGACTCGTCAAAAGTAATATAGTATTAAATAGTTGGGCTTTTTATAAATATTAAGTGCAAATACAGTTTATATTCTAAAATATAAGTGATAGTTTTTTTTAAAAAAATACTACTAACAATTTTGTAGATAGATCAAAATAATAATAAAACTACAATTTTTTTTTTGGAAAGAGAAATGATTATAAATCAGGTTAATTATAAATGACTTTATGGCTTGATTTTGGGCCAAGTTGCAAAATAATTCAAATTTTGAAATATTGAAAAAATGGTGTGACGTTTGAATGCGAGTTGCAAATATGATTCGAGACTATATATTTTTTTTATTGAAAAATCTGACGTGGAAGACTCAAATACAACATTGATATTTTGATTTATTTGTAAGGTATTTATGGAAATATATATTTTCAACTTCAACATTAGGCCCAAATAAAACGACAAGCAAATCTCAATAGAAGTCCTAAATCTTATTGGGCCCAACTCCTTGGAGAAACCCACACACCAAGCCCACCTTTTGGCAGGCCCCCTATGCCCTATTGTTTTGCTAAATATATTGTAAAATATATATTTAATAAATAAAAAATCTATACTTAAAATTGGAAATCATTTCTAATATAAATAATCAATTAAGTTAATATTCTCAAAAAATATAAAAAAAATTAAACAATTCAACAAGTTAATAAGAATTTTGTATTTGAAATTGGGAAGGAGCTGCGCGAACGCAAGCCCCCACTATCACAAATTATGATGTAGGCTCGACCACTTGGGCCGACCTTAGACGGGCACCCCTTCAAAGTGCAATGAAGGTCACCAATCTAGGCCATGGGCCTTATGGATCACCCATCGACCCCATCCAGGTAAGTATGGATTCTCATTTTCTTTCTTCATTTTATGTACGTATTCCTCCCACCCTCCATATACTAACATATCGATGTGGGATATGCTAAATAACCATAATATGCCCTATTGTTCTACATATGATATGAACATATATAAAAGTGTGTATCCAACTACGATTACACCAACATTAGACAAGAATGTATCATTGCATACCACTGCATTTGGGTCATCAATATAGGCTATTGAAATCAATAATTTGCTTCTTCTTTTTTTTGAGAGAGAATCAATAATTTGCTAAGAGACGCAATTGTCAACATCTCATTCTTTTGACATTCGTTTTTGGACAAAGAACTTGAGAAAAATTATACTCCGCGATATCGTTTCCACATTTGTCTTTTCGGTCCGTCCGCGATATCGTTTCCACTTTCATTTATAGAAATAGGGTCCACAAACTTTCACTCACAACAATAGTGGGACTCAAACTCCACTCACTACATATCCAATACTATCCACAACTTTTTATAAAACTCGCGCCGTCCACAATGTGGAAACGATATCGCGAACGGAGGAAGTATGTAATTTATTGCCTAATTGAAATCTATACAATTTGATTTGCCAAAAAGAAAAGAAATCTATACTAATTAAAATTATCCTAACCCACTTATTGTTAAAGGCTAAGCCCACAAGTCCTATCCACTAGAAACCCCAAATTATTTAAAAGTCCAACCCCAATTTTTTTGTTATTTTTAGAAACGGGCTAAGTTTCACTAAAAGGGAAACTGGGGATTTGGACTCCAAATCTTAAAACCTTAGAAATTAAAGGGGTAATTTTGTAGTTAAAATAAAATTGAGCAACTCTCTCCTTCACCTTTTCTGCAGTTCATTTTAATGACAACTCTTTGCTAATATCTCTGCGAGGCATTTTCACAAACACCTTCTGCGCAGTTCTCCAAATACATTAACCAACGGATATATACATTTCTTATTAATACTCGAAATCAATCACACAAACCACTATCAAATCTTAATGGGAATCGCCCAAAGAGGGGTTTTCTTCTGCAGCGCCAGCCCAAACACATCCTCTCTCTGCAACGCTTTGCATTCATTCCCTCTCTCAAGCTCCCAATCGAAGTTGTGACACAGCGCCGCCACCATACAATGCAGCATCCGGCTAGCCAGCGGCAGCCCGGGGCAGATTCTCCGCCCCGAGCCGAACGGAATCAGCTCGAAATGCTGCCCTGAAAAATCAATGTCCTTATCCAAAAATCGCTCGGGCTCAAAGCGCTCGGGATCCTTCCATATGGTGGGATCTCTGGCGATCGCCCAGACGTTGACGAACATTTTTGTGTTTTTGGGGATTAGGTATCCGTTGACCTGCGTCTCCTCCTCGGCGGCGTGAGGCGCGAGCAGAGGCGCGACGGGGTGGTAGCGCAGCACTTCTTTGATGGTGGCTTGCAGGTATGGGAGCCTCGAGATGTCGGATTCTTCCACCATTGTTTGATCTCCGATGACGCTCTTCAGCTCTGCTTTCAGCTTCGCGAGTTTGTCGGGGTGGAGGAGGAGCTCCACCATTGCCCATTCCGTTGTGGCTGCGCTTGTATCTGATCCTGCAATGAGTAGGTCCTAAACAAGGTGAAGTAGATTGAGTTACAACTCATTCATTTTTAACGAGTTAATACATCAAAATAGCTACTACTGAATTCAATCAATTTCTAAATAGAAAGAGAAAAAAAAAAAAAAAAGAAGAAGGAAAGAGTGCTCACTCACCACACACAAGTGCTTAATTTCTTCAATGCTCAAATCATATTCATGTCCTTGGATGAGATCCAGCAGCGTTTCCAGAAAATCATTCTTTTTCTGGTAATTTGATTCCTTTCTTGCTTGCAGCCGTTGCTCGATCATGCCGCTCACGATCTCCAGCAATCCCCCGAGGTGATGAATCACCTTCTTCTTGATTCCTTGTGGATCAAAACGAGCAAAAATGGGGAAGAAATCCGAGATATTCGGAAGCCCTATATACCTCGTGTAAGAGTTCACATGCTCCCTCAACACCTTGCTCGCCGCCGCGCCGCCGCCGTAATCCGCCGAGAAAAGCGTCGCGAACGTGATGTTGGCCATGGTGGCGAAGGTGACTTCTCCCACGTTCATGGCGCCGCGGCACTCTCCGACGCGGTCGATCAGCCTCCGCAGCCGCTCGTGGCGGAGGCCCTGGCTGGCCTGAAGGGCTTGGTGGGAGAAGAGCTTCTCCCTCGCCACCCGCCGGAGCTTCTTCCACGTGGCGGAGCTCGACGGCAGCATGGCGACGGAGTTCTCGTCGTGGCCGAGCACGCGCAGCGCGACCGGGTTGAACGGGTTGGCGAAGGTGAGGCCTTGCCTCTGGAGCACCTCCGTCGCCATCTCCGGGGAGGAGACGACGACGGCGAATTGGTTCCCGAGATGGAGGGACATCAAGGGGCCGTAGGTTTTGGCGAGGTGGGCGAACGACTTGTGGGGGTTTGGACCGAGCTGGAGGATGTTGCCGACGATTGGGAGACGAGGCGGCCCCGGAGGGACTCTCCGCCGCCTCGGCTCCAACCACCGTGAGTAGGTGGCCCATGCGGCCACGAGGGCTAGCGAAAGAAAAATAAAAATTTGCATGTTTGTAGTTTTTACTTAGATGCCTTTAAGGCTAATATCTCGCTATTTATAACATGAGTTTTTTAAGTAGTGTAGTGTGTTATTACGTTGACATAATAAAATAAAGAAATAAACTCTAACTTTTTAGTTGACTTAAATTTTTTATTTATAGATCAAAAGGGAAGCGTCTTACTTAGATACGAGCAAAATATTCGAAATTCGAATATTCGATCTGAATCAAACCAAAATTTGAGATGAAGTTTAGATTTTTTGAAATTTTGGATCGAATTAGATCAGATCAGATCAGATCGAATTAAATTTTATGTAAATTTTGTTTTTCGAACCGGATCGGAATGATACTTTAGAAATTCAAAATTTATATTTATGATATAAATAATAATAATATTATTATATATATATATATATATATATATATTAGTTTTTAAATAGTTAAATATTTCTAAATTCTAACCATACATTCTCATTTTAGTTGATTATAATTAATATAATGGTTTGTTAATTAGGACCTTACTTCAATCGTAATTATTTAATTGGTTAAGTTGATATGTATTTCATATTTTTTTTCACATTTCAAAATTTTCGGTTCGAATCAAATTTTATTCGAAAATTATTTTTGGATAATATAATTTGGATTAAATCAGTTTTAGGGAAATTTCAAATTTTCAGATTATATCAATTGAACTGAGCAAAAATTCAATCTGAAATTCGACTGATCGCCCCGACTCTTGCCAATAGATTGTAATTCATCGTCAACTATTACATCCTACTACTACTTCACAAAAAATATCTAAATTTTTTGGGACCACGTTATTCGCGTGGCGTGGATGACATGCTCATAGAAATTATGTTCCGTCTCATACATTATTTAGAAGAATTTAAATAAAACATTGAATTTAGAGTTCGCAATTACAATCTTATAATTTTGAGCCATGCATTCACATGTAACCATTTAGGGAAAAGGTTCCATGTGAGATTATATAGTTTTTTTTTTCTTTTAAATTTTATTTTTTATAAATATTAACTATGATTTATTATATAATAATATTTTTTATTCTTATAATAATATTTTATAAAATAATAAAATAAATAGTGGGACATGATAAAACATATATATCAAAAACTATGGGACAGAATCTTATTCTTTATTACTAAAATCAAACTGAATTATATTCAAATTAAAAACCATTAATTATATATATATATATATATAGGGATAGGTTCAAATAAGAACCACTAAATAAAATTAGAACAGAGAACCATTTTAAACCATTCGATCATCAAGATCTACGGTGGATGTATCATCTTGGTGGATGAATGCAGATCCTGGGTTCGAATCTTGAAGGGAGCAAAAAATTTATTATTTTCGGATGCATTAAATTTAATAGCGAATGCATTAATTTATATAGTAGATGCATTGATTTTAATGGTTCTTATGTTCTCACGATAAGTGTGGTTCTCACTATAACCGCACCCTATATATATATGTATAGGGAATGGCTAAAATAAGAGCATTTCTTAAGATATAAAATAAGAACATTTTCAGCCTTTAGATCATCAAAATCTACGGTTGATTCGTAATCCTATTGGATGAATTTATGGTCCTGAGTTCGAATCCCAAATGTAGCAAATATTTATTTTTCACAATTCATACCTTTATACAACAAATTCATACGTGTTGTACATAAAATTCATACATTAAAAATTGCTCTTATTTCTTATTTTAAGATGTGCTCTCACGGTAGCCCACCCCTATATATATATATATATATATATATATATATATATATAGGGGGTGCACTCAAGTGAGATTGTTATTTTTCGTGAGATCATGAGTACAATGAATAAGACAGTATATAGTGCTGAATAAGAAACTATATACTGATTAATAACGATATTAAAAAAAATTGGTAAAATCTCCGCTCTCTCTAGAATTCGAATCCTGATAAAAAAATCCGTCATCTAGATAAATATCAACTATAAGATATATGAAATCAATACCTATAAATCAATCTAAGATCATCACATATAGAAGATTTCATTGAAACGTTCCCCGTATATATATAGTGAGACAAGCTTTGGTCTTGGTCAAAGATCACCTCTAAAAATAAAATGTTATATGACCTCTAGACAAAAGATCACCACACATTTGATCAAAAAAAAAAAAGATCATCACATACCCTAAAACCAAGTAGTTTATATATATATATATATATATATACCAATTCTCTGAAAAAACATCCATGTGTCCATCACAAATAACTATTATTCCTAATTGTGATAATCACTACATCTCACTTGTGATGATCAAGTACAATTATCCCTAATACAATTGCAAACACAACAAAAATAGACATTCTAGAAATACGATGGCGATTAATTAATAATAATTATATAGTCCACTCCTTCAAAATAATGGAGTAATAATTATATCGTCTATTTCTTTCGAATAACGTGGAACTTCTTGCTCCACTAAAATGAAAGGCCCGTCAAATGAAGTTCCACTAAAATGAAAGGCTGGTCAAAGGGTTTGAAATAAAATTGCATAATGATTTTATTGTATTAATTAAGATAGATGACGTATAAAAATTGTTAAATAATTATCAAATAATATGATATCTCTCATTTTCCTTGACTTTTAATCATGGGTTAATAATGTTTTATGTACTGAACTTCCAGCGTTTTCCATAAAATATTTCGAACTTTCATTTTCTCCTAAAAAACTCCGAACTTTCGGGTTTTTTCATAAAATGTCCCGCTATACAAAATTCGGTGACAAAAAGATGAATTATCTCGCCGAAAGAAATATTTTGGAGACCGTCATGATTGAAAAATTATATTAGGAACCACTATTGTTAAAACGCTGAAAGTTCGAGGTTTTCTGTCATCTTTTCGTTATTGAATTTTGTATAACGGGACACTTTATGAAAAAAAAAAAACTAAAAGTTTCAAAAAAAATTAGGAGAAAATGAAAATTCGAGATTTTTAAGGAGAACGCCAAAAGTTCGAGACATAAAACACTATTAACGAAGAAATTTAATGCATATGATGATCAACGACCAACACCACACTCCACTGCAGAGTTTCTTTACTGGCAAGCACTATAAATTAGAAAAAATTTAGTTGGTCAAACAAAAAGATTATGTCATGGATTCCCTTTTGAACAGGTAGTTTACGTAGGAGTTTTTTTTTTTTTTTTTTTTTAGGTAAAAAGGAGTAATTTCATTAAAAATTATCATCAGTTACAATATCCCTAAGTTAAGAAGAATAATATTTCGACATGTCACATGAGATCTTGTATCGAATTTTAGGTGTCACGCTTTTAATTTTTTTTTTAAGTTTTAAATTTTTTCTATAATTGTTTACTTTATTATATATTAGTATAATTTTAAGATTAATTAACTAAGGACTAAGGTTTACTAATCCTATTAGGGTTCATAATTATTTTTCAAATATTTTCATAGTGGCGTCTTCAAATAGGGAACTCTCGAGATTTTCTATTCATGTGTTTACTTTGGCCATTACTCTTGTCCCATATTTTTTCTTGGGAACTTTTTTCGTTGTTCTTACCTTTTTAGTCAATCTCAATTAATGAAATTTAGACTTCACAATTGGGTGATATATATGACAATTTATATTTTATTTTAAAAGCCGTAAACTGATCATAACTCCAAATTATCTGTCGAAGACAAAAACTTGAGTGCAACAAGTTGCATCGTGCAACATAATCGATCCGACATGAAGCTCCGACCCATACCTTTTACATCATTACGTTGCATGGTGCAACATATTGCATTAAAGACGACCACTTCTCTATCGAATTAAATTTTATTGAAAAAAAAATTCTATAAACCCATTGATAGCATAAAGACGCCTTCAGATCCTAACTCCAAACTATAAAGACAAAGGAAATAAAGTGCCATCTTTAGATTTATGTGATATGTAGTTTTTTTATTGTTAAATAATACTATATGTTTGGCATATTTACATTTTGATAGAGAAATCGGGAAAATGGACAAGCATATGATACATGTTAACTTAGTTTTATAATTGTGACTTGATTTCTAGTAACTTAATTATAATAAATAGTTAAATGTGTATAAACAAAAGTTGAACTTAAGATCTTGATACACACAAAATAAAATTAAAATAAAATTTATTATTTTATATTTGTTGCTCATCGTTTTATTATATTTTATAACATACACAAAACATCTACAATTGACATATGTCAGAATGAAATTTGCTACTACGAAGTAGCAAACCCAAACCATTAATTATATGGTTAATTGCCCATAAAATACTGAACTTTCATCCAATTCTGATTTTGCATACAAACTTTAAATTGTGGCGTGATAATTACTAAAATTTTGATTTTATCTGATTTTGCTACTAATCTAAATTCCGGCCAAATTTCGTCCAAATTTCATGCCAATATTCGACTAATTTGATTTGTACATGTTATTTGCAATAAAATATTTAAATAAAGTAAATGAGTCGAACTACTTGGCACACAAGAATAAATACGACACGTCAAATATTGGCATGGAATTTGGACGAAATTTGGCCGGAATTTAGATTAGTAACAAAATCAAATGAAATCAAAAGTTTAGTAATTATCACGCTACAGTTTAAAGTTTGTATGCAAAATCAGAATTGGATGAACGTTCGGTATTTTGTGGACAATTAACCCTTAATTATACAACTTAATTCATTTTGTATGTGTCTTATTATCTCCGATGATATTCAAATAGTGAAGATCTTATGTGTTAATAGAAAAATTAGGGTGCAGTCTCACTCCAAAACATAAGACAACTTCCAATTCGAAAAAACTAAATAAATAATTCTCTATATACTTTTCGATTTTGATTGCCCTACCCTACATCACGTCAGCTCCTAAACATACAACAAATTAAATAGAGCTCTTAATTATTTTTTACGAATCAGTTTCTAAACATATAGGAAAAATGGAGCTCTTAGTTTCTGCCGATTGATATAAATATTAATTTTTGGATTAATGAATGATAGACTTTTTTTTTTTTTTTTGATCGGGCAAAGTCATGTTAGATGTTAGTAATTAGTTCCCCCATCCACTCCAAGAACCACCTTATCTCTCCATTCATCAAATCCACCTTATATCTCCAATCTCCAATTCGCTCCCAAGAGGGATCGAACCCGGGTCACTTCACTTAAGTGAGGACCCGGTGGCCAGTGGGCTAAGCCCCCTGGTTTAATGAATGATAGACTACTTAGAAACTTCAGCCGTACCCTTTTTATTTCCCTTTCAACAAACCTAGACCAAAATCTAAGTACAAATTTTAATTACAATCGAAAGAGATGTGTATAAAATGGAGAAAGTGATTAATTAAAGTTGAGTAAAGAAATAGATCTATCAAAATTGATGTGTTAAATGATTAGACTCTTTGTAAGTGTAAATACAATTTAAAATATAAGGGATAATTTTCAAAAAAAATATATTACAATTTTTGTAAACAAACTAAAATAGTACTCCTTGCGCCCCAACTTAAATGATGTGTATTCGTTTTTGAGCCGTCTCGATTAAAATGTTGCATTTCTCTTTTTGGTAATAATTTTATGCTACAAACAATGTGACCACACACAATTTTACACTATAATCTTATTATCTTTAAATCATGTGTCGAAAAGAAGTGCACCATTTAAGTTGGGACGGCGGAGGAAGTAATAAAAATATGATTTTCTTGTGTAGGAGTAATTTATAGCTTGACTTTGGGGCCGAGTATTTTTGAAAAATATTGCAAAAATGGTGTGACCTTTGAGTGGCAAATATGGTCCAAGCCTATATTTTTGGATTGAAAATTCTGACGTGGAAGACTCAAATACAACATTGATATTTTGATTTATTTATAAGTTATGTCGGGAAATATATACTTTTCCACTTCAATATCAAAACGACATCATTTTGATTTTCTTCATTATTTTGATAAAGGAAAATATATAGAAGTCCTAAATCTTATTTGGCCCAACTCTAAAAAGCCCACACACCAAGCCCATCTCTTGGCAGGCCCCTTATGCCCTATTGTTTTGCTAAATATATAAAGGCCCTTATGCCCTATTGTGTTAAATATTACTAGTAATTAATAAAAAAATTATATTTAAAATTGAAAATCATTTCTAGTATAAACAATCTGATAAATTAATCCTATCAAAAGAAAAAACAATACAAACAAGTTAGTATAAATTTTGTATTTAAAATTGGGAAGGGGCTACGCGAACGCAAGCCCCCACTATCACAAATTATGATGTAGGCTCGACCACTTGGGCCGACCTTAGACGGGCACCCCTTCAAAGTGCAATGAAGGTCACCAATCTAGGCCATGGGCCTTATGGATCACCCATCGACCCCATCCAGGTAAGTATGGATTCTCATTTTTTTTCTTCATTTTATGTATGTATTCCTCCCACCCTCCTTATACCAACATATCGATGTGGGATATGCTAAATAAATATATTATGCCCTATTGTTCTACATATGATATGAATATATAAAAGTGTGTATCCAACTACGATTACACCAACATTAGACAAGAATGTATCATTGCAAACCACTGCATTTGGGTCATCAATATAGGCTATTGAAATGAATAATTTGCTAAAGGCACGCGATTGTCAACATCTCATTCTTTGACATTCGTTTTTGGACTAAGAACATGAGAAAAATTATATGTAATTTAAATGAGGAAACCTTAAAAAATCGTGCTTAACGGAATTTTGTCACCACTCATACAACTAAGCCTACCTTTTGAATACGAGGTGGTCTCCTGTACACCAGGGTGTACCGTACACCCGAGTTGTATCCGACCCGGATCCTGACTCAGTTGGACTATCCTGACCCATTTTTCTTGAAATGACACTAACACTAACACGAAATGACACTAACAGTAACACGATCTTGGAATGACACTAACACTATTTTGATTTATAAATGACACTATTTCAAAAATAAGAAATGAAACTAACACTACGTGTAAATGACACTAACATTATATCGAAATAACAGTAACACTTGACATTTGAGTAGGATAGTCTAATTGGGTTAGATTCGGGTCAGTATCCGGGTCGGGTACGACCCGAGTGCACAGGAGATTTTGTGTTTGAATACATATAAATAAATGAAAATTATTAAGGTTGATGTTCATACCTAGAGAGTTATTTGTTTACATTTTGTTTGTGAAAGAATGTATTGGCTTGAATATTTACTATCTTTCACACACTCAATAATAAAGAGAAACTGGGTTTATTACACGTCGATTAGCAATTTATTGTTTCATATAATATAAACAAACGTAGCATATTACAAGACTGCTCCAAACAAGTAACAAAATTTGATGATAAGAATTGTTGGGTTTCTCCAAAAGAGAAAAAACCCTCCAAAAAATGGCGTATGCTGCTTGAATTGCGACGAGCACACGGTATTCTTTAGTAAAAGGCGAAAGAATAGTTCGCTATGTGCTCGACGCGCAGCTGCGTATGTAACTCAGCACTTTCTCATCCAATTTATAGCTGCGAAGCTCAACTCTTTTGATATTTTTCGGTGTGGGACACCTCTTATTCTTTTTCGTACTATTTCTTTCTCTTATATTCAATTCATGTAAAATAGTGGAAGGTGTGAAAAAAATTAAAATAGAAAGCTTGTCACACAAAAAAATAAAAAGCAATATACTTAGTAGTATAAGTTATGTAGATGAAATCCTACCTAATTTATGGTAGTAGACAACTAGTCTGTTTATTTTTTTCTTCTTGTTTTTTAGCTACTACCTTAAATTATAAATATAAGTAAGTCATTCTAAAAATAAAAAAAAAAATAAAAAATTCCCTTAAAATATGACAGTTTGCAACTTTGCAATTTATACAAGAACACAATTTCCTACCACTCGGCAATCGGCATAGGCCAGTTCAATTGTTCAAACCACATATAATCAAATTTGGTCGTTATTCACAATGTGGAAAATAATAAATGACATGTTAAAATCACACTAATTTTTCATCAATAAAAATAGGTTAATTCAATTTCAGCTAAAGTAGTCACTTAATAAAAAATTAAAGAGAAAATTGTTCTTGTAATTAAGCCCTATGTTAAGTTCCAAAAGGTTTGAAGATTTTAAATTAACCTTTTCTTCATGAAGAAGTTCAGATGTTTGAGTATAAAAGGGTCATTGACATGTAAATACTCAAACTTTTTTTCATTTTCTGATTTTTGCATTTCAATTTTAAAATCTGCATATAAATACTTGAATTTTGTATTTTTCTGATTTTACACTAGATGAATTTTTACCTTTCAGATTGTTACTACATGACAGTCGGATTGAGAGAGAAGTTTGAAGTGCGTAATGAAGCCGATAAATTTGTTATCAATGTGGGATATAAAACATGTAATTATAGATTTTGAGATGTTAATTCTGTTGCCATGTTAGCAACAATTTTGAAGTAAAAATTCATCTGATGCAAAATTAGAAAGAATATAAAATTTAAGTATTTATAAACATATTTTAAAATTATGGGTTCATAGCCGAAAAATACACGAACTTTCACCGAATTTGCATATTGCACATGACCTTCAAAAATAGCCCTAGAATACATCACATTTTAATTTAGTTGTAAATTGCACACGGCGAAAATTCCGGCAGCTCTTAAGTTTGACCGGCGATGACATGGCATTACTCGTGGCTTTTTTTACATGCTGGCAAGCCACGTGGGCAAAACGACGTCGTTTTGCCCAGAAATTAAATTAAAAGGTGATTTTAATTACACAAAGCCTGATTAATTAATTAAACAAAGTAATATGGTTCATCTTCTCCCGGCAGCACCATCTCAACCGGCAACGCCACCTCTCCAGGAACCCCTCCGGCAGCAGCGCCTCCAGATCCGACTCCTCTGCACCCTTCCCCGGCGGACTCCGCACAGCCCAAAGAAGATTTCCCTCAATTGCTCCATCGTCTCCCATAGGCGGCACGATTCGCAGCCTGAATGAAACCCTAGGCGGCGCGATTCACAACCATCATCCTCTCCTCGCCCTCCCTTCTCATCCCCAGCCCACCTCGAATCTCGCAGGAAATTGAACGAAAATCAAGGAAATGTGCCAAGAAAAATTGGAGGAATCTCGCTGAAAAACTCCCCTCATTGCAAACTGGAACCTAGCGAGCAGCTTTAGTATAAAAAGTGAGATGTTGATTTTATTGCTTGCCCACTACACTAAAGAGTGTCAAACCGAGGTAGTAAGGAGGGAGAGAAATTGAGAGAGAGAAAAAAACAATGGCGTCTACAGTCGAAAAATTCGATCTTGTAACGCCGTTGGTTGTAAAGGAATACGATGCGGAATCGAAAGCAAAATTCACAAATGATGAAATCGTAGCAGAAGCTAAGTTACAATTATTCCTGACAGGTCCGATGATGTTCGTGAAATCAAGGCGGAGGGTGGTGGTGAATGGCGGTGGAGCAGTAGTGGCGGTGGAGTTGCTTGGCGTCGAAAATCAAGGCCGCGCCTTTCACGACTGGGCTGGGGAAAAAGGTGGCGCTGGAGTGATGAGAGGGGTGGGCGAAGAGGCGGTGCGCGGTGGTCAACGGACCACGCGCTGGCTGGAGACGGTGGAGAACAGAGATTGGTTGACGCAGACGACGCGGCTGGATCTGGAAAAACTGGAACAAAATGATTTTTCCATTTTTTGATTTTTTTTTAATTTAAAAGAGCTTGACAAAACGGCGTCGTTTTACTACATCGGAAAATAGTCCACGTCAACAAAATCCGACAGCCACGTCATCACCGATCAAGGTGTTAGTCAACGCGGGTGCAATTTGCGATTAAATTAAAAGGTGATGTATTTTGGGGCTATTTTTGAAGGTCAATATGCAAATCCGGTGAAAGTTCGTGTATTTTTCGGCTATTAACCCTAAAATTATGGTGCAAAACTGAAAAATTGAAACAGTTCGATTATTTACGGGCCAATACCCCAATATAAAATGGTATATTCACTTTTTTTTTTTCCTTATAAAATTATAAAATAACATAAAAAGAAATAAATATGCAGAAATGGAATATTCGTGTGAGAAATAAATCGCCATATCCAACGAGATTTCCTAAGTGAGTCTTCTTCTAACTTCGCTTTCTCCGCCTTCTTCCTTTATTACATCAAAATTCTTCATCCAGCTCAACTCCTCTCTTCTCTCTCCGCCATCTTTCAACGGCGGCGCTCTGCTTCTAGGAGAATTTGCAGCAATTCAATCGGTCGGCAATGGCGCAGGCACTGAATTTCTTCATTTCCACCTCACATTCCGCCAAACCCCTAATCCCCCACCGCTCGCAGCAATTTTCTCACTCCATTTCTCGCCTCGCCCTCGTCAAAAACCCTAGAAAAACCTCGCTGTTCATCAGAGCATCTGCGTCCGACAACGGCGCGGGCACCGGCGTGCAGGACCACGTCTCCCTCGCCGCGGCCGCCGATTCCAGCTCGATCGAGGTGGATGCGGTGACGGAGGCGGAGCTCAAGGAGAACGGGTTCCGGAGCACGCGGCGCACGAAGCTCATCTGCACGATCGGCCCCGCCACGTGCAAGCCGGAGCAGCTGGAGGCGCTGGCCGTCGGGGGGATGAATGTCGCGAGGATTAACATGTGCCACGGCACGAGGGAGTGGCATCGGGAGGTGATTCAGCGTGTGAGGAGATTGAATGAGGAGAAGGGGTATGCGGTTGCCATTATGATGGATACTGAGGGGAGCGAGATTCACATGGGGGATCTTGGCGGCGCTTCGTCGGCCAAAGCTGAGGTACTAATAGATATTTGATGAACATTGATTTTCTTTTGAACTGACATTGGGTTAATTATTATTTCTCAAAGACAGAGAATTCGGTGGGAGGATTAATTGTAGACTGTAGATGCTAAAGACGAGGTTTTTTTACAGGTAGTTGTAAGTAGGAGATTTTGTTAGAGGTTTGGGAACAATGCTGTTATTATGGGACTACTTTGCCATGCAATAGGGTTAGTGCTGATAAATAGAACTTAGAAATATTTGTTCTTGGTTAAGCTTGAGCTATCACTTGATATAAGAAGGTATAGTTGGTGGAAGGATGCAATACTTCTCAACGAGGCTGTGAAGTTTTACTTGTTTTTTCAGAACAATTAGCCAGTTACTTATATATAGAAAGATGACTAGCTCCAAAAAAGAAATTTTAGGTATCCTTCATACTTTTGTGTGAATTTGGTTTTGTTGTAGCAAAATACCAGAGCAAAATTTTGGGAAAGGAAGTTGTATATTGGGAAAAAGGAAGAATCAAAAGGATAATATATATTTTACCAAATGATGTTGTCGTTGGCAATGAACTAGCATATTTGTTTGAACCAGTGGTGAGGGTTTTACTGAAGCAGACTGGAAATTGATGTCAACTTTTCTTTTACATGGCATTCGATATGTTTTGAGTTACTGTCTGGAAAAAATATCCTTCAATCTTCTTATGTTTAGTGATATATAAATTGTTCAGTCTATCTCTGGCCAAAGATGGGTCTTTTTTTCTCATTGTCAGGAACAAATATATTGTTTCCTAGAAATTAGAAATGTCTTTCTTGAAATTACATCTCACTTGAGGAATATTATTGTGCTAATGATGTCTCTTTTCCATACCACGGCATTTGTGCTAATGATGTCACTTTTCCAACAAAATGAACTCTTTGACTTCTCATCCTTGATTGAAAAGATGGGTCATTGAGGTTGATGGAATACTATGATTTATTGTATGATTCATGGGACAATAGCTATGCATTTGATTAGTTTTGATTCATAGATTCTCAAGATTTATACAAGTAACTCTGGCTTATTCATAAGTTCCAGACACGTTACACAAAGCATTGTTCTTGTAAGAATGAAATAGATTGGTCTTTTCTGGCTTTAGAATAAATACCACCAGTTGTTCTCATAGGGATCTTCACCCAGCTCCTCCCACTCTCTTTAATTAGTGATGTTTTATATAATTGAAGTGATAATGGGGAGGGGGGGGGAATGGAAATTGTACACAATGAAGTAATAAATGTTGAAGTAAAAAAGATGTTTCATTGGAAGTGTAATACTTGCGTTCAGAATCAAATTTTTAAATGTTGTGGTAATAATTATAGAAATTCAACTGATGAATAATTGGTTGGGGCCAGTCTTGAGATCTCAATGATGGCATTCTTTTATATGCTCCAAACCACCGGTCCTTCACTGAGATATTATGAACATGATCCTTCGGAGGAGGAATCAAACTTCATGCTTCTTGGTTGCACTTTATTTGCAGTTGTAGATTGTAATTTCAAAATCGGAATAAAGTATCATATACTCCCTCCGTCCCACTAGAATTGACACTTTTGAGTTGGGCACGAAGATTAAGAACAAAGGGTTAAGAGTGTAAAGTAGGTAGGGTCCACTTATTTTATGTGTGTAGAGAATGTACGGACCACATACCATTTTAGGAAAGTGTCAATTCTAGTGGGACAAACAAAAAAGGCAAGTGTGCCAATTCTAGTGGGACGAAGGGAGTACAATATAAGCCCAGACCTTAAATTTATCTACACACCTTGAGATTGTAGTGAAGATAGCATATACCATCTTTTAAACTGATGGATAACTCAGAAGCTCCATCATTTATGAGATTTTCAATAAGCAAGAACTCTCTTTCTCCATCAAGTATTGGGAACTTGCATGGAACCTTGCATTTTGTAGAAAAAAGTAATGATTTGACCTTAAGCGTTTCAAGCACATGATATATCTAAAGCTGAATCTAAGATTCTCTAATCTTTTGCAGGATGGTGAAATTTGGACTTTCAGTGTTCGAGCATTTGATTCTGGTCTTCCTGAGCACACAATTATCGTGAACTATGGTGGCTTTGCCGAAGGTTAAAGACCCAGTTTCATACATTATTATATTAAACTACTGCTTTTTACCTGATTTGTAGTGTACAAAATTTATTTATCTTGTGCTAATAAATGTCTGATTCTCGCATGGCAGATGTAAACATAGGCGATGAACTTCTAGTAGATGGTGGAATGGTGAGGTTTGAGGTGATTGAGAAAATCGGTCCAGATGTCAAGTGTCGCTGTACAGATCCTGGACTTTTATTACCTCGTGCTAATCTCACATTCTGGAGAGATGGGAGCTTAGTGCGAGAACGTAATGCAATGCTCCCCACAATATCCTCAAAGGTTCTTTCAACTTGCTTTCTTAAAGTTTGAACCAGCCAACTTTTGTGCTATTAAACTATCTATTTATGTAAAAGACTTGATCATATAACTTTGCTGGATGTTGAATTAGTTATACCTTCCACAAAATTTTTCTAGCTTAAGTTATGCATACCTTGTTCAATATTTAATTTGTTTTATTTTTTCTTTGATGGATTGATTTTATAAAAAATGTCTCATGTTGTGGATGCTTCGGTCATCAGTCAATATTTTTATAGTTATAATTAACTTTTAACTTTATTTGAAAGTTTTAGTTTTTATTTTTCCTTTTATAAGAGAATCATAATGGTTCCCCATTCCCCGTGATGGCTCGAACTCCCGACCTATTGATCGGAGGGGAAGCGTCTTATCAACTGACATACGCTTCGTCGTCATTTGAAACTTCTAGTTATTGCTTTTAATATTATTATTTGGGCCTCATGACAAGTTTCTATGGCTACGTCACTGCTTATATAGGCAGGTAATAGTTTCTCAATTCCGTCAAATGATGTTATAGGAAGAGTCTACATCTAAATATTAATTCATATAATCATATCTAAGATGGTCGGTGTTTTGGGGCTTGCATGAAACACATGTTGGGGTGATTTGGACCTATTGTTTATGAGCGGTGGACAAAGGATATATGGTTGGCCATTGTGCTGATATACATTTATTTGTCATTGTCATAATCCTTATTTTTCGTGCAATTTGTCTGTTGTTGGAGTCTTGGAGAATAATTTACTTTGAGTGCCAACACTTATGTTTGATTAATTGGTCTGACTCTTAGGATTGGCTGGACATTGATTTTGGGATCGCTGAGGGTGTTGATTTTATTGCTATATCATTTGTTAAGTCTGCGGAAGTTATAAAGCATCTCAGGAGCTATATTCAAGCACGGGCTCGTGATAGGTGAGAGACATTCTCAATTTATTTCGGGTTTTTAGTTTATGTTGTAGAGGTAAGTAATATCTGTCAATCTTCTTTAGCCGGAATTATCGGCGTGCCTCTTGGTTTATAAGTCCTCAATTCATTAAATTTGTTCTCAGATGTGATAACCATCTGAAAATGATGCTCATGCTTTTACATTGCTCCCATTTTGTTCGTGCACCCAAATGTGACATATCCATAAAAAAAATATGGAAATTCATACGTGTTCTTCTGAATCTTTGAAACTGTATTCCTAATTTATATTATTTTTCTCATTTTAAGATGCGTAAATATATCGACGCCAAAGTAATTAAGCGATCCTATGATGCAGTGACATTTCTGTGATTGCAAAAATAGAAAGTATTGACTCATTAAAGAACTTGGAGGAAATCATTTTGGCATCAGATGGAGCTATGGTGGCAAGAGGAGACCTTGGGGCACAGATCCCGTTGGAGCAGGTCCCATCAGAACAACAAAAAATTGTACAGCTCTGCAGGCAGTTAAACAAGCCAGTTATTGTTGCCAGCCAGCTGCTTGAGTCGATGATAGAATACCCAACACCTACCAGAGCTGAAGTAGCTGACGTTTCTGAAGCAGTTCGCCAGCGATCGGATGCCTTAATGCTCTCTGGTGAGTCTGCCATGGGCCAGTTCCCTGACAAAGCATTGACTGTTCTCAGAAGTGTTAGTCTAAGAATAGAGAAATGGTGGAGAGATGAGAAACGCCATGAAGCTATGGAACTCCCTGGCATAGCATCTTCTTTTGGAGACAGAATTTCAGAAGAGATTTGCAACTCTACTGCTAAGATGGGTAAGAAGTATTTAATTTTTTATTTAATATAATATAATTTGTTTTATAATTCTTGCCTCAACTAAGGAGGCCACAGTGACTAGTTGCTGTTAACAACGAGTCCCTGACGTATTGAATGAGGGAATCATGACATAATTGCTCTAGCACAATGCTGTTGAATTGAACTCCTAATAATTTACTTCTTGTGCTCACTTCTCAGATTTATAAATGTGTAAACAGCTCAAGCGTTTAGGTGTTTTGGTGTGTCAACAACTTGGTGCTCGTTAATCTAACATTTATTATGTCTCACAATTTATGATTTCTGGTTAGCAATACATATCTGGAGCTGTACCTACACATATTGTACATGAACTTGTATATTCATAGTGCAACGTGTTGATATGCGATCTTATACTGCAGCCAACAATCTGGGTGTGGATGCCATTTTCGTGTACACTAAAGCAGGTCACATGGCATCTCTTCTGTCACGCTGCCGTCCAGACTGCCCCATTTTCGCATTTACTACAACAACATCTGTGCGCAGACGCCTGAACCTGCAATGGGGTCTTATACCTTTCCGCTTGAGCTTTTCGGAGGATATGGATAGCAACCTCAACAAGACTTTCTCTTTACTAAAATCCCGGGGAATGATAAATTCAGGAGACCTGGTTATTGCTGTCTCTGACATGTTGCAATCTATTCAAGTTATGAATGTCCCATGAGACATCCCATTTCCATAGAGGGGACGGCTTGCTTCAACGTCATCATCTCCATATCTTGACTGGTGTTTGTGGCCTTAGCATTTACAAGACTTCGACTGTTGTTTCTCGAAGAATGAGAACTCGCGACTCCCTTTGCCGGATGTTTGTCAGCCAGAAGGCAACTCAGCCTTGAAGGAGAGCTTTTAATTATAGAAAATATCGAGTGATGCCTTGCTAGGCTCTTGTATTTTCCATTTGTTTTCATGCTTCTGAAGGTCTAGAATCGGGATATATGTTAATCGACTTTTAAATTAGAAGCTTTGTTTTGTTATCTGGACCAAGTAACACATATCTACGAACAACTGTCGATGTTGGTCTGTTCTAACATATACTCCACATTTGGCTCTTTCTCCATAACTGATTTTGGTGATATAATCTTGCAGTTTGACAAAGAGCCACCATTTATTGAGGTAACAGCAATCTGATAAAGTCATGAATCCCAGGTGTAGAAGAAGTGAAATTTGCTTGAGGAAGGTGAATCAGACAGGTTTGGCGTTTACCTCTTTGCATTTCTCAATACGGCAATATTTATGTGGTTTATTTAATGTCAATTTCTGATTCCTTAGGCCTACTGGTAGTGACATCAATTTGACTTTTTCAACCATATATTTCATCAAGTATACGTATACGAATAGCTTCGTATGGAAGTAGTAGATAAGGATTATCCGTCTTGACTTCTAGATATTGTACGCTCGAATTCGGCTAAGTAATGGAGAATGTTTTCCCCCTAAAAATAGTAGATAAGGATTGGCTTCTTGTATTATTTGGATCTTGTGTCACTGTTATATGCTTTGTATTTTGTTTTCTGGGTTCAGTAATTCAGTTCCAGCATGTGCATAATTATATCTTGTTTCAGACCAAGTTGCTACTGTTTTAACTTTTTAAGTTATTTTTGGTTAATTGCTAGAAATCAGAGCATGTTTATCTGATTTTTTTTGTGATTTTCACATAATTTGTGGAAGAACTTGGGATTTTTTTTCCTTTTGTTAAAATATAGAATGTAGAATTGCAGTTTTTTTATTAGTTTTTTTTTTTTGGATACTTCAAACGTGGAATTTATTTATGGTCACTCAGACACAATGCAGATCTATTATTAGACTTATATAATTACCAAATATTTTACATATTTTCTCAAATTAATTTAGCAACATGCACATCTTGACTTTGTGGTGGGGAGAAGATGAGGCTTCATAGATATTTAATTGGACGTCACACTATGTCTGTATACAAATATTTCACAACAAAACAAGAATAGTAATGATGAAAATGGCATCTAAACTTGTACCAAAAATTTCATAATGCTATATGGGTGATGGGTCCTAATTTTCTTCATCGCTTTTCTGTACATTAAAAACAATCTCATAAAGAAAATAAATACAGAAAACTGACCTCTCCCACCTGCCAAACCACTAGCTTTGGCTACTTATCTCTCTTGTTACATTCCAATAATAATGAGAAATAACACACACACACACACAAGATTATAAATTGAAAACTATGATATGAAGATTATGATATCAATTAAGTGAAGATTGACAAATAATCGTTATTAACATGTTGAATCACGGATTATAATTTCTCTACTAGTAGTCTAGGAGTGTGATCGACCAATTTGAAGATAGAAGGCGCTCCAAACAAGAATTTCTTAGAAATATAATTTTTTTTGTAAAGGGTTGATTGTAAATCACTGAATTTTCAACAAATTTTCACTTTGCACGCCGACATTATTAAAATCTGTAATACTTGCATACTTGCTCGTTTTTCAACGTGGTGATATAACATAAATATACTCAATTATTTCTAAGAACTAACATCGTATTATATAGTTGGATGGATACGGCGTCGTTTCAGACTCAAAGTTTGACTCAAAAATGGAGGAGTATGCAAAATGAGAGAAAAAAATAAATAATATTTCAATAATTTTGATGAGAATTTTAAAACTGATGTATAAAATGAGAATTTTTTGAAAGTTCAGTATTTATTTGCAATTATCTCCTTTTTAAATCCACAACATTTATTCATATGTGCGCTATTGGTTAGTTGAAGTAAGGAGTTAGGAGTACGAGTATTCACATTATGGTCTAAATCGTAAATGAAACTGTATCTGTACAATTTAGTACGCGTGTTCACATTATGAATTTTTATTATTGTTTCCTCCGTCCACCAATTTTATACACCTTTTTAGTAAAATTACTCTATACGATCTCATAAAAGTGGGATCTTATTCCCATTTTAACTAACACTCTCGCAAAGTTGGAATCTTTATTTTATTTATAACACACTCAATTATTTTATTAAAATTCTTATATTTTTAAAGGGGCATGAAATCGAGAGACGAATGAAGTATTGACAATAATTTAATATTGCAATCGGTAAGAATCAAAAGCATGACAATGTAAAGTTAAAAAAGAATTACTAAAAGAAATAAAAATAACTTTATATAGGGGAAATTCCTATGTTCCATGGCACATTTATAGACAATTACGAGGCGAAACAACGCATTGTCGGAAGCCATTAATTTAATACTCCTACATTATGTTATAGAGACCTTTGTAAAAGACAAATATTATAGTATTATTGCGACTTAATTGTTACTTCATTTCTAAAATTTATTTTTACTCCAATCTAATCGTAACATAAAAAATTATCTTGGTTATTGTTGCTTTGATTTAGGGGGCAAAGAAAGAAAGAGATCTAATTTGCTTATGTTTGATCCTAAACTACTTTATTTCCCACTCAAAATGTATCAATGAATTACACATAAATTAACACACTATATTTCCCTTATTTAAATCAAAATAATTTGAATCAATATTCTCAGATGTCTCTAACTAAAATTAATTAAATAACTCAGTGAGATTTTATTGAATGAAATTTCAAGAGATTAACTAAAGAACTACATTCGTGAGCATACTAGCATTTTTTTGCCCCTTTTTTTTTCTTTTTCATCTTAGATATTAGGATCTATCATACTTACAAATCAAAGTCTTGTCTATTGCTTCTAAAAAAAAAAGTCTTGCCTATTGAATAATTTATTCTTCCATTTAAAGTAAACGGAGAAACGCGTAAATTAGAATTAAGTTTTATGTAATTTATAAAAAATACGAAGTTACAAGTGTCCTGTTGGAGTACGGAAATGGTGCAAACGTTTGCGCAAGAGAATTTGTATGAAGTAAATCACCAAGCTATGTTAGATTCTCTGCAATAGTATCATTTCTTCTTCGAGTACTCAATTATAGATATTATTCCAAATTTAATTTTGGGATTAATTAACTGCAAAAATCCCAATTACCTCTGGTCCCTACAAAGATGAACCTTTCAAAGTCCCTTTCATCCCTAATCACAATAGGTCCACTAATTTGTTAAAATGGGAACCCTAAATTTCTAAATAGAACCCTATATATAGCAACACTTACATACCCATTTCCAAATCATCTCTTAATTTTTCCAAGCTCAGAAAATCTATTCTAAGTTTCTAACCAACAAAGTATTATTCTTTTTAGATGAAAAAAAAGCATAATATATAATTAAAATTGGGAAAAATTAATTAGAATAGACATTATTGGTGGGCATGCAATAATTGAGATGTATAGGGACCATGGTGGATTTATCAATGTGATGGGAAATGTGGTTTAAGAAGTACTATCAGAAATGTCAAGTGGGATTTGGATGCATCGTTTGCCTTTATATAAAGATAAACAAACACATGCCCCACATCACAACTGCACCCATTAACAAAACCTACTACTCACAATTCAATTCAACTTTGATGGGAAAATGACATTGATTTTTTTGAATCCCACTCTATCTTGATATATCAAAATCGGAAAGTTTTTGGTGCTTTGAGAGTAGGACGAGAGAATTGGGGAATTTTTATTTTGGGGGCATCCAAAAATTAGGGTTTTTGACAAATATATATGTTTCGGTGGTGAAGGCTGTAATTGATCATAAATTTTTTGAGAGAGGAGGGTCACATTTTTTTTTATTTACAGTTATAAAAAAAGAAGCATCACTATAAAATTCCGACCATATTTAATCTTATATGGGCACCAGAATATATCTTTTTTTTTTTTTTTTTGATCGGGCAAAGTCATGTTAGATGTTAGTAATTAATTCCCCATCCACTCCAAGAACCACCTTATCTCTCCATTCACCAAATCCACCTTATATCTCCAATCTCCAATTCGCTCCCAAGAGGGATCGAACCCGGGTCACTTCACTTAAGTGAGGACCCGGTGGCCAGTGGGCTAAGCCCCCTGGTTACCAGAATATATCTTATTATGTGGTATCAATTCAAATTGTCACTCTGATTTCAGCGTCATAGCCAACCCACGTAATAGAATTTCGGCGTTCACGTAGGGTTGAATTTGGCCGGAATTGTAATTCTGATCAAATTTCAAAAATTTAAAGTTTATGTATTAATCAATCAAAAAATAGCATTGGTCAAAAACCAGAATTTAAGTACTCCCTCCGTGACTCCGTCCCACGAAGCATGACACAGTTTCCTTTTTGGGCTGTCCCACGAAACATGACACGTTTCTAAAAATGGCAAAAAATTTACCCTTTATTCACATTTTCACTTTTTCACCTACCACACTTAACACACAAAATACTAATTTCTTAATTCTCGTGCCGAAAAGAAGTGTGTCATGCTTCATGGGACGGAGGGAGTATATTACATGCATTTATAGGAAATGAACCTTTTCTAAAGTAAAAAACGTGTATTTTGGGGACAAATTTTAAAATACATTAATAATAATACTATTTAGACAAAATATGTCCAAAACAAATATGATTAAATATTTTAAAAAATAAATAGCACTGAGCAAAACTAAAAACGATCTATAATTTGTGTGTTTTGAGGTAACCAACAATTGATTAATTGATCACATGCATGCATTGAGGTATAAAAAAGTTGTAGCTAATTACAACTTCAATTGGGGAAGATGAAACATTTGTTAAACTACCAACCATTGGTCCTAAGGAATTGCCATAACGAATAAATTTGTTTAAAATTAGGTTGGGTTTGATATCTATACCCTACACACACACATAGAAGGGATTCGGCAAGCTTTCGTGAGAATAAGAATTGATAACGAATAAGTTAAGAAAATCTGCGAATAAGCTTCTTGTAATGCATGAATAGAAATTCAAACATGAGATTGAATCCTAGAGAGGATGAAAAATTCATCACATTAACCGAATTCCGGCTATTTATGCATTACAAATAGTTTATTCGTAGATTTATATTAGCTAAGTTATTATCATTTCTCACGAAAGATAGCATTGATTCTCAGCGGGTATAAGAATATAATTGAAAATGTTAGTTAATATATGCTGCAATGAGGTGAAAATGAAATGTCAATACCTACATCATTTCATGATTGTTATAATCTTATACTCCCTCCGTCCCAGCTTTTAATATCAAACTTTCCTTTTTTGGTCGTCCCACATTTTGGTATCCATTTCTATTTTTAGTAAAAGTAGGTGAGGCCCTTACTCCACTTTAATTATTTTAACTCTCACATAAAATGTGGGACCCTTATTTCACTCACAACACATCAATCACTTTATTAAAACCCGTGTCGTTCTCAACTGGATACCAAAAGCCGGGACGGTGGGAGTAATTAAAAATCATCGATTTAGCAACAATTAGTAATCCCATCAAAATGGAATTAATAATTCCTTCATTGGATATTGTTAAATAGAGGTGTCAATAATTCCATCATTGGATATTGTTAAATAGAGGTGTCAAGCTAACCAGGGGGCTTAGCCCACTGGCCACCGGGTCCTCACTTAAGTGAAGTGACCCGGGTTCGATCCCTCTTGGGAGCGAATTGGAGATTGGAGATATAAGGTGGATTTGGTGAATGGAGAGATAAGGTGGTTCTTGGAGTGGATGGGGAACTAATTACTAACATCTAACATGACTTTGTCCGATCAAAAAAAAAAAAAAAAGCTAGCCGCGTCACGTTTTGATCCTCCAAAAATTATGCAAATTAAAACTTTTCTTGTTTTTCAAAAATAAATTTTCCTGAAAATTCTTTTAGATATATTAAATGACGATTTTGAATTTTCAAACTCATAATGATTCAATTTTAAATAAATTACCATACATTTTGATTAAATACGCGTTTAGGTAGAAATAAATAAAGAACAATAAGTAAACTTGGCTGTCCATTTATGAGAAACTGTTAATGCAATAATTAAAATATAGGGGGACCCCATAATGCCTACGATTAGGATAGCCTTTTCATAAAATTGACTCTTTCTTGGCCTTATTTTCCAAATAATTTAACTAAAATGTCTATTATTTGTAACAAATTAAGCATATAATTAATCGCCATGTGTCAAGCCAATCTTTTGAAAGGGAAATCGATTAAATAACTTTTGATGGGGTCTTGGGTACGTCCGGGCGTACCGTACAACCGGATTATACCTTCACTTAAACTTTGACCTGCACCCTGATTTGAACGCATATCTTAACCTAACCCATATAAATAACTATTTTGGGTACGGGTCAACTCGGTTGTACGGTACACCCAGGTGTACCCAAAATTTTGTGATAACCCTTTTAAAGTTCATTCTGAAAAATATATATTTTCATTTTCTTTTATATATTTGATAAAATACATAATTTTTTTTCGAACGATCTATTTTCCTTCGTTTCCATTTCAATTCATACTAATATTATCATTGGATATTGATGTTATAATATTTTCTCATTCCCAACGTTAGAAAAAGATGAAATAAGCGTTTTCTTTTCCAATCTAAAACAACATGAGATTAAAAAAATACTACTAAAGTGTGATAATATTTATTCATATTTTCTTAATTATAATTTAATTTTTCATAATAAATTTAATTAAAGAGAACGCATTTGTATTGCATTTAAGCTTTGTCCTAGATAATAATACTAATAATAAAATAAATCGTTATTTTTAGTATAAAATTAAATAAATCTCGCATGCATAGGGGCACTTGTCCAAATTCACATCTAGAATTATTTTTTAAGAACTATCCGTAGCCATTATTCACATATATGTGCATATATTTGTTTTGAGTCATATCCTCTTACAACAACATGCATGCACATAATTATATACAATTATATATAAAGCCTATTTTAGAGAGATTTGTGTGGTTTCTAAATAGCCAATTTATTTTCCAAAAAAAAAAAACAGCCACATTAAAAAAATTAGTTTTCTATCTATTTTTGCTATTAAATGTGATAAATATCCTTGATAAATTAGTATGGGCCCCAATTATTCCAGAAAAAAGAGAGTCTATATAGCTACTCAGTGGAGACGGAGGAAGTAGTATATACTCGCATTTTTTGAGTATATCTTATTCTTACATGGTTAACTTTAGTTTTATATGTTAGCTTCTTCTTCTTTTTCTTGCAATATGTTGATATATAGTTAGGTTTTCATGAATTTTTATTTGCAAGTAATTTTGTCTACTGAAATCATATGGAAAGTATCTCATTGCATATTACCATAATATCCATGAAAAATGCATATGAAAAATAATATGCATGTGGGTGTTGATTGCCCAAATTAAAAAAAGAATTAGATATAACTAAAATATGTTGCCTATATTTTGAAGGAAACAAACCCTAATGGGATGTGAGTGGTAGGCACTTGATAGCCTTCATTTTGATTGGTTTAGATTTTTGAGGTATACATTAAAATTTAATACTACAACATAGAAGGCTACTAATTAATTTGCATGTGGATCATTCTAAAAACGGCTCATGACTTCGAAATTTGATCTAAAAAAGATTGCCTAAATTAGAATAGTATATATATTGTTGTTATATATAATCCTCAAAACAATGTTGCCTAAGTCGAGAATAGTAAAAGGAGAAGATCATGAAGTTTTGTGTTGATGAATTTTGATTGAGAAGTACAATTTATAAGACTCTATGAGAATTGATTCGGATTTTGGGTATTTGGAGTTCAATTTTAGAGCCACGTTGGCGCATTTTAGATTCTTACTTCAGAGTCTGCACTGACGTATAAAGTTAGTTCATACTTCATACGCTGTGAAAATAATTGCACTCGGAGAAAATGAAAATAAACTAAAATTTTCATCCCTTTATGGATTCGAATCCAGGTGGTGCATTTATCCACCGTAAATCTTTATGATCCGAGTGTTGAGAATGGTTCTTCGTCCTTATTTTAAACCCTTAGATGATGTTTGGTATGATGGAATGAAATAGTGATTTATTACATTCTATTCCTTTGCTTTGTATACTACTCCCTCCGTCCACGAAATGAGTACCCATTTGTGGATGGCACGAGTTTTAAGAAATGTATGGAGTGTAGTGTGAATAGTTTAAGGGTCCCACTTTTTGAGAGTATTAATTAAAGGGTTGTGTGGGGTACACTTGCCAAAAAGGAAAATGGGTACTCATTTCGTGGACGGACGAAAAAGGAAACATGAGTACTCATTTCGTGGACGGAGGGAGTATTTTTTTAGAAGCCATCATTTCATTTGCAATTACGTAATAGGCTTAATACATGCGTTTAGTTAGTATTTTCTTCTTAATTTTTATGTGATTCTTTTATTTTCTTTTATTAACTATTTGTCTAGATATAGATAATCTCGTCATTTGTCATTTGATCTGGATATTAGTGAAGTATCCATGTTAAATTATTTGTTGTGTTGTGTTTTCGTAGTTCAATTTTAGTGTAGCATTTAAACTCAAACTATTTTGTTTGAAAATATTTTTATTGTAGAAAATACAAATTGGGGGTGCAGAGATCTGACAAGATGATGGACACGTGTCGAGATCAAAGCAGGTTAAGATCACCCCGCAACAACGTCGTCATAGCAGATTGTAGCCCGGATTTCAGGGTAAATCTACGCCACGCCACACTCCACGTGGCAGTGTGTCCAAGTCAGCAAGTCCAGGTGCCTATATAAACCCTCCCATTTTTATCACCCAAATAGCCCAAAAATACACGAAACAAAGAAAAAGGAAACAGCAACCTCAAAAAGGAAAAACAAAAGGAAAAAAAAAAAAAAAAGAGAAAAACTAGAAACTTCACACAACAAAAACACTCGTGATTTCAACATCCGACCTCCGCCGATGGAGTTCCGCCGGAAAATTACTTTTCCGGCATCTGATTCCGATTCCCCCCGCTACACTCATAATGCTCGCCTCTCCTTCCATCGCCGTCACGTTTTTCACGAAAAGCAATAACCGAAAGCTGCTGATACCTCATTTTACTCTCGGTGGAAGGAGAAAGAGAGAGATTTTCTACTTCTTTTTTGTTTAATTTTCTCGTCGAGTAAATATTAGTGTGGATATTTTGTTGTGATGCTTTGGTGCTTGATGATCGGGTGTTGTGAAGCTGAAATAATGTTGAGAGGAGTTTGAGATTGAAATAATTTTGTTTAGCCTTTCGTTTGCCGGAATTGAAAGTTTTGGAGGAATATTTTGTAAAATTTTGTGAGTGGAGCAGTTTTTTTGAGTGACAGAGGATTATTAGGTCTAACAGTAGAGGCTTGGTTTTGAGAAATCCAACTTCTCCGATGAGAATCCAGCCGATCGATTCGATCCCGAGCGACGCCGTCAAGCCGCCGGTGCTTAAGTCTCGGCTCAAGCGGCTTTTTGACCGTCCGTTCAACGGCGTCCTGCGGATTTCATCCGCTGAGAAGCCGGTCGCCGGAGGAGACAAAGATGGCGGTGGCGCCGCCGAGTTCGAGCCGAGCTCGGTCTGTTTGGATAAAATGGTTCAGAATTTCATGGAGGATAACAACGAGAAGCCTTCCTCCGCCGCCGCGAAATGCGCCCGCAACCGCTGCAATTGCTTCAACGGCAACAGCAACGATAGCTCCGATGACGAGCTCGATTTCTTCTCCGATTCGATTTCCGCTAATTCTTCCTTCGGCGACCCCTCCGATACTCTCAGGGTACAGAATTCTTCTATTCGATTTTTTTTTTTTTTTTCTGTTAATTTCTTTGCGGTTTTTCCTAATTGGTCATCAATCTGAAGTTCGCGTTTTGTTGTTGCAGAGTTTGACGCCGTGCGCGACTGTGGCGGAGAGAAATCTATTGGCAGACACTTCGAAAATCGTCGAAAAAAACAACAAAACTTACAAAAGAAAAGACGATTTGAGGAAAATAGTCACCGATGATCTAATCTCTCTTGGTTATAACGCCTCTCTTTGCAAATCCAAATGGGATAAATCTCCCTCTATTCCATCTGGTAATTCTCAATTCCACTTTCCCCCCTTTTTCCTTTTCAATACTCCAATTTCTCCTAAATTCAGCTAATTTTAGATAATCAATTCAATAGTCATGAAACTCATCCTCTTCCTGTTGATTCTCGGAATGTGCAGGCGAGTATGAATACATAGATGTGGTGGTGGAAGGCGAGAGAGTGATAATCGACGTGGATTTCCGATCGGAGTTCGAGATCGCCCGATCAACCAGTAGTTACAAGGCGGTGCTGCAGAACTTGCCCTACATTTTCGTCGGAAAAACCGACCGGCTGATTCAGATCGTCGCGATCGCGTCGGAGGCGGCGCGGCAGAGCCTGAAGAAGAAAGGGATGCACATCGCGCCGTGGCGGAAAGCCGATTACATGAAATCGAAATGGCTCAGCCCTCACGCCCGCCTCACGCCGCCCAAAACCGACACCTGCGAGGAGGCCCGGCCCGATGATCGCGAGGTGTTGGAGTGCGAGGGCGGAGAATTAGACCTGATCTTCGGTGAGGATATGACGGAGGAGACCTTGTCGCCACCGGCCAAGGAAGCTCCGCCGCCGGCGACGTGGCAGCTGCCGGCGGTGAAGCCGAAGAGTTTAGAGAGAGGGAATAAAATGGTGGTCACCGGATTAGCTTCTCTCCTCAAAGAGAAATTCTAATGAAGAGAAATTTTGTTGTCACCTAGAATTATCTAACTTCTTTTTTTCTTTTCTTTTTTGGATTTACAAAATTTCAAATATAAAAATCTTCGTATATATATATATATATATGTAAGCTCGGACTTCTCTCTCCCTTCTTTTTTATGCAGAAGGGCTATGTAAAAAAAATCCCAAAAAAGGCCATTTTGTAATAAACCGAAAAATAGAAATTAAGTACTATTACTATAATGTCGCAAATTTCGATTTATTTTGTTGATATTATGCAATGATAATCCGATTGTTTCCTGGGGAGGAAACAGAAGGAATATATATATATATATATATATATATATTGAAATATTTATTGGTTTTTGGATTAAAATTGATTGTAAAGAGTGAGGAGGGCGTGGGGGTGAGGGATGATGAAGAAGGTCGTGCCATCTCGGAAGGCGTGGCTTCACTTGAATAACGTGATATTCTCTTTTTCTGGGTGTTTGCTACTGTCAGTTTTTTTTTTAATTACTTTATATTGTAAAAAATGTGTAAAATTATGTGGGTTTATATTTATTTTAGTGAAATTAATTATTTAAAAAATATATATATATCCAATTAAATGGAACAACTGGAAAAGAAAAACAGTTCAAATTAAGTGAGACGAAAGAAATACTACTAGTTTGTTAAGGAGTTTGTGAGACGTTACGTGGGGCGTATTTGGTGCGATGCAACAACTCTCATCTTGTGGAGAGAATTCCCTTCTCTTTTGCTTTTAAGAACGTCGTAATCTATCGTCCATGTTTAATATACGTGTCCGGTAGTAATTCGTAAAGCGGAGTTCTTTCGTGTCGACATTCGTATCGTGTATATCACTCATATATTTTATAATTTTATTAGAGACTTTAAAGAAACATTTGATTTGAGTGATAATGCATGATTGATAAAATAAATCAACTTAATTGAGTGTTTGGTTTGTATAATTCGGTTTGCATCCTAACAATTCAATTAAGTGATTACTTCCTCCGTTCATAAAAAAATGACATATTGTGGATGGCACGAATATTTTAATAAAACATGAGTGGAGTCATTAGTTAAGTAAGGGTTTCACTTTAGATGCGCTACTATTGTAGATGAAAATGACAATTTTTTATGAACGGACACCGAAAATGAAATAATGATAATTTTTTTGTGGACGAATAAAGTGTTCATCAACCTAAAATTCATCCACAAAACCAAACAACTCCCTTATCAAATACTTAAGTGTCTTATTACAATATGTGACAGATCCGCATTTTTTTCATTTTCGTCTATCTCATAAAAAATACTATCACTTTTATTTTGACATGATCTCACACGTAATCTATCACACATTACTAATTTTAAAAAAATAGCGATCTCTTTCTCTATTCAATGTTTTTGTTAAATATTTTTTAAAATTTGTGTATTATTTGCTCAACTCTCTCTCAATTTTATTTTACTTTTTTTCTTTTTATTAATACTTTTTCCTGTGAGCCTTTTACTTTGACCAGACAAGAGAGAATGGGCGGTAAAATTATAATGTAGATAATATGTATTGGGAAAAGTTATTTAAAGAAGCTTTCAACCTAGTACGTAAGCATTTGCTTCATTGGTTTGGGTAAAAATTAAATAAACAAAATAAAAGTTTAAAAATTTAGAGGTCCCAAGCAAAGAATATTGACTTTCTTGGGTTTGTATCTATTGACTGTTTGTTGGCTTGCAGTCACAGGAAAAGAATTTAATCAGGTGAAGACCCATTTTAATATTAATCTATCTTATGAATTTAAATAATTATAACTGGAAAATTACCTAACATTATTACATTATCAAAGTTGAGCCAGGTACTGTCAGCTTTTCTTTATTGGGTACAAAAGAAGTTAAAGATTGCAGGTATTTAATCATTGTAATCACTGACAAAATATTTTGCAATTTTACCTTTACTATTGAGTTTCATTTTTTTTTTAATTTAGAATTATAAGAGATATCTGAATATAATTAATTATGCAATCTGCACGCAGGTGAAACCTAAACACCACCCAATTATGAGAAAATTACATCGCACGCAAGCAGAGAATACAACACCACCTAAAGTGGGAAAACTTAGATTGAACCCAAGACCTCTCACAAAGGAGAATATGTTAGTATTTCTTTTATAATTTTATTTCAATTTTAATATTTTAAAGATTATTATTTACTTTATTAATTTTATAAATTATACTCTTTTCGTCCCTCAAACAGCTTCTTTTAGAGAAGATGACACAAGTTTTAATAAAAATTAATTTTGTAGATAAGTGAAAAATGGATTCCACGGAAAGAGAGGATTGTAAGAGTAATTGTTAGTGAGATTATTTCCAAATACTCCATCCGTCCACGAAAGAACTTTCTATCTTTCCTTTTTGGGACGTCCACAAAAGAACTTCCTACTTATTTTTGGACTATACCCCACCACTTATAATCCTCTTACTTTTCACTTTTCACTTTTCACTTTTCACAACTCCCAATATTAATTATAACACTTTTTCACAACTCCCAATACACTCAACTACCTTTTATTCACTCTCAATATACTCAACAATATTTTTTCTTAAAATCCGTGCTACTCCCTTCTAGAAAGTTCTTTCATGGACAGAGAGAGTATAAGTTAAGAGGATGTATTGGGGACAAATCGAAATGGAAATAAAAGATATTTGAAGGATGGATAGGAGGAAGTATAAAAATTAAAGCATATTTTATTATTTTATTTATTTATTTATTTATTTAAAATTATAAAAAAATGAGTTAATCGAGTTTATTTTTTTTATGTAATTTATAAAATTAATAACATCAATAATGAGACCGATATTCATGAATAATATATTTATTTGAAACCTACAATATCAAAATGAAATAAATATGAAACATCATTCACAGATCTCACATCAATTAAAAACCCCAACATAAAAGTTATGAATCTTTTCAATTTCATGCCACTCTATACTCACAATAAAGCTGCTTATTTTGAACATTAATCACTATTTATTCCCATCCTGCAACTTTTTTGTCCCCCAATACGTATATGCCTCTGTTTGGCTACATCTCCAAAATAGCATATTCCTTGGATAATTTTTAACCCTAATAATCCACCAAATTAAATTCATCCAATCAGGGCATATGTTGAAACCACCTTTGAAAAAAATGTTAGGGCCTGTTTCATATGAGTTTATAGATAGGATAAATTAAATTAATACTGATTAGTGTGATGTTTGATATCATGTGCAGTTAATATAGTCAACTCCTACTTAATCCTACTTCTCCATGCTATTTTGTGGGATTAACCCATACTAATAATCCGCCCACCCCCCCCTCGGATAAATTTAATACTGAGAAGTTGGATAAAAATTCTGCTACCATTCCTCACGTATATCGATGCAAATGCCCAAGTAATGGTGGACACACATGATATTTTTAAAATTATGTGAGGATAGTTTTGGTATTAGATAATATAATCCAACATAATCCTATGGATATCAAACATAATATAGGATTAAGTAGCCATGATATCAAACACCCATGAAATAATATAAATCCACACTAATCCACACTAATTTCTCAAGATAATTTTAATCCTAATCAATCCTAAACTGCAAATCAAACGGCCCCTTACTGTATTACTTTAAAAAGAAAAAATACACTCACACGCTAACTTTTTATAAAGAGAAGCGTCTTACTAACAGACTGCATTTTATCGTGACGCTGAAACTACTTTACGCCACTTATATATCCATACTTTTACTTCTTCTTCTTTTTTCCCTTATCCCAAACAATTAATAAGAAAAATAATATGTCTCAAATCTAAAAAGATTCCAAAAATTCAGAATAAAATTAAATTTGCTACTGCCAGAGTTCCTCACAAGTTGCTAATCATTCTGTTTAAGTAATTGGAATTGTCCAATCATACATTCATTCATTTAATTAAGCCATTATTTGGTAATAGTATTCTCCTTTTTTATTTAAGATTTATAAATGAGCCATAATGATTTGTGTGTGGGGGCTTGATTAATCCATTTTGTTGTCATAGACAAAGTTGGGTGGGCCCCAAGAACTCAGGGCTAAATTAGGAATTGTGGGGTCACTTTCTCTTAAGTTTTTTTTTTCTCTTTATAATTTAGTGGTTGTGGGTCCCCCTTTTTCTCTATGTTACCAAAGCAAATAATAAAAGCAATCCCCCAAAGTTTGACAATAATAATGTCTTTAGGAAAGCAACCCTCCACCTACTATCTCTCTCATGGTTATGGATTTCTTAATTTTAATTTTAATTTTTTTTTATTTTTTATTTTAATTACAAGGTTGCTTGTGATTGTGCAGTATAAATTTCATACTATTAAGAGAGGGTTTGCCAAGGCCACAAGTAACCACATGGATTTCAACTGTAGGGAACTTAAAGAAGAAACTTGCAAATTATATTTTGTTATGTTATTAATGTTTGACTTAATGACTTTCTTTATAATTAGCTAGTAGTTAAACAACTTGAACTCAAGGCTCATGTGCATTTTAATTTGGAATTGGATTTATGTGTGACATCATAAATTTAAAGCATCTCGCGATAAAGCATTGAATCATCGGAAGTTGTCGCACTCTTTTAAAAATTATTATATGCATATAAACTCGTATCTCATATTTACCTCAAAATTCTACCATGTTAAATATTAAGATTCTCGCTAAGTCGTAAAATCTCATATGAAACGATGGCATTGGGGGAAGCTAATATGAAGACAAAAAAAAAAAAAAACTAATGTAATTTTTTTTAATTGCCAGCCTCCGACTAAATACGTCACTTTCAGTTGACTGAAGTTTTGATTTGGGCTATAAACAGAATAATGAAGATTAATTCAGGCTATTTTGTGATTTTTGTCAATTTAGACTAAATCATAATCTTTTAATTTATTATAAATAATTTAAATAATTCATTACTATTCTATCATGTAATCTTATACTCTCATCTACTAAATCAAACACCTTTTTTAAAAAACTTTGTGGGGTATCTTCATCCTATTAAATCAAATCATAATAATATAATACTACTATATTATAAGATGTTTGCTTCATTTTTATCCGTTACAGTGAAGCCTAAAGTTATCTACCGTTGGATGACAAGTGGTCCAAATCTTGGTCACTATGTTTCCCCAAATTCAATTTCAATTTCAATTTCATCTTTATTTTCTTGCTTTTTTCTCACTTTTATTCAAATTGTTGTTTCAAATTCGAATTCTCATGATTCATATCATTGCAGTCGTTAAATGATTTAAATGCGATTTTTTTTTAAAATGAATTATATGCAAAATTAATTTCCGGTCCTTATATACATTTAAATAACTTTAACTTTTTTTTATTGAATTTAAATAACTTTAATCCGGTCCCCAAATTGTTAATGTTATTTGACTAAGCTCTAGCTTCATATTTTAATTATATTTGACCAAGTCCTTCCATATTTATTTTGTTTTAATAATCACTTCACTTATATTCTTTCTTGTTTTTGTCAAAAAATTCACTTATATTATTGTTTTCATTGTGTTTTGTTGAATGGGTCAGCTGAAGAAATGATATTTTGTATAGTTTAATTAATAAGCTAATATTGAGATACTTATCATAAAACTAGCAGTTGGCCCGTGCTATACACGATATTAAAATTTGTAGATTTTTATATACATATAAAATCTAATTATAAAAATAAAGAGCAATATTTTAATATACAACTTATGAAAATGTCTTGCTGTCATAAATTTTGAAAACTTCTTGAGATACAAATTGACGTATAATTTTTATCATCATACTGAGTCTTATAATAGCCAATTTGATTCCACTATAAAGTTCATTATAATGATCTATATTTCTCGAAAGCATAATTGAAGTTCTCACATTAAAAATTAATTAATGATTAGGGGTAACGGAACCCCTTAATAGTAGAAAAATAAGAACAATAAAAATCCTAATATGTGTCTATTAAATTTATTTTTTATATAAGATTCAAACTATATATTATATTTAAATATTTAACTAAATCACCAAACTATAATTTAGATTATACTAAAATAATAATAATATATACACACTAAGGCCCAATATTTTATTAAAATTAATATAAATAAGCCCAATAAAAAAAACCCCCAATTAAATATTAAATAACCAAACCAAACCCAATTTATTAGTCTATTAAAATCTTTTTTTTTCTTTGCTCTCCCACATTTATTTTGGTCTTCTTCTCTTTATTTCACCCTTTGATTCTTTCTCTCTCTCTCTCTAAAAGAAATCACTAACTCTCACTTTCATATCTCTCTCTTATGCAAATTAAACATTTAACTAAATTGAATTATTTTATCAATCATACTTATAGTTGATTACGTATTTTTCAAATGGGAATTCGTAAATGCAATTTTCAGTATGAAATAAAGTACAATAATTGAACCACTATTGGCATATTACTGCATTTGAAATTTGCATAGGTGAATAAATTGATGAAATAGCAAATTAATTTAGAAATATGATGCACTTGTGAATTAAGAATGGGAATCTCAAACAGTGCAGAACATAATTATATATTCTTGGTACCATTTATGAAATCTATAGAGATGCAGAATAATTACTAAATAATCTCAACTGACCCCATCTACAGAAAAACCACCAAAAATTTACTTACCACTTACTACATAAAGATGAAATTTTGGATTTTATGGGACCATGAATTTAAACTTCACCTTGGCAATTTAGGTCCCATTTCATAATTGGTCCAATTAATGGTCACAATTTCATCTCTTAGTTATTCAAGATAGTCACTTGGAAATTTCATATTCCTTTTAATTTCAAATAATTAATAAAAAAACAAATTTTAATTTTTATATAATTTATAAAATTAATGATCTCAATAATAATTTATGAAGTATTAGAATAAAAATAAATATATAAAAAAAATAACGTTAACGAGAACTGAACATGAGCGGTGCTCACATAAGATTATGTAACATAACATTTCTCGTCTTTTCTATTTTATTATTATTATTATTATTATTATTATTATTATTATTATTATTATTATTATTATTATTATTATTATTATTATTATTATTATTATTATTATAACTTTTCAACGTGACAAAATAGTAGGCTACGCCACAAATACTTGCTTTTGGCTTTTCTTAAACGGACCTTTTCAAGTTAAATAATTATGTGTTTTGATTATATTAAAATGGGGTATTGTTATTAATTAGACGATAAAGAGTTCAAACTTACGTAACTCAATTTCGTTTTGCATGTAATAAGTTTTTATTTTTTAGTTCAATAAGCCTCACCAATCTAATTAAAACCCCCTAAAATCAAGCTTTAGTCGTAGTCGTTAAGTTAATTATTTGGTATTTTGATTAGACCTTGATTGATTTATTGATAAAATAGAGACAAGTTGATTAATTAAGATATATAAATATATAATGCTAAATTTCAAAATAATCAAATTTATATCAAGCAAGCATCTCTAGGTAAAGTACATTAGGAGAATAATCGGTAGGTGTCTTAATAAATTAAGCCGAAATCCACGGTGAAGTGTAAGAGATGATTAACTTGTTTGAAGATAATATATAAATAATAATGAGATAGGATAATAATTTTAACTTGGCCGTATGAGATATCCCAAGCTAGTTTTAAGGATAATCTTTATGGGTTTTAGCAAATAAAATCACGAGCTATTTTGAAATTTTTGTAATTTTAACGCGATTTTAAAGTGTGGCGAATTAAATCACCATCTTTTCAATTTTTGTAATTCCGTCCCCCCAAATTTTTTATTTCGCTCGCCAGTTCAATTGGAGCTTATGTGAATTAGTAAAGACGGTGTCGTTTTTGTGAGGCTTAAACGACGTCGTTTCATATTATTTCAATTAAAAATTTCTCCAAATTATAAAGGGATTGCATCCGATATTTGCACCATAATTTTCAATATTCAGCAATTTTATGGAAAACGATGTTGTAACATGAATATTACGCGGCGAATTAATCAACGTAAACTCCAACTCAACAATCCGACGACCTGATAAAAAGGGACGGAATTGCAAAAAATTGAAAAGATGGTGATTTAATTTGCCACACTACAAAAGTCACGTTAAAATTGTAACCTCGAAGTAGTTCGTGATTTTATTTGCCAAAACCCCTAATCGACCTGGCTGCTTCTATAATTAACTGAACTAATTGAGGTTAACAAATTAATTTATACTTTTCTTGGGGTGGTTGAGAAAACTAGATAAAAGGAAGGTATATTTAGGTTCGATATCTTTCACCAACTCTGAAGGAACTAAATAGTTATTAAATGTACCAATTTAATTAAGCCAGTAGATCATCAGCAATCATATAAGTGCAAATTAATAAATGGGATTATAATTTAATAAGCCAGCAAGATGTTGCTTTGATTTAAATAATGTTTGATCAATCAATGATTGCTAATATTTTATTTTTTCTATTTTCTTTCTTCTTTTAAATAGAGTAAATAATTACTCCCTCCGTCCACATTTAATGCCCTACTTGCCTTTAAAAATATGTCCACAATTTAATGTCATATTCTGCTTTTTGTACCCTTTTACTCTTCTTCTTTTTCTATATTTACTACTCCTATCATTTGTCACTAATGGACCAACCTTAAAACACATTTATCATTTTTATATTCTATAATTACTAAACTTTATCATTAGTGGACCCACTCACACCACTTTTATCATTTTAGTCAACTACCTTTATATTCAATCCACATCACCTTTTTCAGCTTTCTTAGTCTCCGTGCTCACACCCAAATAGGGCATTAAATCATGGACGGAGGGAGTAGTTAAGATGTGTGTTGATCTGATAGTAGAGCGGTTAATGTCTTGAGTCAAATGTTTTATTTTTTAAGTTTATCATCACGCGGTCTTTAAAATTATTTAAGATAAATAAGAATAAAAAATATATAAGCTTGTGAGAATAGGGATTTAAGATAAATAAAAAATTGTTATATAAGCATATAAATTAACGTGGTGTGTTGAATTCGTGACACAATATAGATATAGATTTGTTTAGAAGGTAGAATTCATTAATATTGTATCCACTAAAGTAGAGCATTAAATGGACTAATCTTAAAAAAAGTCTAGACAAAAACATGGATTTTTTTACAAGGATGAATTCATTAATATTATATCCACTAAAGTAGAGCATTAAATGGGCTAATCTTGAAAAGGTTTAGACAAAAACATGCTTTGGGCTTACAAGTGTAGTTCAAAAGAGTTTATGAAAAATGTGAACCAAAACCTCAAGTTTTCATGATGACTTTCATACATACCTAATTGATATAAGGGTTTTGGTAGTGAATAAAATTACATCATATATACATAATATCATAAGAGTTTTGTTATTTTATGAGGGCCGACCCTTAGTCTGCGTTTTGTGCTTTGAACAGGTTTTTATTTTTTTTCCTTTTTAATAAAATAGCAATTCAATAATTATTAGCAATTGAGACGCTTAGTGGGTGTTTGACTGAGCTTATAAGTCCTTTAAAACAGCTTATAAGTTGTTTAGGAGCTTATAAACTCCTTCAAAGTGTTTGATAAAATAAGCTCCTAAAAAGCTTATAATAAGCAATAAAAATATAATTTTTTTTGAAACATGACCCCACACATTATCTACTACACATTATCAATTTTTTTTAAAAATAGTGGGTCCACTTCTCTACTCAACGTATTATCTACCAAGTATTTCTTAAAACCTATAACATCCCCCGAGTGATACTCTCTTACTGAAAAAAGAAAAGAAAAAATACACTGACGTGGACTAAATATGTCCTCAATATGCACAGAAAATGCTCACAAATGAGAAGCATATGTCCATATTCCATAAAAGATGCTCATCAAGATCTTGAAACCCTTATCTCAACTGAATGGCTCATCAACCACCTCAAAAGGCAACAATGTTTATGGGATTTTATCTTGCTACATCATCCATAGGGGTGTAAGTGAGTCGAGCTAGCTCGCGAGCTACTCGGGATCGACTCGAAAATTACTCGAAATCGACTCGGTATAAGTCGAGTCGAACTCGAGCTCGAGCTACTCGACTAGGTATCGAGCCCGAGTTCGAGTTTCACCATACTCGACTCGTTAGGCTCGCGAGCCTAATCGAGCTTTCAAACAAATTACGATTTTATCCCTATATTATAGCTTAATTACTAATATAGCTCATAATATATACAATTTGTTGAAGCATGTATGAGACGAGCTTAAACGAGCTCGAGCTCACCGAGCCTAAACGAGCTCGAGTTCGATTAAGATTCAATAATCGAGTCGAACCGAGTCGAGCTCGAGCTCATCGAATATGCAATCGAGTCGAGCTCGAGCTCAAAAATCTCAAACTCGAGCGAGTCGAGCTCGAGCTCGAGCTTGATACATATAGACCGAGCTCGAGCTCGAGTATGTCAATACTCGACTCGACTCGGCTCATTTACACCCCTAATCATCCACTTCACAATCAACATAAAAGTGCAATATTTCTTAGACTTTGACATCTAACTGCTAAAAACCTCTTAAAAAATGATGAACATTTAGGCACCATGTGCACAAATCAAGAAAGCCACTCTTACACAACACAATCCAATTGAATCAATCATGTAATAACAAGAGATGGGAGGAATGTATTAATAATAATAACATTGAACAGCAAAGAATGAAGCAGCAGCAAATTCATAATACAAGGCATCATATCATGGTTATTGGATAGAAATGCACTGTGTGCTCGAACTCAAAACGAATTCAGAGCCCGGAAGACAGGTAACGAAATAGTACAATATATGAAACGCGGCTCACACGCATGGAGGGGGGGAAGGCTTTTTCGCGACTCTTGCTTCATTCTTTGCCATCAGCAGCACGGAGAGAACCGAGCTGAACAGGAGCTTGCGTCCCCACTACTTTGGACGAACCATAGGTGGAGAGGTCGATGCCCTTAGCTTTCTCTTTCTCGAGCTGCTCCTTGATCCAGAAGTAAGTGATTCTCAATCCATCCTGTGAAGATGCAGAAGGGAGTTGGGCATATGAGTGACGAGTCGGGTTTGAGATAAAATGAAAGTTGACGAGCAAGAAAATGTGGAATCGAGGTACCTTAAGTTTCATAGAAGGTGCCCAACCGAGTTTTTCTTTAATTAGAGTGTTGTCTGAATTTCGACCACGCACACCCTCTGGTCCTGGAATGTGATGGATTGGAAGCTTCTTATTATCGAAGCTCAGGACAATCTCCGCCATTTCGTTCATGCTCACCATCTCATCACTTCCAATATTTACAGGCTCCCGAAAGTCGGATTTCGTTAATCTGAAAATGGGACAAAAGTTCATATGATAAGCTTACCACCTACCTGAGGCATTTTAAAGATATAGATCTCTCCTTCAAGTAATTAAAAAGAACAAATAATATTCTCTACATGCGGCACTCTTTATGGTATAAAAAAACCACACTTTTATTCAGCAATGAAATTTTAATGCAACAAAGCTCCGGTTATTAGGTAAGATACCTCAAAACACCTTCAACACATTCATCAATAAAGGTAAACGATCGTGTTTGCTTGCCATCTCCCCACATCTCGAATTTGTCAGTAGCGGTAAGGGCTTTCCTACAGAAAGCAGCTGGCGCTTTCTCCCTTCCACCTATGCCAACAGATGATATAGTTATTACACAACTTTTTCCTTTTTCATTTGAACAACAATAACTAGTGTTCGAGTTTACCCTTCCATGTCCCGAATGGACCATAAATATTATGAAACCTTCCTATCCGGCACTCAATGCCAAAGTCCTTGTTGTAGTGTTTACACAACTCCTCCGTAGCCAGCTTCTCTAGCCCATAAGCATCTTGAGGCTATGCCAATAACCAAAATGCAGCTCATGTCAGTCATGTAAAATAAGAAGTAAAAAACGAATTCATCGAGATAGGAGATGAAAACCTCAGCGGGCCATGCATCAGCCTCCTTCAAGCTCACATTGGTCTCCAACTGCTTAAATTCAGGATAGATACAAGCACTCGAGGCATAGAAAAACCTATACCACAAAATTAAAGTCCGTTTCAGTTCTTCACTTCAAATGTGTGCCTTAGTGTGTCAATTTTGGCATATGAACGGAACATCAAAAGTCAAAGAAGGGAACACTGTAAATGTGCAAGCATTTTGTCTAAACGAATCAATCTTGAACTACATAGCAGAAATTAAAATGTTAAACTCATTGGCATCTCAGTAACTCAGTAACATGTTTTGCATCATATGGTGATTCTTCACTTAAAAATTACGTTCTAGATAAAGGATAGCAGTTTTAAGAAGGCAAACCTTTTAATCCCATTAATCCTTGCAGCCTCAATCATGTTAAAGCTGATCATTGTGTTGTTGTACATGATGACCGAGTGGTTCGACTGGATGAATCCCATCCCACCCATATCAGCAGCAAGATTGAACACATGATCAACTCCTTCAGTAACTTTCAAACAGTTATCCATCACCCTCAGATCCACGAGATGGAACTCGTGACAGAACATGTCCTCGGGCATATGCTCATTCTTCTTCCAGTCGGAAGCAATGATGTAATGGCCCTCGCTCTTCAAACGCCTAGCAATATGAGAAGCAATAAACCCACCAGCTCCTGTTATGGAAATCCGGAGCTTCTCCGAGGGCCAGTAGGGCTCCCTCTCCAGCTCTTGGTAGGTGTAAGCCCCATATATGGTTTCACCAGCAGTTCCCATTCTGCAATCACAACGGGCAAATATTTACCCACCAAATGAAGTAAACAAAGCAAGATAGAAACATCCACACAACCAAATCTATTGATGAGAAAACACAAGCTAACACCAAACTCGGATCGAATAAGTCACCAAATCATAAACATAAGAATGTCACACAACTGAACCCTCGGAAAAATCGAACTTTATGAGACCGGAAATACATAACAAGAAACATTAAAATCATTGAAAGTTTGTTACCATGCTAGAACTCAAAGTCACTAAAATACAAACCTAAGACATATGCACCAATATGATTAAGAAAAAGGAGCTGATAAATGATGAAAGCTTTAGCATTCAACTTTACACGTTGATGCAAATTAAAGCATTACTCTTTTTACATAGACAATGCAAAACAACACACTCATAACAGCTTACACAACTTCTTTCAATACAAGGCTAGTTTAGAAAAAATTGCCCCTTTTTCCCAGAAACACAGCATAAACACATACAAAAATGCAGCTCAAATTTCAAATTCATTTAAACCGGTATGAAGAAAACAAATACTACTAGAATTCTAAGCCATTGCTTCACCCATCAATCAAAAGAGAGAAACAGCCGCTTACAAGACATGAATTTTACAAAACCTAACTCGGAAATTAAGGGTCTTATCCAAAACAAGAAATAGATTACCACGTAAAAGGCATGAATTTCTAAAACAATCAACAAAAACAAAAATTTAACAATATAAATTTAAAGGGGGCAAGAATCAAAATTACCTCAAGATAAATTAGAGTGGAGATGCAGATATAGGAGAATTGATGCAAAGAATTCTCTATAAGTTTGAATAGATCTCTGCTATGTGAGTGAGCATTATATACACAAGAAGCTTTTTTTTCCAAATTGTGAGGACAGAAAGAGAATGGGTCCCTATATGGATATGTTTGGTTTGAGTAAAATAAGAATTTCACTAAAGATAAATAACCAATAATTTCACTTTCTTGATTCTTGAACCCTAACTTCGAACATACTATAATTTTATATTTTCTCACAAAAAAATCGTATTGATATGTTTGTGAAAATCCAATTAATAATCTATGAAATTCTGGTTGAATTCCCTTATTAATAAATACCCCCGTTCCATAAAAATATGCATAAATTTTCTTTTTTATCTATGCCATAAAAATATAAATAGCCTATTTATAATAATAATTCATTCACTGAACTTCAGAATGAATGAACGTGAGATCATTTCTCCACTCACATGCCGAATTAAGATTTTACAAGTTTGAAATTTAAAAAATCCCTATTGTTATGATCGCGGATGATGTCCAAAATATTACAAGAGAAAAATTGTATGTGCAAGCTTAGGATTTGTAAGAGAAGAGAATTTTTATATTTTATTGAAACTAATTCAAGTCAATTTTCAATTTTCACGTAATTTTCACTTTAACTTCAGACCTTCCATGCTGTCATAATTCGAAGCCCATGTCATTTTTATATCTTTTAAAGTTTATGTCATTATGAAAAAACACAAAAGTTTAGATTGTTTTTACAAATGACTCCAGAGTTCACGTAATTTTTTCGAATTTTTTTATTCAAGTCATTTTTATATATAACTTTAAAGTTCATATATATATATATTTTTTTAATACAAACTATGTTTATAAATGACTCCAAAATTTGGACCATAGAAATCAATTAACCCATGTTAATCTTCAAATAGTTCATGTATATTGTAATTGTCAAATGTTTAGATTACTTTTATTAAATCACCAATAGCTTTAGAATATGAACTATGATTTTTTTTTCTTTAAACTAAATATGTACTATGGCAATTTTATTTTATTTTCCTTTATCACTAGATAAAGATGAGTGGACGTAGACCTTTTACCTTCTAGCGTTACATCATTGACGAATGTGATAACGATTAGTGTGTTAATGGTAATCTTTTTCGAAATTGCAATTAACATACTAATCGTTAATGGTAATCTTTATTGGGGAGTTTCCCTGCTTTATGGTAATTAATTAGTGCTAAAATATTGTGGAATGAATGCCAATTAGTGGTTTCCACCCTTGATCTAATTAAACTTATATGAATGTCTAAGACTAAGAGCACTTGCATCGGTGCTGGCTCATCGTCGATCGTCGACATTGGCGAAAAATCCCAATGTAGGCATGGGCAACTCGAGGCGTGACTCGTATGAATGAGCCTAGCTCAAGTCGACTCTGCGATGAGCCAACTAATACCACAAACAAGAGATTCATGTCAACTATTTCATATAAGTAAATACGATGAGTCAAATTAATACAATATTTGATTTATAAGTGGGCTCGGAGTCACTTGGCGGCCAATTTTTTTTAATACTTGTCTTCATAAAAATCCTATATGTTATATTAGCCTTAAATTTGATAAAATCACGAATTTAATTTATTTTAATGAAATATGTTTTTTTTTATCTGTCCCCAAAACATCTTTTTAATATATTTTTAGAAATAATTTTACTAATTATTATCTTCACACTTTCATTAACTCGTGGAACCCCTTCTTTATTATTAAATACACAATTAATTTTTACTAAAAGTCGTACCACCTCTTATTAGGAAGATGTTTCAAGATAGTGGAAGTATACTTTTTTTTTATTTGTAATAGCTAAGTGGTACCTGAAATATGTTTAATCTTACTTTTTAGATCATGAGTTAAATTATATATTGAATAATCTTATATATCAATTTGTGAATTATTGCACCCACTGTCGTCAAACATTTTCAAGATAAAAGATTCTACGTATATTCTACAATATCACCATTACGTCACCAAAATAAAATGACGAATTGAAGCATATGAATATGATTATGCAATTTTTGTTAATTATAATATTTCCCTTCCAACACTCGAGAATAAATCATTCAAATTAATCTTATGATAAACTAGCAAAACGATTGACAATTAAGTTGATAATAATTTGGATTTATTATAATTTGATATATCAGTAGTTATATAGGTCGCGCGCTTCAATATATCAGTAGTTATATCAACTAAACTAAGCTAATATTATAATTTATAACTTTTAAAAATTCAAAGTTTAGGTGAGGCAGATAATTGTCCTACATAAATAATTAAAGACAGAAATAATTGTCCTTCAGAAATGATGACAAATATTTTTTTCCTTGTGCAACCGACTTTGAAAATGAAATAACTAATTAATCGTGACGTGACAATATATAATATTAAAATGCTGCCCCCTTAAAAAAAAGAAAAAGAAAAAGAAAATGTGTTTGAGTTGGGTCCATTGCAGTGGATGTATTAATATTGTAACTTTTTGTACGAGTGCGAAAGTCTATTTAATTATTTAATTAAAATCTTGAATCTTTTTCGAAATCTTGAATCTAAGAACTAAATAGTGTACCTTATATAATTCAGGAAATACAAAATATAGAATAAAGTTTAATTTATGGGCTGACAAGTGTTTCGCATGAAATGCATTTAGGTAGAATTGATAAAATTGATACAAAATAAAAAGATTGAGATAGATTCAATAACGACGCTTATATTAAATCTCGATTAGTCAGATCTGAAATTCAATTTGAGAAGCCCGACTTCTAAATCATAACATCATTACAAGATATAGAAAAATCCGCTAAACTATAAAGTACATAATTAGCTTCCTTTCGGACATATCGAAAATCAGTGACAGACATTTTCTTAGCATGAGAGAACGCCACATATTAGATCATCGCAAAGGGCTTCCATATTGATTTCATGATTATAATGAGTAAATAATGTGCCAAAAAGGATGATTCAAAATGTCATACAAATTCATAAAACCTAATGCAACATATGGTTTTTAATAAAGTCGTATATATTTGAATAATTGAGCAGCTAAAAAGGGTTTAAAGTGAGATTGCTCCGTGTTTTTTGAAATTATAAGATGTATCTGAATATAATTAATTATGCAATCCGCACGTAGACGAGACCTCACCACCACCACCCAAACGGTGGAAAAAAAATCATCGCACGCAGCCGAAAAACGCCCTGCGTGTGAGACCTCAACACCAAACAATACAACATCGCACGTAGGCGACAATACAACACCACCTAAAGTGGGAAAATATCACCGCACGCAGGCGGGATTGAACCCAAGACATGTAACGAATGAGAGTCTTTGAGTATCTCAACTTTACCAGAATAAAGGAGATTTATCCGTGTTAAGAGTGAGATTAAAAGTTTATAATTCTCATCGTGCCTCTTTCCTCTACCAAAGAAATTGTCACATTTTCTTCATAATATAATAAACTAAGGGTGATTTTGATTTTTAATTATGAATATTTTTATATTGTCGTAGGTCTTGCATTGCTTTCCAATGACAGCATAGTTGTTGGGATTATTTTATCAAATTTAGAAAATTTGCAAATTTTAATACATCACGAAAGTGAAAGGACAATCTGGCTTGCCACATTGATGGTGAGATCTCGTAATGCAAATTTTGTACACGAGGTCGTGACAATGATTCATGGAATTGTTGATAGAATAAATCATTAAATCTATGTAGCATATCGTGGATGCCCACATATGCACTAGTTTAATATGAATTTTTTATTTGTTTTAATTTACTTTTATAAATAAAAAATAGATTTAATTATTTTACTATATTACTATTTATTAAAAAGTTTTTATTTTTATAAAAGTACAAAAAATTACTATAATGTGAACAATACAATAAAATAATTAAATTCATTTTTTATTTATAAAATAAATTTAATAAATTAAAATTTTCTCGTGTATGGGCAGCCACAACATGACTGTTTAACATCACTCACGTGATCGCATCTTTAATCATTTTTGTTAGAATCTTTCACCTCATCCAATATTGTTGAAAGTATTTAGTTTTATTCTTTGTAGGCGCAATGTTTAATAATAATAATAATAATAATAATAATAATAATAATAATAATAATAATAATAATAATAATAATAAGTGACTATAGGATTGGGGAAGTATGATTGGGGGAAATTTTGGGGTTTTAGATTTGCTTCTAAGATTTTGTTTCGTAATATTAAAAAACGTATATAAGAAATAGCGTAACTAGATAAATTGAGCCCAATTTGGGCCCGTGTATAAATTGAGCCCAATTTTTTGTGATGATTTATGTGAGCCCAATCTTATTATTCAGCACAAAAATAAAGTCCAATATTTTCAAGTTTAGAAATGATGAAATGCTAGCCCAATCTATATCTCTCACAAGCCCATGATGAAATGAAGAATCACAATCTCATTTCTTTACATATTTGTCATTTCATTTGGTTATTAAACAGCCACATCAGCTAATGTTTGAAGGTCTTTCAAAACTGTTAGATACATAATTAATAACCTAGGAATATTTTTTCATTTGGAGTTCATATAAATGGCCCAAACCAACAGATATTTTCACAATGATGGCTACAAACACACAAGTTTGGTAAGAGTGTAAACACAAATTTTACAAAAATCGTGTGCCTACAAAGAGCAAGAAGTATGTCGAGATTATTAATACAATTAATGAAACAAAAGTATGATGGATGAATAAATTCACACAATATTGGATCAAAAAATTAAGTGGTGTTGGAAAATAAAGCCAATGCTAGAAGGTTGGATGGCCCACATATCTAATGCATCATTTCCCAACTCCTTCGAAATGCATTCTTCACATGTACATGGATAAATTATGAATTATTTTTAGGTCTTAAATTGTAAAAATTTATGGTGGATTCATCACTTTGCTAAGGGAATATGTGGTTTAGGGTTTGAATTCTATTTTGTCTTCTACTCTATCATTTTTACAATAAATTCATAATGTTTCATCGGAACACATTTTATGTACAATAGATCTAATTTATTTAAGGATTAATAGTGTTTTATATCTCGAACTTTTAGCATTTTCTGTAAAATGCCTCGAACTTTTATCTTTTTCTAAAAAATCTCGAACTTTCAGCGTTTTCCATAATATGACTCGCTATACAAAATTCGATAACCAAAAAACTTCGAACTTTCAGCGTTTTCCAACAATGGTGGTCCCTAATACCATTTTCCAACAATGGCGGTTTCCAAAATATTACATCAGGTGAAATATGTCATCTTTCCGTCACTGAATATTGTATAACGGGACATTTTATGAAAAACGCTGAAAGTTCGAGACATAAAAACACTATCAACCCTAATTCTTTAATAACTCAAACCTGTATAGTATATAATTAAATTCTTAATAATCATTTCCGAAACTAAGGAATAAAAATAAAAAATGCCACCCTTATATAGAATCAAATTCTCCAAGAACCTGCAACCACCCCTATCCTAAGATCACCTCCTAAAATCAAACAAAAAAGTGCATGAAAAATCAAATCAAACACATGCAGATTAATTAAAAAGATCGAAATTAAGCAACACAACCTACACCTATTCTGTTTGTTAATTAACAATCTTTGATTATTAAAAACAAAAGTATTGGTGTAAATTAATTCGATTATAATATATATATATAATATATATCAAGGTCGAAGCGGCAGTGTTGCGGGCACATGAACCGGAAACTCATCGATCTCATCGACCCACGGGTTCTTCTCGTGGGCCGGGTCGATGGTCCGGAGCGCCCGCCACACGCCGCTGTTGCACTTGAAACCCGACCCGAACGCGATCTGCCAGACCCGGTCGCCCTTCTTGATCCGCCCCTTGGCCTCTGCATAGGCCAGGACATACCAGAGCGAGCTGCTCGAGGTATTCCCGAACCTATACAGGGTCATACGCGAAGGTTCCATGTCCCACTTGGTGAGGTTGAGGTTCTTCTCGAGCTCGTCGAGCACCCCTCGGCCCCCCGTGTGGATGCAGAAGTGCTCGAAGGCGAGCTTGAAGTCGGGGACGTAGGGTTTCACCTTCATCTTGAGGAGCTTCCGGGCGACGAGGGTGGCGAGGAAGAGGAGCTGCTCCGACATGGGGAGGACGAGGGGGCCGAGGGTGGTGATGTTGGTCTGGAGGGCCTCCCCCGCGACGGCCATGAGGTCGCGGGAGAGGGAGATCCCGAGGTGGCCCTCGGGGTCCTCCTCCTGGACCACGCACTTGTAGGCGCGGTCGTCCGCGCCCTTGTGGGTGCGGAGCGTGTGGGAGAGCTCGTACTTGGAGCGCCGCCGGTCGGAGGGCTTGTTGCAGAGGAGCACGGCGGCGCCGCCCATGCGGAAGAGGCAGTTGGGGAGGAGCTTCGACCGCTCCTTGCCGGCGTAGTAGATGTGGGTGTTGCATTCCATGCTCATCACTAGGGCGTATGTGTTGGGTTGCACCTGTTTTAGAATTAGGTCAAATTAATGAGATTTAATTAGTTTGAATGAATGGGATTATTTTTCTAAGTAATTTTTTGGTTTTGATATTGGTGCATCTTCAAATGCAAGCTAGCATATCATTAAAAATTTCAAGTATACTAGTCTCCCCAATCTTTGAAAATATCGCGTGTTTTAATAAAATGATTGAACGTGTTGTAAATAAAATTCGAATAAGAAACCACTTTTATTATGGAACTGTGTGGAATAATTTTATTAAAAAAATAGAAACGAATGATAATTTATAAAATTGATTAAAATGACAAAAGGGGTATAAATTTGAGGAACGAAGAGAGTATTTAATTTGGTTGGCTCGGCTGGTATCGAATGTCTCTTTGTATATAGTATTATTTTTAAAATACTTGAATATTAAGGTAAAAGAAAAATTGATTTAGGGGTGTTAGATGATGTCCCCATCGGAGTTGGATGATTTTCTAGGACAATAACTTATTGATTTGAAAATTAGGATAAAAATTCTTGGGATTGCAAAATTAAGTAGAACATTAATTAATAAGCAATGCACCTACTGAATAATTCTCGGCACATTTTAATTAGCGTCCTACTTTTGCAAGCCCGGAAATTTAATTTTCTATTTATTTTAGTTTCCAGTAAGCTCGGAACTCTTAAAATGGAACGAGAATTGTACTCTGTGAATGCAGTACTTATGAATTAATGTCCTACTTTTGCAACCCTGAAATTTTTTTATCTTAATTTTCAAATCAATCTAAATTATTGTCCTAAAAATATCCTCATCATAATTTCCAAATCAGTCTAAGTTATTGTCGTAAAAATATTCTCATCCTCTAGATCTGCTCCTATATATATTGTGTATGTCTCACAAAAAGTAAATTGTGAAAAAGGTCAAGATCTGAATCCAAATCATCTCCAGAGATATCTATAAATCTATTGACGTTTACTTGTGTTTCAATTTGGATCTTGACTCACGAGTCTCTCACCATACTATACCCCACGATATTTATTTTTTGCAGACGCATTACACTTCCAATTAATTAATTAACTAAAAGTTGTTGTTCTGAATCAAGTCAACACATCTGAAATTAATTTACAATATTCCAAAATGGGCCTAATTAATCCTAGCTATAGCTATAATGAAAGCGCCAAGCTACGTGCTTCTTCGTATTTGCATTAAAAATTTAGGTTAATTCCATATAGATATACAAACTATAATAATATTTTAATTTTTAATAAAAGGACATCAGGTGCGAACTTCTGTCTATGTCTATGAACAGGTCTAATATTCGAAAAAAACATAAACGTATTTTTTATACTATTTTTTTAGAATTTGATCTGAGCTGAAAGTTCGTTGGTTAATACCTGGAGAAGGCGCTTGGCGAGGTCGATGGAGATGAGGCCGGCGCTGCAGCCCATGCCGCCGAGGTTGCAGCTGACGACGTCGCCCCTGAGCTTGTAGCGGTTGACGATCATGGAGGCGAGGGAGGGGATGGGGTTGAAGGAGGAGATGTTGACGACGAGGATGCCGATGTCCCTGACGTTGACGGCGGCGGTCTTGGCGAAGAGCGCGTCGATGGCGCCGAAGATGACCATCTCGGCCTCCTCCATGGCGCACTCGAAGGGCCGCTGCGGCGGGAAGTCCTTGAGCCCGAGGGCGTAGGTGCGGTCGCCCAGCCCGGAACGTTCCAGAACCTTCCGGATGAAGGCGGCGCTGTCCTCGCTCACGATGGCGGAGACCTTCTCCGCCACCGTGTGGCGCGTGCACTCGAGGGCCGCGTCGGGCTTGTAGCACGCGAAGTCGAGGAGGTAGACCTTCCGGGGGCGGCTCATGAGGTAGATGGTGGCGAGCACCGCCATGAGGGAGGTGCACGCCACCACGCCGAGCACGTTGTAGCGGAGGTGGTAGCTGAAGAGCTGCTGCATCGCCTCCACCTGCGTCGTCGACAGCTTCGCCGCGGCGGCGAGGAGGAGCGGGATCGTGAGGAGGTACATGGCGTTGGAGATGAGGTAGTGGTAGCCCAGCTTCACGTATTTCAGGCGGATTGACCGCCGGAATTTCCCCTCCGGCGCCATTTTCTCTTCTCCCATGTCTGCTTCTTTTCTTCTTCTTCTTCTTCTTCGCAGAGAGAGAGAGAGAGAGAGAGGGAGGAGAGGGAGTGAGAGAGGTAACGGTTGAGACAGTGGCGATTTATATTAATTGGGTGGGCATTTTTGTGTATTAATTTAGTATAATTTATAGTAATTGTCACCTGCACATATTCAATACTCGTGAAGTAGAGGGTGATGAAATTTTGAGTTGATGTACACATTAATGTGGTCTTATATAGTATGTAGTATATGTTTCCACTATCAACGATGCATGACACGTTTGTTGGGTATGGTATAATTGTATTTTGGATTATATATATATATCATAAATACACATTTAAATGTGTATTCGTATTATCATATACCACCCGTTCAGGCTTAGTTTAAGTGGCAAGGTTGCGGCAACAAAAGACAAATTAAAAGACTCTTTTCTGTGAGGTTTTGAGTTCAATTCCGTCTGCATGCGATGTGTAGTGGCTTATTGGAAAAAAATATTGTAGATAGACCAAAATAGCAACGATATTGTGGACGAATGGACTATAAAATACATTTGTATTCCTAACAATGGAGCCCCTACCAATATTTTTTTGCCTGCATCTGCTCATGTTTGATGTATAGTGGCAGAGCTAGCTCTTCATGGGCTAGGGCGGGCTTCGACTGAGCTGAAACCCACCCCCAATTAAAAAAAAAATTATTTTTATTATTCATAAATAATAAATGTAAATAGAATGGGATATGTTATTTGTAATGTATTGGAACTATGTTATCTATGAAAATATTGTTCGATTATTACGTACTATTATATTTGTATTTTAGTAAAAAAATGTCTAAAATATATTGAATGCCTCAAACATAAATCTTGGGGCTATCACCCCCTTAGAAATTCAGCCCCCTTCCCCAAACAAAATTCTTGGCTCCGCCATTGTTGATGTATGTGTAAAGACATACCTTTCTTCTAATGCCACATGAAACACTACAAGAAAATGCGGCTGTAACGACCGAAATTTCGGTCGTTGTTTGCATCGTCGCCCGAGTTTTAACGACCGTCTTTTCTATCGTTAAATTTAACGACCGATTTTTTTATTTTTAACGACCGAAATTTCGGTCGTTAAAAAGAGAAAAAAAATAAAAAATATAAATAAAAAAAAATATTTTTTTATTTTTTTAAATAACGATCGATTTTTTTTAACGACCGAATTTTTGGTCGTTAAAAATTAATAATATATATATATATATATATTTAATATCTTTGTATCCCACAAGTATTTTTAGTGTATTTCTAATGTATTTTGACCTTAATTGCATACCATTTGACGAATTTTCCAGTAGGTCACCCATCTTACTTGTGCTCTAAGTCAAGCACGCTTAACCTTAAAGTTCCTTTCGAGTAGTCACCAGTACAGAACACTCGTATTATTGATATATATAGTACCTATTAATTCATTTAAACTCTAATTCAATATAAAATATCATTAATCATTCATAACCTTATAATATGTCGAGATAATAACTAAGATTTGTGGTGCCGGCAAAACATTGAAGGTAAATATACGATCGAATTTAAAATAATAAAAAAAATAATATTATCGTAATTAAAAAAAGATAAGAAAATATGAGTATGAAAAATAACAATCAAATATACAACAAAATCAATATTAAATCAAATAATCAATATTAATAAAATTAATATTTGAAAAATAATATTAATATTTTGAAAATAATGAATCTAATAATTTTGAAAATCTAATAAGTCTAATAATTTATTATAATATAAATCTCATAAATCTAATAATTTATTACTATTTGCAAATAATATCACATTTTTATTAACAATCAATATTATCTATTTTTTTTGAATAATATTATGAAAATAACAATCATTTTTAAAATATTCTCTATAATTTAAAAATAATAATTAAATAGAAAATTAATAAAAAAATAATTAAATATTTATATATATATAATCAAAAAATAAAAATAAAAGTAAAAATCAATAAAAACAAAAACAAAATTTAAAAATTTTAAAAATTGAAAAATTAATATTAACGACCGATTATTCGGTCGTTAATAAATAAAATAAAAAAAATAATATAAAAAAATTAAATAAAAAAATCAAAAATAAATAAAATTAATTTTAACGACCGAAAAATTCGGTCTTTAAAAAAAATAATAAAAAAATATTTTTTTATTTAAAAAAATAAAAAATTTAAAAAAATAATATTAACGACCGAATAATTCGGTCGTTAAAAAAAATTAATTTTAAAAAAAAAATTAAAAATAAAAAAATATATATTAACGTAAAAAATAATTAAAATATAAAAAAATAATTTTTACGATAAAAAATTCGGTCGTTAAGAAAAATTAAATATTAGTAAAAAAATAATTAGTGACCAAATTTTCGATCGTTAAAAAATTAAAAAATAATAAAAAATAAAATCGGTCGTACAACGGTCGTAAATCAGTCGTTAAGGCCGCAAAATTAACGACCGAAAATTTCGATCGTTAATTGCGTGTTTTCTTGTAGTGAAAGTAAACATGCTAAGGATCTACTCCTGAAGCAGAACTCTTATGTATTCATTATAATTTTCAGAAAACTTACCCACACAAGGAAACGGGTATAAGCTATATATACTAGTGCATGGACTATTCTAGATGGCTAGATATGAAAGTTGAATTAAACCCTAATCCAACTATTCATGCAGCATGTACTGCAAATATATTAACAAAGCTAAAGGTACCACAAGTACAAACAAAACAATCCTAACAATCTTTTTTGGCCTTTAGATACCGATAAATATGTTTTATGTACTCCATCCGTTCCCGCTTTTAGTATTCAACTTTCCTTTTTTGGCCGTCCCACATTTTGGTATCTACTTCTATTTTTAGTAAAAATAGGTGGGGCCCTTACTCCACTTTAATTATTTTAACTCTCACATATAATATGAGACCCTTATTCCACTCACAACACATCAATGACTTTATTAAAACCCGTGCCGTTCTCAACTGGATACCAAAAACCGGGACGGATGGAGTATTAATTTGAATACTAATCGATAACATGTGATATAATTTAATAATGAGTGCCAATTTAGAATATGTTTAAATTAATATCTCCCCTATGAAAATGTCTAGTATAAGTTTTCCTGAATGCAATAGACATTGAATTTAATACCTGAAGCTAGGTAGGTTATTGTACCTTTCTAAAATGAAACACTTCACCAATACTAGTAAATGTTTCTCAGAGATCACATGGTCCCTCTGTAAAAGGTTTCTCTTTAATATAAATAAAATAATACTTATGTATATGTATGTATGTATGTATTTAAATATAGGAGCTACCCCTTGTTATATATGTAGGTGAATTTATTCGAGTTCGTTGTGGAATAAATTCGGAATGGTCCTATCGATGTATTGTCGCACTTGCTTATTACAGAGTGTTTTATCAATTATTTAACACAAAAACTTGCATGAGTTATTTTTCATTACAGATATATATTTTCCGTAAAATACACGAATTTTCAATAAATTTTGGTTTTTTCTATAATATTTTAATTTTGAAAAAAGATACACTTTTCTAATTTTTTCTGATGTTTTCCACGTCGACTCTTTCCTATGGAATTAAAGCTAAGGTGGCATAAAAATGTCAACGTGTCGTCGCTGTGGATCACAAATGAAATGACATCGTACAGGCTTGATTTGAAATGACACGATTTCATTTCCTATGATTTATAATCCCTCTCTCTCTCGCTATGAAATAATCTAAGTCAAAGTTTGTTTTTTTCTTAAAAAAAAAAAAAAACTAAAAGATCATGGGGAAAATCAAAATTTGTTGAAAATTCGTGTATTTTACGATAAATATCCATTTTTATTATATTCTCAGGAAAATGTGACAGCATATTCTTATAAATAAAAGTGACAATTATTCTAAATAAAATTAACAATTATGAATAAAAGTGACAGTTCTTACAAGCGCGAGGAAGAACACGCCCCATAATTAATTTAATTATATGCATGTATGTAAATTTATGGTAGCTACTCCATGTTTATGGCTTTGACTAGGGCTGTCTAATTGGTTATCGGGTTTTGGATAATCCGTTAATCGAACCGAAATTTCCGGGTTTGGGTATCCAATAACCGAATTTTTTGGTTATCAGTTAGGTTTCGGGTATCATTTTTAGAAAAATTTCGGGTATCGGTTAACCCAATAACCGAAACGGGCTAACCGAAATAACCGAAAATTATTTAATAAATTATTTAATATATATATTATATATATTTTAATTATTAATTCATTAATTTTTTTATTTTTTTTAAATCGAGTCTTAGCTAAAATAAAATTATGATATGTTTAAAGTATAAGAATAAACTTTAGTCTAGTGGATAAGTTGTTTTGTGTATTTTCTAGAGACTAAGGTTCAAATCTTCTATCTAGCAAATTATTTGAATTTTAATTTTTTAAATGGGTATTTCGGATACCCAAATAACCGAATCGGGTAACCGAAGCGGTTATTGGATAACCGAACACCTAAAACGGTTCGGGAACGGTTAGTGAAATATGGCAATTTCGGATTCGGGTAACCGAAAATTCGGGTATGGGTAACCGAACCCGAACCGATCGACAGCCCTAGCTTTGACATATCTTTGTAGTATATATATATATATATATATATATATATATATATATATATGTGATGAATGCGATTTCTTTAAATCTTTGATCAACTGTTTATCTGTATATGTAAGAAAAACATTTAATTCTCTGCACCTATAGTTGACTACTAGAATTTGGTCGGCAAACTATATAAAGGTATTTAATTTTAAAGAAAAAGCACTGCGAAATAATAGGAACAAAAGAGGCTATTTCTTAATTTTACTTTACATTTTCGAAATCTTGAAGAAATGGGACTCTTCACATTTAATGGCTGTTAGACGTCGCAGTCCAACAAGAAAAATTGAATTTGAATTTACATATTTATTCACTTATAGTTATAGACAAAAGAGACAGAAAAAATATAAGGAACAAACACAGTGATCTTTCAAATTACTTTGCATTTCCGATCTAATAATGTAAACATGAGACTACAAAATTGAGTAATCGTTAGGTGTCACGGTCTCATTAAGAAATAATAATTTTTATTTAAGATTGAAAAATCTAGGTTACTCAATTTGTGGGTTAATGACAACTTAATTGCCTTCTATAATTATTAATTACCACTCAATTTGCAATTTGA